>NW_027526295.1:61081292-61619407 GCF_048455015.1 Haemaphysalis longicornis | reverse complement strand
ACCATCAAAACCTTGCAGAAGTAATTCGGGTCCACGGCGGGCTAAGTAGGCTTCACGTTCTTGGTTCGTAGCCGACTGGAAGAAGAGCTCCTGCCCCTCATTGCTGCTCAGTCGAAGGTATCAGCTTCGAGGATTATGAAATGCACATGAAGCAAAACCTTGAATACCAGAAGCAGCGGGAAGCTTTATTGGTCACGTTTATATGATTCCCGAGTGGAGCCACCTAGTTCCAGATGACGACACCTTGCAAACTCTCTGCTCTGCTTTCTTCTATGGGCCTTCCGAACGTTGTAAAATACTCGCTGGGTAGTTTTTTACGAAAGGCTGCGCTGGCGCTGACCTGGCAGACACCATTGTGTACGTTATAAAAAATACCACGTAACTTGGTGGTCAATTGGTCGCCGAAAATCACAGGATTAACGCCACCGCAATAGGCCTCCTGCGCTGGAGTTTTGGCGACATGCAGCGCCCCTAGCGGCCGACGCCTCTGGGTAGTACAAAAGCAGACGACCGTCGCCGCCCTCCATGTGTTTTCAATTACAAGCCAGAGTGAAAGTTGGTTGTGGCGCTTTGTGGCGTGTTTAAATGACTGCATACTGTATGAAATAGCCCTTAAAGTAGCTGCAGAGGCTAAAACAAATAATATCGGCTAAAAGAAGCTGATTTGTCGGCTTTCTTTTGAGCGAGCTGTCGCGGTGGTCGCGGCGTGGGGCAGTATCGCCAGGTCGGGTGGTTTAACTGTTTGACGACAGTTACAGTTTTTTCTTCTTGCGTGCGGTCGACAAAGGAAAGTTCACGAGTAGCATAAACACGGAGCGCTGCTCATCTTATATCGTGAGGTAACTGCAAAAGGTTGCTCCCTCGGGAGCATACAAGCGAACGCAAGAACTGCGCAGCCGACTCAGCTGACACTGCTGGCCTGGCACCGCCTTTGAAACGAGTGGAAATTTTGTTTCGTATTTTCGCTAACTAAACGATTCTTGCGTAACGTTTTACGCCGCACGATTTACGAACGGCAGGGTACATGTATACTAGCGAGTAGGTGGGGCAATAGCGCCAATTAAATAAACAAATTAAGCGCTATTAAAGGATGCGAAACACGCACCTTTGCCCGCTGTCTGCAAAGATGTGTACTTCTATAGTATCACATAACACAGCATAACATAACACAGCCGCATACACGGCGCGAGGCCCCGAAATAACGATCATCACTGACTGTGTTGGTTTTCTAGTGCAGGGGTCGTCGAATCTGAACGCCGACACGCCAGTTCTCACTTCAAATGGAGTTAGACAGCGAGACAAGAACAGAGAATTGGAGTCCTCCAGTTGAATTGCCCCTCCCCCCCCCATCTTCAGACTGCGCCAGATTATTGTCAAATATGAATAGAAATTCGCTGAATTTTTTCTCTGTGCACTAAAGCCCCCCCTCCCCTCCTCCCCCCCCCCCCCCCCCCGATTTGCCGTCCCGCCCTCTGCCGTGTCGGCTGCATGGAACTCGGCCGTTGCTGACCCTCATTCTAGGCTATTAAGTGCGAACTGAGAATGTATGCTGCAAGAGCGTAATTAAGTAATGTGAGAGCAAACAAGGAAGGCGAGCGGCCTCTTAGTTCGCCCGACCACTTTGTTTTACAGCCACTAATTCCGGAATCGCAAAACAGATTTCACGCTTGTGACCGTCGCGGCATTTTGTCACTGAGACACGCAACAAAACGGCAAGCTAACGCTGCACCATGTATTTGTAACGGCGACGCAAACGAGCACTGTTTAATTAAAGTGCACGCATAGTGTGCAGGAACGAAAAGAGCGGATCACCCCAGCAAGCGAGCCTGCGGTCCGCCGGACTCGCTAGCTTTTTAAAGCGCGATCATCGCCGATTGCATCACTCTTCTTTTTTGATGGGCTGTTTTTGAGAAGTCTTTGTCACCTAGAGTATTAGTTTAAAACTAGAAATTTTACTTAAACTTTCACTTCGTACGACCATCGATCGGTGAACCTGCGAGTAGCAGACGCCGTCACGGTCCCGGCACTTTCACCGGCGCTGTAAACGTGTTTAACGCTGCAAAGCTTTTTCCCCTAATGCCAAGTTGATCGCCAGAAGATATCGGACTCGTCGGGGATGGGCTGGTGTCTATGTCGCAAAATAATCGGGAGCATCGAGCTCATTTGCTTCTGTCAACACGGTATCCTATGGGACCCGCGCAGCTTTGTACTACCCGGAAGTACTGCCCGGAAGCCGCTTGCGCAGCGCCCCCTGGGCAGCGCAGGAGGCCTATGGACGTTAACTGCCAAGGATGAGCAACGCCTGTGACTGCTCACCACGTCGACCTCTTAAGGCACCTTTTTCTCAGCGTTGACCAATGTGACCGCCTCAAGAATGTGAGGTCGGAATGTCTTGCGAAGAAGATGTGGGCTAACAAGCAAACAACTGCGGATTCCTGGACGTTTCTCTACAGAGTGCAGCAAAGATCGAAAGTTAAACCTGTCAGGTTTCTCACCCGAAAGCACTTGTGCCCCCCCCCCCCCCCCCCCCCAAATTAAAAAAAATGGGAGTTAACAGGGCTTCGCAACTGTTTTCCTCCCGTGACAGCCGCACTGGAATACTTGACAGATCAAGCCCGCCATACTTGCGGCCTTGAATTTACAACAGTAGGCCCAACAGTTGAATTCATGAACATCATGCGCATTTTGTTTGCCTTGATGGATGGAAGCAATGCAGTGTACTGCATCCACACCGACGATCCCGACAGCCAGCATTTACTGACCCACGTGACGAAAGGTTGACCTGTCAGTAAACTACCTCTTCCAGTACATTTTGAACTTCAAGGCATAGATCCTTGCAGAACAATACCTCATCAAAGAAACCGACCATGTACTAATGGTGGCGACAATCTCAAATCTGCTTTTAATTCGTTTTCTTCTGAACGACAGGGCCCTAAATTCGTCTCAACTCGAAAGTTTTAGAGTGACCCTATAGAGTCGTAATTCGGTTTTCTGAGGTGGTCCGCGGACTGCAACGTTGCATTGGACATAAGGAGCGTTGTTTGTGGACTGGAAAGAATGCTTAAGACCGGCCTTATGTTTTCCTACATGCACAGCAACGTGAACGCTTCGACAACGTTTTTCAGTTCTAAGTCTATTACCACTAATTTCACATCCCAACTACCGGAAGTGGCTTTTCATCCCCGAGGCAGCGGAGCGATGCCTGTTGAAGCACTGCACTAGCCTAGTCCAAAGGCTTACAAATACACAGTTGGCCAGCGCTGCTTTGATGGGAGGCTACCCTGTTTGTGTTGTGGACAAAAGTGGAGCTGCCAGTACTGCGTTGGGCTTATGGAAAAACCAAAAAGGGATGCTCCTATTAGTGGAATCATGAAGCACCAGGACAGGGGTGGACTTAAGTGCCCAACAAGTGAACTAGTAGGAGTATTATTGGGTCTAAAGAAATTTCTGGAGGCAAGGCTTTGCCACAGCAAGACCATTACGAAGCCCCTTGACGAGAGTGTCAAACATGCTGTGCGCGTGCTAATGAACATTCCCGTCCTTCTCTGCGAAAACGACGAGGAAGGAAAGACGGTGGCTTTCCTGAAACTTTAGTGTAGAACGTTCGTCAAGCCTCCCCTCACTAACCATGCTGCGAATACCACAGACAAGAACTCTCTAGTGAAGTTGTAGGACAGAAAGCCTCTTTCCCGCACGTTCCTCAAACCCTAAACCACCGCAAAATACACGACGGGGACAGACTTAATTTTTGTGTGCATGTATGTGCATTGTTTCCAAGATATTGCCTCTAGCTGGAAAATTGATACAGAGTAGTGTGCTGCAGTGCACGATGGCGCACGCGTCTACACATGAGCTCCATGCGCCCCTCTGCATGGGGGTAAGCCTAGGGAGAAGGGTACACAGTGTGCGTTCGGTGAATTTGGCTGGACACGTGTATAGTGCGCATCAAGCCGTCCAGCCCTTTGCATGCACAAGGGAACCCGGTGGGAAGTGAAAGCAGCTGTCATAAAATTGGGTGGACCGTTCTTACGTTAGACACCCTAGAGCAGTTGTGGCAGCGGATGGGCGGTATATGAGCGGCGAATGGTGGCCGGCTACAACCATTATTCTCGTACAGCGAACGTTACTAGCAACCATGGTGGCCAGCTCCTTCCGCCCTGGAAATCCGAGGCACCTGTTCCGGAGGCAACGGCGCCCGATCGCCCCAGTGGCCCAAGAAGTTTTACACTAAACTTTTTACAGCCTGTAGCCAAATAAGGGTGTAGCATAAGTGGAAAAGAATTTTCCAAAGCCTTTACACCCTTTTTCTTAAATCTCAACACCCTTTTCCTAACTTTACACCATTCTAGTATGAAAAAAAGGTGTTGATCAACTTCAACACTCTTGGTTTTTCTTAGTGTGTTGAAAGGGTGTGGAAAAGGTGTTCAGCTGTTCATTGAATGCTTGGATTCATACTAGCACTGTAAAGAACAAGACATTCCCTCATATAGGTCTCTATTCGCAATGAATTTTCAAACGCAAAAAATAATTGCTCAATTCAATGATCGCTCGTTTCCATAAGCAGTGCACCTCATGCCCCAAGTTTAGCTTTGGCACGTGAAATACCAATAAAAACCTTCAAAATTAAAAAGACTATAGTCGTGTAGCGTTTACCGACTGCAAAACGCTTGGCTTTGTTTCGGGTGCTGCAACAGTGTGAAATAGGTGTTCAGCTCGAGCACCTAAAGCTATCGGCTTCACGTGGGACGATTGTCACCCTCTTAAACTACCCAACAGACAGTCTTCTCCCAATCCCTCCCTAGCCTCCTCCTTGGTCCGTCTTCCCAAACCTGATAGTTGAGCGTATTCCTCGCCACTAGCACCCTGCTGACAACTTGGCCCACAGGCCCCAACGCACAAAAGCATTGAACAGGCGCATTAATTTTTGGCGGCAATAACTTATGGTGGGGCAATATACTTAAATATGTTGCGGCAATCTACTTCACAGACTCCAGTTTTGACTCCACTTCTAGAGATGGTGCTATCACCCTCCATAGCCCTGCCGCATCCGTAGACATCCTGTGCACTTCAAAAGTGCCCCAACTTGTACAACCCTGGAAGAATTCTCCATAGCCACCGCCGTCGAATACGCTGTGAAAGTTGAGCACCGTGTTTAGTGACTCGCAGGAGGCGATGCGAAACATTTCGCGATACACCACACACCCTCATACTTGATTGATTGGGGGGTTTAACGCGCCGACGCAACGCAGGCGATGAGGCGCGCCGTAGTGGAGGGCTCCGGATTAATTTTGACCACCTGGGGATCTTTAACGTGCGCCGAAATCTCGTACACACGGGCGTTTTTGCTTTTCGCCTCCATCAGAAAAGCGGCCGCCGCGGCCGGGAATCGAACCCGCGACCACACCCTCATACCTCTGACACCCTCGACTGCGCCCTTCGCGCCTATACTCCCCACCAGATAACGCTGGTGTGGGTCCCCGGCCACGCAAACTTGTACGGCAATGCTCGGGCACGTGGGCCTACCCGAGTACTCTCCCTGGGTCCGTCCAGTTTGTGGGCACATGTGTACCACCCTAGCGCTCAAAAGATTTCGCAACATCAGGCACGCTGACAGCATCTCTGCGCGCTACGCGCAAGCAGGCAGTGTTTCCCGGTCCCTACCACACCCTCTCTCGTGATGCCGCATCTGTGGTCCGGAAAGCACAAACCTCCTCTCCTATCACTCCATCCCATATTCACTACATACATGGCATCCTCTCGCGTCCCACTTTCCCTACACCCAACTTCCCTTCGTACCCATCAGTACGACACCTTTACTGGGCGTGCCCTCCGCCAGACCTACCACCACACCTGCGTTCCCGCATCGCTTCCTGGGAGGACTGTTTGAACCGGGGTCCTGGCGTAGATATCAAATCGACGGAAGAACTTACGGCGGCCCACTGCCTTTGTGTTAGTGCGGACCTCAGGGAGTTGCACGGACCAGCCGTCTCCTAATAAAAAGGCTGGCACGACGGCCTGGACTAGGGCTGTTTAGAGAATAAAGTTTGTGTCTCTCTCTGCCTGTCTCTTGGGGCTGAAATACAGCTACCTGGACTACGAGACACTAGTTACTTCAAAATGAACACTTTTTCTTCCTCTTTATGGCCACAATAATAGTCTAGTTACGAACCAGTATAGCAAAATTACACTGTCTAATCTGCGAACCTGCAGTGAAGCATTTGCTATTTCAGATGAATGGGCACAGGAAACTCTTCCACCAGAAGTTTGCCTTCGGAATTCAACTACTATATTTTGGGTTTGCTAGCCTTACTGCTGCAGTAATCAGAATAACGAGTGTAAAAACTAACAGATTAGCTAGCGACTAACATTTTTCAGCACTAATAACACTGGGTCACCATGTTATTTTCTTTACTTAGAGGTGATCTTGTTTATTGTAGAAATAAGTTGCAATGTGTACCAGCCAGTATACTTATTAATCGCGCTATCTGACACAGAAAAAAGAACAAAAGGAAACAAAAGAACAATATATATTACCTAACCCTGCCAGTTTGACCTGCTGCAGCTCCCCCCTGATGTGCAGCAGCGGTTACTAGCGCGGATCCAGGATCTGGAGGCGCACGTTCGGTGCGTCCAAAGAGAGAAGAAGAAAGCCGAAGGCCACAGCCAGGCACTCAGCGAGGGCCTGCACACGGTGTTTTGACTTGACCAGATCCGCGCCCTCTCCAGGAGCACCAATAGGGGCTCTAAGTGGTCTGCTGCCAAAATTAAGTAAGCCCTGCAGCTTCATTTTGCCTGTGGGCAGACAGGTTACGACCTGCTGCGTCGCAGCGCCAGCCACGTCCACCTGCGCGCGCACTAAGCCGGTGAACACAAGGCAATGTGGTTGCATTTTCAATTGCTGGCACATGTTGCACATGTGCTCAAATTCTTTTGATTTCTTACACACACCAAGTTTGAGCCGTGTGTTTTCCAAGAAGTGCTCGCGCTTGTGGAGTCGAAGGTCCCCCATTTAGGAGAGAAGGAATGCCAATGTGTTCATATGTGAATGAGATGTCCATAGTGCTCGAGTTGGAGAGTGACACTAGCACGGGGTCAGTGCATGGATACACTACTGTTCCAGTGCCTGGGGCCCCTGCCAAAAGTATTGCCACTCACGCCTTGGTCTTCACCCTGGGAGGCGTCTCGTCGAGGTGGAAGCAGGTGGTGGGCTACCACTACACAGGTTAGTAGTAGCTCCACAGGTCTGCTTTGGCATGCACGTCAAGAAACATTTTTAGCCTGCAAAATCTGCAGTTGACTCTCATTTTTTTTCAACTCTGGTGGAACTACTAAAATTTGGTCACCCTATAAAACGAAGTACTTTTAGTCAACGTACAAAGCTTCATGTCCCAATCGAAATTGAAAGTTTTATTTATTAAAGTAGGAGATGTTATTAACTAAGTTCGAATTGACTTGAGGCAGCTGTACTAATGGGAAATAAGCACCACAATTACAGGTGCTTCTTCAATGTCTTCCTTTGCAGGCAATTCCTTCATTGGCGTCAACGTTGGCAGATGTGTAAGAGATTTTAGGGCGGTGCCACTCAATTGGCCTAGATGTTGTGGCACTGACTACGGATATGGGGTCTCGAAACCGCAACCTCTGAAAGCACCTTGGCATACATGAAGGGGGGCTTTCAAGAGTCTGCAATTAATTTCCCCACCATAGCGATAGAAGGAAAAAAATTGAAGTTCTTGCAGACGTGCCACATGTCATCAAACATTTATGCGGCCACCTTCTTCGCAACCAGAAAATCAGTATTTCAAAAACAGTTGCTGAAGCCAATTGGTTTCCCTCACAAACTGTGTCTCTAGCCCCCATAGAAAAATTGGTTAAGGAACAAAAAAACATTCAAACTAGCTTTAAAACTAAAACCTGAACTCCTGCACAAAACCAGTTTCAACGAATGAAGGCAAGTAAGAAAGTTCCACCTTCATTAAATTGACTACGTCCCTGTAGCTGAGAAACAGAAGCCGTGGTAACCGTGACTTATTTCTCCCCCCGGGCTCTGTTTTCTGCAGGTGTGCAACAGCCTGGCCGTGTTCACTCATACCACCGCCAGCGCGCTGGTTACATGGTGGAAAGTGCATGGCTGGGACAAGGAGGTGCTGACAACGGCGTGTTTCCTCGAACAGGTGAGAAGGTGGTTTGACCTGATGAGCAGCAGGAGCCCCCCATGGTTTTGAGTTTGCTGGACACGTCCAAGCATGCAGATGCTGTTGATTTTTTGAAACAGGTTTAAACAAATGATAGAAACCGCAGAAATGGGGGGGTCATTTAAACCAGTTCAGGCGGGCATCATCATTTCAACTACCTCAATGCTGCAGATTCAGCAAAGGCTCCTGAATGAAGACGGCTACCGCTTCATTTTTACTTCGCGGGTTTCTCAAGACAGCCTTGGGAACTTCTTCTCAACTGTTAGGCAAAGAAATGCTATTCCGACTCCGTGCAAGTTTAAGTCCGCAGTGTAGATAATCACACTTGCACAATACCTCAAGCACTCAAAGCACTCCTCGTATGCTTATGATGAGGACGCCTTTTATTTGGGTGACTTGTCGGACTACAGCCACAGCCCCTGCATACCAACACAAAGGAAGCAGATGCCAATGAAGTGAGCTTAAGCCTTGAAGCACCCGAAGCTGCGTCATTTGAGTACTATGCTGGATATTCAATTTCAACAGTACTGAAGAATAATTTTATTTGTGAAACTTGTGCCGAAGCTGTGCAGAGATCACAGCAATATCGTGGCCGATGCCTGGTGGTCTTGAAAAAATACAACCAAGGCAGCCTAACACACCCATCAGAGAAGGCTGTCAAACTGATGGAAATCTGTGAGACTGTTCTCGGCAAAAATGCCAACACTGGTGCACCATAGCAAAATTAGTGACACATTAGCATCTCTGATTAGGTAGGCAGCCAGCAGCATGTACCTTCCTAAATGTCACCGCATCAAGGAAAATATAACTAGTCGATTTATCCACGCACGGCTGCACCTGTTTGCAAAGGAGCAAACTAGAAAAGAAATAACAACTATTTATACGGAAGGAACTTCGAGCAGTAAACAAATGGCTGCCGCACAGTTTCGGAAGACATGATCAATACATAGTAGCTCCGTTTGTATATCTTTTTTGGGACCTCTCTAACACGTACTTTGATCATAAGGTTAAAAATGGTTGGGCGAAGAGAAGACAGAAGCAGGAGCCTGCCGTTCTTGACTGGCTGTTGATGCTTCTTCTCTTTCTTCCTCTGCTTCATTTTCTACATTGTCCACCAGGGGAGGTGAAGATCCATACCCCTCTGATTCTAAGTGAACCAGGCGTATTTGTCCATTTCTGTTACGTCGTCCTTTCAGTAGAAAAGTTTCACTGGATTCATAGTTCCAGTATTATTCAACTTTTCTCCCGAGACAAACTTAAATCGATAAAGCCTGCCGACCTTCTTTTACGGCTCCTTGTACAGATTTTGTCTTTGTGCCTGCGCGCAGAATAGTGTGTTGATGTTTCTCACCGCTCGCTTCAGCTCTTTTTTTCTGACGTGGTTGCCTCACGACAGGGTGGGTGTCGCTTAAAACAAATATTCCCTTTCTGCAGAGTTGCTTCTCACATGATGATACTCATTGCGGTACTTCGATGGTGGTTTAACGTCACATCACTCTCCTGAGTCGAATGAGTCGTCGTGCATACGTCGTATATTGACTTTCTTGATGCGCTCCGAAGACTGGACTGAAATGACTTTGGGGCTGTTATGATGACCCCCTTCGTCTGAACAGTGATGCAACTCTTTCTTCAAGCCAAGCGCTCTCTGCAGCTCAACAGTGGTCTTCAGTAAGAAGGACGCAAACTCAAAACTCTCTGACATCTCCTTGCCTCCTCCGGTATGGCCAGCTGAGGTCAAGTTGAGCAGCCCGTTATTGTGAAAACATACAACACATTAATGGGTGGAGTTGACCTACTAGATGGACTGATGTCATATTACAGAATTTTCCTCAAATGAAAAGAATTCTAACTGAACTTTTTTTCCACTTTGTTGACAGCGCCGTTGCGAGCAGCTGGCTGCTCTACCGCAGGAATTGGGATGCTGTCGCGATCCCGAAGACAGGGCAACTGGATCTTTTATCATTCACGATTTCTGTTGCCAGCTGCCTATCTGCTCAAAACAACGACGTGATGAAGAAAAGGGGCCGGCCGTCCCTTTTTGTTGAAGCAGAGCTTGAAAAGAAGAAAAGAAGTTTACCAGGAGCTCCTACTCCTAATGATGAAGTGCATCACGATAACGTTGGACACTGGCCTGAAGTTGCACCGCAGCGACAGCGGTGCAAAATCCCCGGTTGCAAAGGTCAACCTGTTTCTTTTTGCACAAAGCGCAAATCCCATCTTTGTATTAACAAAAATTGAAATCGTTTCATTGCTTTTCACAAGGCATGAACGCCAAGTTTCCTAAGCACGAAGAAATGACTTGTGAAATGTGTTTGTAAATAAACATTTTCTGACCTATTGTGACCTGTTGTCGCGTTTTCGCGACATAGCCGTAACTTTGTTGCAACTAGTCGGCATGCGTCAAATTTATTCTGTGACTTTTTTGTCAGCAGACTAGAGATCCCGATAGTAAAAAAGATTTTTTGCCTTACAATAAATTCAGGCAAGAAGAGGTTAAGCATGTGCGGCAAAGCAATCCGCCCACCGTTCTCACGAGTCATTCATTTACCAGGCCATGCGCGCCGTGCGCATGTTGAGATCACAGCTGAGCGGCACGTTTCCGTCGCTATTGCAAGGTTTATTTTATTTGCACACACATTCTCGTACATTTCACGTCGCAAGTATTTGATAATGATTTAACAGCGTACTTTTCTCGCAACCAATTGCATCGTCCTTTGCTTTAGCTGGCTGCGTACGAGCTGTCGGTGGCGATCGTAGCAACTACCGAGCCAGCGGCGGTGCGCCGGGAACAAGCGCGTCCCTGATTGCTTGTCCTGATTATTGGGTCTATAGAGAGTTTTTTCTCTGCAATTTGCATCAAAACCACGAGGAGGGGGCACACGGTGGCCACAACAAAAAACATGCGGTGGCATAAGCACAGGAAATGTGTTCTAGCAGACGACAACATAACCCGGCGTCCTACAAGTGACGTCACTCCTAGGTGGCCAATAGATAAGTGTGTTTCCCTCTGCAGGGTTCTTGAAGAGACGCTAAGGGCTCATTCTTTTCGTTTTAACTTACAGATCAGACGTTCCACAATAGTGTTGCCTTTTGGTTGACAGACAATGATGGTGTTTGGCAAGAAATACATATCTTAGAACGAGGAGCAAGTTGGCTCGTTGGTGCATGTTTAAAAACACTTCTGACGTTTTTCTAAATAAATGATTTAAGCAGGCCTTTCTCTGCCTCTCCCTTTCCATTTTTTTGCGACACTCAGGAGCACATCATAAAGTGCCCACAGAAATCAGGGGCACTGTTTTCATTTTTACTCAATTGTATGCTTGTTTCTGAGTGCCTCTTCTCTTTAGCTGTTTGCCGCAAATACTGCATGTCAATCAGATGCGGGGCATTTTTTGGCTGCCATTTTTTCAACGAAGGTGGCAACGCAAGTTGGACATCAAGTCCTCTGTTTATAGGAGCGGCATGATGACCCCGGTGCGACTTTCCAAGGTATGTGGTGAAATTTATGCAGCATTGCTAAAATCAAAATGCCACCATGGACTTTCTCGCTTCAAGCAGGCTGCACTAATAATCACTAATTTTGCAAGCCGCCGTGCTTTTTGCGCTTACTCTTTTACTGTTGAGGAGCACACAATATTTATTGTACCAAAAGCCCACAGAAACACTGTTCAATGCTTCCAGTACTCTGCAACCACATTTTTTAGCAGGACGGAAGAACTCAACAGCTGTTTACGTTAAAGCAATTGCCCAGCTTGGTGCATATTTATTGTGCAGTAAATGTAGATGGCTACACGGCACCTGGCACTTTACGTTAAGTGCGGATCAATATAAGCAGTGGACATATGAAATCCATGTCGGAGGGAGAGGTGTCCATGGTTTGGTTTGTGTCTCGTCCACACTCAAGCTTCCATGTATGTCATGGTGCAGTGCAGTAATATAATGGCTCATAGACTCTGCAGTAAAAAAGCAAAGAACCTTTCAGGCACTGTCAGAACCCACCTCCAACAAGGTGGACGTGGACAGCTGGGGATCCTCTGCCACTTCACACTGCAAATAAATCAGGCTTAAAAGAGTACAACAGACAAGTTCCTTCTATGTACCGTTGCAGAGCCCATGTCTGTGCGCACAGGTAGTGAGGTGGCCACAAGTGTTTCAGCAAGCCTTGAAGCCTGCAAAGACTGTTTCCGTAAAGGCTGCGCAACTATGAAGCAGACTGGTATCCACTTCATCACTGCCTTGCTTTAGCAGTCCAGCTGTCATGACATCCTCTGTGGTTGCAACTTGACACTCAATGATGCATCTGCCTGCTGATCAACAGTGCCAAACAATGCTGCAAAACAATGTTACAAACTCATTTGGCTAAAAACAGCACCAACTGATCCACATATCCAGTGGCCTGCATGACTACAGCCGCGGCTTAAGATTCTCTGATCTAAAGATGACTGCACACTAGACAAATGACAGTCCCAACCATTTTGAGAGACGTAAAGCTCTATCGGCACTCAAGTAGCGCTTCAGCAGTGTATTGGTCATAGGATCCACTAGATGACCACTAGGACTGTCTCTGCACAAGATCCAGGAATGCATCTGTGTTATTACCACAATTTTTCCTACTCCTCTCCCTTGTGCACAGTGATTTGTGCCTGTGCAACTATGCGCCTCAGCTGCTTTTATGCCATAGCAATTCTCAGTTTCACGAAGAAGCTACCCGTTCACCTTCTACCATAGCACAGGCACTCACTAAAAACAGATGCAGGCCCAATCTCATGAACTGTGCTAACCAAAGCATTCCTCTCCAAGATAAGCGACGAAACCAGCCCGCATATCATGCCAGGGCTGGTGGACACATCTATGGCTTGTGAACTGGCTATCAAGTGCACTGGCAAGCCCTGGAGCCTCTGCAAAAAGGCAGTTGCAGCTAATGAAGTACGCTGATGACTTTGAGGTCACGACTTCACTGCAACCCTTACGGCACAGCTCACACACACACCTCATTTTGTGAAGCCACTAAAAGCAAGCATGCGTTACCAATAGGGGTAGCCGATTGATCGATTACCCTTTCTATAACTGATTATAGCTTTAGTTGAAATTAAATATTTTAACCAGTTAACACGTTCAATGCGAGGCAGTAAACAAGATATCAACCAAGCCAAACTCCCTGTACATAGAGGGCATTGCCCTCAGGCAATGCTGGGAAGGCAACCTCCGTTTTAGTGTGGCAACTAAGATATCGGCAGACGCCAAGCGAAGTTAACTTTGTGGACTGAAATAAAAATATTCCTCACAATATGTCGCAGGTATGTCGTCTTTTGCACTACTGGTGGGAACGGTTACGGTTGCCTATGCTATTTTCAGGTTATCAGGCACTGCGGAAAAAGAAACGCTTAATTCCCAAGCTTTCGTGTTTTTATGCCCGAAACAGGAATGACACCAAGCTTGCCGCAACATAAAAAAAGACAAGCAAGCTGGCCTATTTTTAGGTGCGGAGCACGTTAGGACCACACAATGTCCGCCGCGTCCATGCGTACAGACTTTACAATCGCAAAAAAAAATCACACAGGCACCGGCAGGATCCGAGCCTGTATCTGGTAGTCCAGACAGAATCAGTGTCAGTCGTCTTACCCATTGGGCTACGACCGTGAGTTGGTAAACGAGAGTCAAACTGCTTACTCCCTCGCCTGTAACAGTGCGGAGTATCTTAGGACCTCCCAATGTCCGTCCGCGTCCATCCGTGCGCATACCACCATCAAGTGAAAATCAAGCAAATCTCGATTGCCCTGAGTTGCACCTTGATTATTCCCTAAATACACTGCAACTCACGGCTCAAATCGCATGACGGTCAGGGCGCACATCGGATGTCATTTCGAGCCCCCGTACTCTGCACTCTCGCCGTCATCCAAGGAGTGGACATGGTGCCATTTTTTTGTTCTGAATGCGTGCAATAGCAAGGCAACTTAAGAATAATAATTTGTCGAATTTTGTGTCTCAAAACCTTGATATGAATTGAAGAGGTGCCATAGTTAAGGTAACTCGAAATTTAGACCAACTGGTGTTGGTCTAAGTACACCGGCCTCTATCACTCAATCTACATGGAAACAACACGAACTTCATACACTGCTATTACAGTGCCATCAAGCAAACGCTTCACCAGCTCACCATAAGGTATATTGCGCTCCCTTTCTCATGTCACTATAATGGGATTCAGACAGTGCTATCGCGACGCTATCGCCCGAAACGTTAACCTAAACGTTTTTATGTGTGTGTTTCCGTGCTCTGCGGTGATAAAAACGAGAAGCTGAAGCGTATTTAATTTCCCTGCGAAGATTTTGGTGGGCATGTATGTGACGAGCCGATGTCACGCGTACCATAAGGAAGGGTGCACATTGTTGAATTAAGCCTTCAAAATTATTCGCTGACGGCACTTTCAGCTGTAACTAATAGCCCACTGAAATTATTGAACAGAATCTTTGAGGCCTACCTACCGTAGGGTAAAAGATGCTCCCGGAAGGCCCGTCCGAAGGTAACTAGCGAATTTAGGACATGGCTTTATTACTGGCGGCAAATAACTTCCATGCATTCACTGCTAGAGAAATCAAACAGATTGCAGGTGTGTCGGCTGTATCGGACACAACAGTTAAGCGTCGTCTGTATTCAGCTGGCCTCAAAACCAGGATAGCCGTCCAAAAGCCGATTGTTAGCGCTGCAAATAAAGATAGGCGTCTTGTATTTGCCTGGGGACATGAGCACGGGAATGAAGAGCGAGAAAACGTCGTCTTCACCGACGAGTCAACCTTCACCAGAAGATGGCACCAAGGGCAGCGTGTATGGCACAGAGACAACTGTCGGTAAGCGAAAACCCATGTTACCCGAAGAACAGTTTGTGTAGATGAAATTTTAAGTAACATCGCGGTCGCGCACACTGCTTAAACCAAAAGAGCTATATCCAATCCTTATTTCATATAGGCCGTATTGATAATAAAATATTATTAGTAGTTAGCGGGGATAACACGGGCGTTGTTAGCACACGGCCGAGTAAATGGCAAGCTACTTGAGGGCGTAGACAGCAGCCTGTCTACGCCCACTGCAGGGCACAGGCCTCTCCCATAGCTTCGAATTAACTCGGTGATGTGCTAACTCGGTCATGTGCTGTGATGCAGATCAGAAAACTCAAACAGGGCTCCATTATTGAATGTTTTTTTCTTGTATAGTACATGTTATATACGCAGACAAAAGTTAAGCCCTTCAAAAATATTTGTCTTTTTCCTTTCTTTACGTATGTGCCTGAATTCATCCAGCGGGTAGCAGCCAGTGGCCGTTCTTCAATAAGTGTCTGGGGTGCCATCACGTCGACCGGCCTGGGTCTCCTACTGAGAACAGGTTCACCAGCGACATGTATTGCTCACTCTGGGACAATGTCATGTTGCCGTACCTTTTTGGCGGACCTTTCCCTGACGGCAACTTTATTTTGCAGCATGACAACTCGCCTTTTCATCAGAAAAGTTGCGGCATTTGTGGAAAGTCGGCAAGTGGATATGCTGAAATGGCTTGCACAAACTGCGGACCTAAATATTATTGAGAACGTGTGGGGCCACATGAAAATATCAGGCAGCTTCACGGACTCTCTGCGGATGCACTATGGGTCGCCGTCGAAGAAGACTGGGAACGACTGAGGGCCGACCGCGGCCTTTGTGAGTCGCTGTACAGCTCTTTGCGAGGATGCAAGGCATCATTCCCGCTGCCGGAGAGGCTACCCGTTATTTACTAGGAATGAGCACTCGATAATGTATTTGCTGAAAAGCCGCGAGTCGCCTAGAGTTTACATTCCGTGGGAAAAAAGCAGGCCTGGCCCTTTTGTTAATTTAAACCTATGGCCTATGTGGAGTTCACAGCGGATACTTCTCACTGGAGCAAAAGTGATGGCGTCCGCATGAAGTATCGGCGGCATCATTATACATAATTCCGTTTTAACCGGGAAAATTCTTGGCCGTTTTAGTTGTTCAATAAACATTAAAGTCAGTACATTTTTCTGGACCTCAGACAATCAGATACATTTGGACCTCATGTATTTGGACCAAACGTATCTGGACCTCAGATACATTTTTCTGTACCTCTTTGGTTTTGTCACGTTGAAGTGTCATTTTTTTGCTTGAGAGAAAAACTACTCGATCTAAAACACGTAAATGAAGTTTCTATGTCGGGGAGTTATACGCAAGGGAGATTGTCTATAGTTGTCCATCTCTACGTTTTCAAGTAAACTTTCGTAGCTCAAACTCTTCGATAGTGGTGAACACTGTTCACGCCGTCACACACCTGGCTACAAAGTTGCGAGAAAACGTACCAGGAAATCCCCTTAACCCGTGCAGTACAAAAATAACACACACAGTTTCCAGTCATTGTGCTCAGTAGATAGACTGGATAATGCTATCGTTTCCTAAAGATTATTTCCAAGACAATAAATTTTCGTAACACTGCTTAGCGAAATAGGTTTTAACGTTGTCGATTCGTAGCTACGAAATTGTGCTTACGAATTTCCGTCGCGCTTTGAACTGCACTCCGCTCAACAGGCTTATACCCGTGCTACACGGGCGTTTCGAAGGCCTTCGAACTCATTGTCTATCGAGTGAACTGCCAATTCACCCTGCCTATACGGCGCACCTCAAAGGCCGTCGATTCAACTGTCAGTTGAGCCGATAGAACTGCTGGAGCTCCGTTAGGAGTTTCGATGGCCATCGAAACGCGGTCGGCACAACCTCGTCCCCAGCGATGATGCAATAGCGTTGCGTAAAATAACGTACGTGCAAAAAAATAAGCGCATAAAATTAACAAACCTTAGCAAACGCTGAATTTCTTTTTGTATCAGCGGCCACTCGAGAGGCGCTACTTTTATACTCTCTAACCACCTGGCGTATGTGCATCGTCGAAGGCAAGCTAAATAAAAAGAAAAAAATTCCCCCGCATTTCCCCGCGGGGGAGAATGTGAAAGTGCGAATGCACGGTTGTCGGCCCGCTTGCGCTCGGCCCCCGCAGCCCACCGCCTCGCCGCCTTCTCTTCCATCTCTTCCATCGGGTTTGTAGTATCACGTGTACACCACGCAGTTATCAAGCCGCTATAACGCCGCTGAGTCGCCAACGCACGCCGCTGACGACGTAGTTTGAATGCGTTAAAGATATAAGGCGCGTCACTGACACTGATATCAGCGTCGTGTCCGTGGCTTGGTCGGTAGAGCGTCGCGCTGCGGCCGCAAAGTCCTCGGATCGAAACCTGGCGCCGGATGCTGCTTCTTTTTAAATATAGAGGAGCACTGCTGACGCCGACGCCGCCGCCGCCGGCGGTGGATGGTTTGGGGTCGCTTATAAAGAGCCTTCGCACTTAAAACGTCGAGCAGACGATTTTGACGCGCAGGGCAGTTTTGTTGAAGTTGACAGCTGGAGACATCCTGATACCAGACAAAAATATTTAGTTTTTGTCAGCTGTTTAGCTTGTCGCATTCAGTTCTCTTTTGATGCTCCAGCTTGGGGAATTCCGAAATGACTTCGGAAAATAATAGGCAGCGCACGACAGGGGTACCCGCGCAACCGCGTCAACTCTGGATTGAGAAAGAGACCCATGTCCTCATCGACATTTGGGAAGACCGGCTGTGTGATCTTCGCCGGCAGAAAAGGAACGGCAACATATACGACGCAATGACTGAAATCTTAAAGGAGCCATGAAGACAAAATACAAGCTTGGTTTATTAGAAAGGCTACTTTGTTCTGATGAAAATGGTACCGATTTCATCGCAAACTTCCACAAAATAACGGAGATATTAAAGAAAACGTGTGGAGCTGTGGCGACTCGCTAGCCAGTTTCCAGCAACTTTTCAATGACGTCACAGGATCTTTTTTGGGCGATTGACAGCGGCCGAACTAATCAATCGGCTGGACACATGACTGGACGATTGTAATGGGGCCGCTAGTTCCGTTTGATCGAATAACTTGAATGCTAACGTGCGCCTTACCCACTGAAAATTATATTTTTAGTGCTGGCCCATATGACGTCACTCGCACCGATAACACGTCACTGTGGCGCGAAATTTGAAAGTTCTTAAGTATTTCTTGCGTTTTTATCGGTTAAAAATCGTCTTACGTGGCCGCAATTAAGCTGAGTGAGGAACTGAATTAAAATTAAGCAAAGTTGTATTTTCTCTTAATGGCTCCTTTAAGGAGTGCCGGCTACCAGAGGTCACAGGCGCAAGTGCAAAACAAAATTGAGAACTTGTCGCAGACGTACCGGTAAGAAATTTCCCACGCTAAATAAAATTGTCCTTTGCGGCTACCCAATAGCCGTAGCACCACGCATTTCGCAAAATAATGAACACTTCTTTGCACTTCACCTTTCAGATTCTGGCAGACGACGCAAACGACGGGAGCTGAAGCTATCCCATGGAATTTGTTTGACCGCCTCAGCGAGTTCCTCGGAGCGCTTCCAGCCAATGATCGTTCAAGGATCCGAGAAAGCGGCGTGACAGTTGAACAAGTAACAGGAAATAGCCAGCCAAAATCTCTTTAGTTTTCATGATAGAGCATAAAACAGCTTACAGTGTACAAAACAGATTTTATTAGCGCTCCAAACAAGTTATAGAAACCATGACTAAGATATTGCTTCAGCGAACATCACGAAAGCGCAAAAAAAAGAACACGTCTAATCCGGGCATTTTTTTTCGCGAAATTATTAAATATTCACCTGGAGCTGGAGTGTTGCTTGCTACAGGAGACTGGTTGGCAGAAGCAGTATTCCATCACAAAATCCTTGCCGGAAGAAGTGGTCAATTATTGCTATCAGTTAAAACGTGCTGCGTGTCGCTGTCCTAAAAATGCCGGGTGTCCGGACCAACGACAAATTACGCACGAGCGTGGGGCGCAGGTGCGCGCACAGTTCTTGACAGACGCGATAAGCAAACTTTGTGCAAATATCCAACGTTTTGTTCTACACCATAGGCGGCAAGTGAATCTATTCTGTGCACTGAGCTGGCAAGGGCGGCCGCAGATCCCTGCAGCTTGCGCTGTATGGTCATACTGCAGTCACCCACATCGCTCAAAAACGGGCGACACGCATTGACGCATCACGCGATAGCTGGAAGGAAAGCCGATGCGCTCAGTTCACGAAGTTGAACGCTTGCAAATACATTTCCTGATCACCACTGAGAGCGCAACGTGTAGCACCGAGTGAAGCCCGGAGGGCGAACTGAGCGATCGGCGCCGGCGCCAGCAACGCACCCGCGTTTCTGCGGTAAAGAGAAAAAAAAGGACACAAGAAAGGGTAGGGGATGTCGCATCAAGTCCCGTCCGCCATGCATAAACGTGCGGTCATGCAGCCCGCGGCCCGGCTGTCTGGTATACCGCCCCCGCCGCCGCTCCAACCGCCGTTTTGAGCTGTTTCGCAATGTGTAAGCGCGACTTTTTCTTTTTTTCTTGTCCTGTGCATGCGCCCCGGTACGCAGGGCAGCGGCGTCTGAATTAGGCGGAAAAAAATGAAACGTTTGCGTGTGCAGCCTCTCCAAGCGCGTTACGGCCCATTCGCGCTCGTTGTCATACTTGGGCCGACCAGAAAGAAAGAAAGGCATGGCTGTTTTGCGTTTTTTGAAACTTGCTTGGCTCGTTATTGGATGATACCTTGATACACGTGGGCGCAGATAATTCGCAGGGGCTGCGTGCCAATATTTATTTTGGTTCTTTTCGTGGGAGAACTTTAAGAGGGTTCAGCAGTGCCGGCCTCCCGTGGACAATACATGGACATTTTCAGAAGCCATAGCGCGCCTAATATTTGGCCTAGTCTCATGCGGTTAGTATCAATTTTTTTCCGCAGTCAAAAATGGGAGGAATGTTACGGACAGATTTTTCACCTAGGATTTTTATTTTTTACAAACGAGTAAGGAATATGGGCAAAAACATGGGATTTCGGGGTGTCTGTGTTTCTGCCTGCCGCATTGAAAAAATCGCCCAATATCGAAATTCTGTTCACAACATTCCCTCCCTTTGGCTCTTCTGATTGCATACATGCTGGTAGAATTCTTCTGGGGCGAATAGTTTTAGCGCTAGGCTTTCTGAAAGTTTCGCAGCTCGAGAACGCCCGAAATTGAATTTCCAACCCTCGTTGGAAATCAGAAGGAAACATTATTTGGCTCTACCATCCACCGCATACACGCTGCGCTCTTGCTATGTTACTGCGCGGATAGCCGGACTTTTGGGCTCATGCGGCATGCGCGCGGGAGAGCGAAGAAAAAATTGCCGTCCCCCATGCGAGCGGGCACCGCCGATTTGATTGCAACTATGCATTGCAGCGTCATCTCTTGCGCGGCGGGTTCCACGCTTATCAGCGTGCGGGGAAGAACAAGGTTAGACCGATGGCGTTGGTCAAAGCGGTGAATGTTTTGCTTTTTCACAGAACGACGGCTTGCTTCCGCAGTAATGCTGTATAGTTTTTTATTATCAAAATATTAATTAAACGCCATTCTTACACCGTTTCTTCTGGTATGACCAAACGGCCGCAAAGTACGAAGCGCGGCAGTGTTTGACAAAGATTCCTGCTGCAGAATTCAGCCATAATAACACATTGTATTTGCATAATCAGACGAACTATTTGCAAGCAGCCATAACGGATCCCATGCTGGCTGCCTCCGCTCACGTCGATTGGCATCGTCGATCGTTTGCAACACAGCGGTATGGCCTACTGCCCTACTCTTCATCTTGTCGTGACAACATAGTAATGCAGAAATTAGAATATCCGTCAAGTATGAACAACGGTTCACGCCCTTTGCAATCTCAGAAATATAACATAACCACTGTCCTTTGCAAACGGAAGCGTTTAACTTTTTGTCACACGAAGTGCGCTCCGAGAGTTTAATTCCACGTTCAACCCGCCGTGGTGGCTAGATTAGCCAAGGCTTTGTGCGGCTGAGCTCGAGAACGTCAGTCAGATCCTGGCCACGTGACTTGGTTTGTCAGATGAACGCTAAGAACAAAAATGCCCGACTATACCACATCTCTGCACGTAAAATATGCCCGGGTTGTCTAAAGTAATCCCTAGCGCTCCGCTACGGCGCGCTTCACCAGCCAGGGCATGAAACCCTAGAATTTTAATGGAGGTGTCTTGTGAGTATGCCAAGGCGTGACGTATGCATACGAGAGGGGCGGAAAATTTAGTTTACACCACTAAGTAATAGCTAATAAGGTAATCGACGGCGTCCCAAATTTTTAGCGCAAGAATTGGCATTTTTTGGCTTCATTGCATGGCTGATGCGGCCGCACACCAATACAAGTGACGTAGGTTCTGCAACGCTAAGCCCTAGACGCTTATTCACGGCTTCGGATAGGAATCGTTGCTGTAAGTAATGCGGCTGACTTGCTAATGAAGCGTCGCCGAATAGTCGGATAGATCCAACCGCAAGTGTAGGCAGAAATGCTGCAAGTTTACAAGTTTCTTCTATAAATGCCTACTCAACAAAGCAATGGAATATACTGCTGCAGCGGAAATGCTCTGAGGTTTACGCTATTACTTTTCATCTTTTGTGGAGGGGTGATAATTCTACTTTTACTAATCTAACCAATAATGGTCACACCCAACGCAAATGTAACCACACCTTTTAGTAAAAAACCAACATGAAACTTTGTTTTCGCTAATGTTACTTACCACCCCTGATGAAGCATCGTACTTGTTTTTGTAGGATCTTTTGCACCACGCCCCATCTGCCACTACGGTTATAGTGGGCACACCGTCATCATCGACCTCACCACTCTCCCTAGCCAGTCTTGCTTCTTCAGCGCCTGCTTCATTTCTTCCCAGGCGACTTTGTTGATCACTTCGGAGAAGTCCTCTTGGTACTTATCGTACGTATGGGAGGACTTGGCTGGGACATTGAGAGACGCTAGCAACTCGCACAGATTTGAAAAACCACATCCAATACTCATGATGCCGGATATTGTGGCAGTGTTGACATCCATGCCATTCACTTGTTCTGGCCGTGGCGAATCAGTATCTTCGGCAGCTTTGAGGCCGCACATCCTACACACAAACGTCAGCGTACTCCGAAGTCCCTGCCTTTTTCCGGACACGCAGTTCATGTCCGCGAAGGTGCACCCGAAGGGATGGTGAGTGTCAATGTTCTGCAGGCTACGCAGGAAGTGCCCGATGTCCACAATGCGCCGTCCTTCTAGCTGAATTTCGTTGTCTGGCTGTGATGTCATGGTTGCCGAGGGAGTGGGTTGTTCACCGGCGGCCAAGGAGCAACACTTCGTGGGATCACAGGCAGTTTCCTCTACTGTTGCGCTAGCGTTGATGCGGGAATAACACGTCCATAAAACTTCTCAAGTAGTTCCGGCAGTGCATGACGTGGGTCTGTCCTGGTCTGCTACAGCAGCTGAGTCACTTTCTAACTCGTAATTGTCGTCTTCAGTCGTCTGAGAAAACTTGTGCTGGGGTTCCCACTTCCTCTAAGTTCCCGAAATACTCAGGCCAACAGGAATCTAGCAAATGTCGCTTGCACACGTTTCCTATTTGCGTCTTGCCTCGCTTCCGCTTTCCGAACTTGTAGCCCTTCCTCGGCATCGTCAAATATATGTGTCGCGTTGCCGCTGCAAATAATAATAATCATAATGAATCTATCAATCAATCATGTTTATATAGTGTGCCCAGGAACAGCCTTGAGGCGTTAGTACTGGTGCACAGAGGAATACAAGTTCAAGACAATGCACGGCAAACGAAGACAAGACACGGCAAGATAATGTGCAGTCCATAAAAAGAGACAAGTAAAACATAACTTTGCCAAATATATGGATGACATAAGAAAAAAGAGAGAAGTAAAGCAACTTTCACATTGTATATGAACAGCGTATAACCAGAAAACACTACACCAATTTGGATAATATACACTGTACACAAAGTAGTACAAGAATGTTGACATGACACAACAGAACAGATGAACAGCCGACAGATTAAAATGAACATCTCTTATGACACAGACGGAAATGTAAACTTGTAACATCAAGCCTTAACATGAACAAAATAGAATTCCGTGGGCAGCACACTTTGCAAAGAGCACGACAACGTAACAAGCGAGAAGCCCAACAAGCATCAAACTGAAACTAAAAAGATGAATTTGTTGCTATGGAAGAGCGAAATATACAGTATGTTTCTAATACTACTACTACTACTACTACTACTACTACAAATAATAATAATAATAATAATAATGTTATATCAATAGCCCTTCGAAAATGTGCTTACGAAAATCACGAAGCTACTCACCGAAATTGTTCTCCGTAAGGTAAGGAAGGCCGTTTCACGTGCTCCTTCTTGGCAACCGCGGAAGTCGATCTATCGGGAACAAACCCTTGTCTCCACTCGACGGAGTCAAAAAGAGCAATCGTCGGCCCAGGAATCCGTGCACTTGAAGACAAAGGCTCACTACAAAGGCGCCAAGTGACGCAGTAAAATGCCACGGTGAATCGACATCATTGCTCGATTTAGGCTTCCTCAAATCGCAAAATGAACGTCGACGTTCGAACGTTATCACTGTGGCTGTACTGCCGCAATCCCACAAATGCAGTCTATGTGGACTTGATTGCACGTTTCACTGGATTCAAAAAATGATAAAACGTGATGAAGTTCACTTTTTCGACACTAAGCGCAAGCTGCAAACCAATGTGATGCGCTGCTTAGCTTCTAAATGAGTTTTGAAAAACCACGCCATGCGCCACAAATGCGATAAGAAGACCGCAATAAGGAACAGTTCTAGTCACCCAGGCTACGGTTACAAGGGCGCGACAGAAGAAAATCGCAAAAAGCTATAGCGTCGGGGCAAGAGAGCCTCCTTGCGCAGTTGCTTATCTGCGCCTTGTCACCGCATTGTGCTGTTTTCATGATATCGGCGCGACCGAAATTTGGTTGGCTGCGATTCCGCCGCAGCATTGTAAGCGCAGATAAAGAGACTTCGCTTGAAGAAAGCTTCGATGAATATTCCAGCTAAACTATCCGAGCAATGAAACGGCATTTTCAATGTGTCTCCCGATGAATGAACTTTTCCTTACAAGATATTGAAATTCAACCAGCTCTTTTATCGACGTGACGTCCTAGATTGCTTGTCTCACCTGCTAGATAGCGCTTTTATTTTGATATTGAAAAAAGCGTGATTCATGCCGGCCGTTTTTCGCGGTCGACCTAACCTGCAGTCAAGAATAGCCCCTTCAATCACGAATGGTATATTCGGTTTGCCCCCCAGCCATATAGTGAGACAGCACGTTGTCAGTCCGGCTACCTAGAGAAGCACGGAGTGAAGCTTTTCCAGACCAAATACAGCGCTCGTAGCGGGGAATACAAAATGCACAATTGGTGGCTATTTCAGCCATGATTGCTGGAGACGCTGTCGCTCAATACTGCTAACCGCGAAGCACGCCTACCCGCCACCAATTACACACCAAAATTTCATGGTTACAAATACACATGACTGAAAGCAGCACGATTTTGGAGTTTCCGCTGATGTCGAGGGTTACTTCCGCAGGAGGCTGATTTCAGCGATCATCAGCGGCAATACCCACAAGGTAATATGCATTTGAAAGTGAGCAGCGTGCGATAAGGTAGGTTTTAACACCTTCCCCAGTAAACTAGCGAACAATCACAGCGTTCTCATGACGTCATCGGTTGCATAGATCAACACTACTTGGTGCACTACACGCGGAACTAGAACTGATGGGATAAGCTTGAGTCGTAGCATTGCAATACACGCAATATCTTGAAGTGGCTATTACAATTATGACGCCGAAAATACCAAATATCTTAGGCTGCTTAACACCTTACATCATCTTTTTTACGCGAAAGGCGGGTGTTACAAATATATTGTATGTATAGGACGAGAGTTGAAAGCAGCTTTCCATAACCACAGAGCAAGCAAAATGGCGGGTGGGTGTGCGTTGGGTGAGGAGGGGGCCCGCTACTATCCACCTCACAGTGACGTTCTCAGGCTGGAAAACCAAACCTAAGTGGTGCCACGGCAGTCAGGCACTGTTTGTATCAACGCCGCGCACTACGCGGGTGCGAGCTGTGCGAGCGAAGTCACGAAAATGACCGAACAAACAATGCTGATGCAATATCTGAGGCTGATGCGATAGCCGTCGAACCCGCGTGGTCAATAATGCCGCGTAAAAACGTGCGTCGCATTGTGGAAAGTCACGTTTATCGCGCTTAAAAGATCACAAGGAAAAGGCGACTTTCGCGTTCAAGGTCCAATCCTTCTCTCCCGTTCCGTAGTTTCTATTGCTCGAGGACGAACCGACCTGTTCCGTCAAAAGGGAGGGTGCGATATTGGATAGTTTCAGCTGCCGGTCGGCTCCGTACGTGCGGCCCGCTCAGCGTAACCGCATGCCATTCACGGATGAGCACGCCACGCATGCGCAATGGCGTTCCCGCGTGGTATCGGAGCGGAGCGGACCGTGGAGCGGTCATCCGGAACGGTCACCGTGCTCCACCGTGGAGCGCGCCGACTCCGCAAAGAGCAGGTACACCGAAGCTGCCTTTGGAACGCAGCCGCTCCCGCCGGAGCAAAGTTCCAAACCGCGACGGGAACAGGAAATTCCCAGCATCGCTTGCGCCTCGCCTTCCCGAAATCCTCTGGTTCCCGCGGGCGCGTTCATCCCGCACTGCGCGGCTGGAGGAGGCAGAGAAGGCGAACACTGACCGGAAGCGCAGACTATAGTGAACTAGAATACTAGTTCACCGTAGCGCATACGGCGGCGACGTTGGCGATGTCACGCGGCAAAAGCAAGCGCCCTAGTGAGTTTTGGCTGACTCCGCCGAGTTCGGCGGAGCGACCTCGGCTCCGATGGCGCTCCCGATCTGCCATTGGAACGCGTCTGCTCCAGACGGAGCAGAAAAGGTACTCCGAAAGTGCTCCGGATCTGCCATTGGAATTCCACATAAAACTCGCTACTAGCGAGTTTTACAGTCAAACCTCGTTATATCGAACAGTGCGCGAACCGTGAAATAGTTCGATATAACCGAAATTCGATATATAAAATTTGATCAAAAACGCGTCAAAATGCAGCGCGATTCAATCACTAAAAAGGCAACGACAAGAATGACTACTCACATGAAGCGTTAAAGTGAACTATTTATTCCCAGGGGAAAAAAAAAACTGCAGCAGCGTTGACTGTTTCTTCGAGTTGACCATCACTACGCCGCACGCGGCTGACACAGCGCCTTGCAAACACAGTCACGTAACTGCGCGAACAGTGTCCGCTAGTTTAAACCACGCACGACGCTGAAGAGTTCGTTAAGGCGTTGAGGCTTGAGCTTATCGACTGAAACAAGGCAAGACGATGACTGAAGCTGATGAACAACGACTGATCCAACTGGTGAACCGGCTGAGCCTGAGTCAGCCAACTGCGTATGCCGCCTAGCCTGAATGGCTCTACCAGCGCCTCAGGCATGCGTTTGAGTCGCAAACGCCTGCTGCGCCACCGCTATTCTCCCCTGCGTTGCGGGAAAGCCTGCCGCCTGTCTCCGGAGCGCGCGCTTTCGGCCGGCGCTGAGTTCGATATACCCATTTCTTAACCGACCGAGTTCGATACAGAAAATTAAAAATGCATGTAATTCTTTTAAAAACTGACAGTGGTTCGATATAAGCAATAATTCGATATACCCGTGTTCGATATAACGAGGTTCGACTGTAGCAGTTTTAGCTGACCCTGTTCTGCGGTCCGCTCCGCTCCGATAGCAAGCGAGAGCGCTACAAAAGCGCTAAGTTGGGCGAGTTGGTTACTTACTAAGGAATTCATCGTACTATCGAACATTAAGACAGGGAAAAAGGTAAAGATTGATTGACTGTAGGGTTTAACGCGCCGACACAACGCAGGCGATGAGGCGCGCCGTAGTGGAGGGCTCCGGATTAATTTTGACCACCTGGGTATCTGTAGCGTGCACCGAAATTTCGTACACACGGGCGTTTTTGCTTTTCGCCTCCATCAGAAAAGCGGCGGCCGCCGCCGGGAATCGAATCAGCGACCTCGTGCTCAGCAGCGCAACGCCTTAGCCACTGAGCCACCGCGGCGGGTCAACAAAGCTAAAGAGAAGACGAAACACACGCTAGAAACATTTCGTCTTTTTTTTTTTTTGCTTTGTGCCTGTCTTAATGTTCGCAAGTACCATGAATTCCTTAGTCAAGTGAGAGAGAGCACCATTGCGCAAGTGTGGCGCGCTTGGCCGCGGTTGTACTGAGTGTTCCGCCAATACCGGAGCGGATGTCGAACAACGGTCAGGTAAAACTCTATTATGAACATGCACCGAGTCCCCTAACTGGGTGGCATTTTGTGCTCGGTCTCCAAGTCATTGATTGATTGATTTTTCTGTGATTATCAGCTTCATGTGCCGTCCCATTGTGTAAAGGTGGCTTTCCTCCGTTGAGTTTTGGTTACAACGCCGCCATAACTAAGACCAATAAAGCTTTGCTTTAAGAATACGCCCTTTATGCCCCTCCCTTGCTGCCGCTGTGTACGAGCACTCAGGTCGAAAGATTACTGCCCTACGCAACGGCCAAGGTCCACGCAGCAGACGTGTCACCCTGATTCATTTATTGACTTGCTTTAAAAGGGGAGCACACCTGGAGAGTGTAAATGCATGAGAAGTGTGTTCCGCAGGAGTCGTTCGTGGATAAGCCGCTAGCAAAGACGAAAGTTATATCCCCGCCTCCAGCGGCCGTGATATCCTTGCCTCCAGCGGCCGTTGCGAATCAGCGCAACGGGTTCCCGGTAACTACTTTGTTTTGTAACCTGAATATCGCATTTGTCTTGGCATTTACTTCTTGAGGATTGGTTAAAAAATAAAATTCTGTGCATTTCGTTTTTTTTTCGGAAAAGTGGGGGGGGGGGGGGGGCAGGGGTCCTGCCAACGTTGCAAGAGCAGCGAGAAGAGAATGCCTCTAACGCGAAAAGCCAAACTATGGTTATCACTATTACTTGCAATCGAAACTACACTAGGCGTCGCGTTCTGTAGCGGTGAAAAAGCAGTATTTTAACACGTATTTTCAAAACTGGTTAACCCCCCTTTGGTCCGAGATTGTCCAGGAATTGTGGCTCGCCTTTTTCAAAATTGTATTGAAAGCAAGCATATTGTGGGAAAAAATAAAAAAAAACTGTGAGTCATGGCACACACCCCTCACTCATTCGGCAACAACGTGCATTATATTACGCATTTTCGCCTCTTTCTTTAAACTTACGTCCCCCTTAAGAGGTTAAGACGTGACCATATTAGGCATTTGGTTATGCTGAGTGAGACACGTTTCTGGACAAGGTGATTCATGTCGGTATATGAAGATGACACGAAATGCCACATGACAGACGCAAACTCACAACTCCTTAATTTTACCGAGAAATCCCCCCTAAATACTCTTGCGCATCCATGGAAACGTATCCCAAATAATACGTAAAATAAGCAACTAAGTATATATAAACACCGACTGTCCAAAAATGGTATTTATTTTAGAAAAGGTACGGGAAGAACACGATCAGACAGGTGCTTGCGGGTGTAAAATACGTGTGCGTTAATGTATGGGCGATAGCGCACGGGTCGTGTGCAGTGTAGATGTTTTTGTTTGTTTCTTCTTTCTATAAGGACACAGCGCAATTTTACAAGGGTGTGGCAAATGCACGGGTATGCACAGGTCTTGTCGCTTCTTAACCGTTTCGCGTACTAAACTTTTATCCTTTAAATAATCACCACGCCACCTTCAAAAAGCACCCTTCGACGTTCCCGAAACGGCAGACGACTGCACTCAACAATAAGAAAAGTGCAATGTGTGGAAGCAATGTTTATATCAAGTTTCACACTCAAGCGGTGACAATGGCGAAGATGTTTCGTGGAATTAAACCAGCGCATTAACCCGCAACGGCCGCTGATTATTGCGTTTCTAGAGGAAATGTCATTGCTTACTGCCAAATGAGCACACATATTGGTTGTTTTGTCGTGTGCAGCACGCGTCTTGCGCCGCACGCAACGTGAAAAGGCAGACGACGCGAGAGCGCCATCCACACTAGGAGCGGTTCATCCCGCCGCCGCCAGGGGCCGACTGTGTTCGCGCTCAGGGCGAATATTTTTGGTGACAAGCATGAATTGCTTGCGAATTCATCAGACAACGATGCGACGGGCTCATAACAGGTGTTAATAACGGCCGGAGATTGGAAATGAGGACGCGAACTGCAAAGAAGGCTGAATGCATGGCCAGCCAGATAGAGCTTTTCATATCGTTTCGTTCGATTGAATTACACGAACATTAACTGGAGTGCCTAGACAACGAAGACCGACATGCTTTAATTGCTGTAGCGGAAGGGCGGAACATAACAGACATTCGCGTTATGGCTCTCAGAACGAAGATGAGAAGCAGCTTGTAGGTAGCTGTTTACTGGATCCATTGAAGTACGTTGTCGCGCATATGGGGCGGATATGGCTTGTGTGCACATATGATCAATGGCTTTCAATAAATATCACTTTGTAGGGGAACTGTGTCATGTTACGCTGCTTTTTAGCCACTTCTGCACGTTTTAATGAGTTGTTGTCAAAGCTTAAGAGATGTCGCTAGGGTTGAACCGCTCAGATTGTCCGTGATCAACGCTCCGGCTCCGTACCGGTGCGTACCGTCGTGGGGCACTGTGCACCGCGCCGGTTTTGTGTGCAACACCGGTGCGTGTTTATCGAGGTCGCTATTAGACAATCGTAAGTATGCAAGTCCGACCCTGTGTCCATTAAAGTTCCTCTACTCTAGTGTCCATTGCAATGCAGTGCCAGTGAGTATTTGCGAGCAATTTGCCAACTAAAAATTATAATACATATGCGTGGTAGTTAAAAAAAGCTAATCATAGTCTGTAAACACTACACGCACGATACATCATACCATATGAAGTTGCACAATTATCGCGTGATGTGCTACCTATTTGTCAGTGTTTGCCATTGAGAATTAATGCTCTTTGCAATTGTTGCGATACTGACCTGCAGGTGGCGCCACTTCACGGCAAGCCGGCGTTAGGCGCGCCGTACCAGCCGCCGTACTAGCGCACCCGTGCTGGTGAGTCCGAGCAGGTGGCGGGCGGCTGCACGACTGCGCGTTCGCATGGTGATTATTTGTCGCAGACGAGCACTCCCTGGAACTGGAACGCTACTATCGAGGCCTGTCACCGCCTGCAGCTCATCGCTGGCACAGCCACACTTCGCGAGCTCGCAAGTCTGCTGCATTCGGCACCGAACGTCCCGCACGTGTTGTGAGATTCGTCCTCGCAATGGCGGCGCCTTCCATATGTGAAGAAAACTTTATGACGGACGGCGTTGTGTGCGAAACGCGTCCAAAGGTGATCAAGGCCACCTACACGTGGATAGTGCACGACTTCAGCCTGCGGCGGGAAGAGACTGGGCAGGCCATGGAACGTTCGGCCTTTTCTGCGTCAGACCACGAAGGCATCCAGTGGTGTCTGGTTCTCTACCCGAATGGCGAGATTGAGAGATGCAAAGACTACGACTCAGTCTTCCTGCGACGTATGTTTAGCAACTGTAGTAGCTTCCTTGCTCAGTACCAAATCGCAGTGCTTGGTGAAGAACGGCACAAGGTCTTCGCCGTACGAGCACCCCCTTCCCGCTTTGCTTTCGGGAGTGCTTGCGGCGGCTTTCACTCGTTAATCAAGCGAGACCGTCTTTTGAAGGGTACGGAGCACCTCCTGCCAAACGACAGGCTCACCATCCGGTGTGAGGTGCTTGCTTTCGTGGACTCCGTGAAGATTCTGCCTGTGGTGAATGTACCCAATTGTAGGCTCTCGCAAGACTTTGGCCGTTTGCGGGAATCCCGCCGGTGCTGTCACGTCATCATACGCGCCGCCGGGCGAGAGATACACGCACACAAAGGTATTTTGGCTGCCCGTAGCTCTGTTTTTGCCGCCATGTTAGAGCATGAAATGACCGAGCGGAAGGAAGATCGAGTGGAGGTGACCGACTGTGACTTCAAGGTCCTCCGGGAAGTGGTGGAGTACATCTACACTGGCCGTGCGCGCAAGCTACACAAGATGGCGGAAAAAGTCCTCGTCGCCGCGGACAAGTACGACCTCTCGAGGCTGAAAGCAATGTGCGAAAGCGTCCTGTGCGCGAAGCTGTCTGTGAAAACTGCGCCCGAGATGTCGGCCCTTGCCGGCATGCACGACGCGGGCCAACTTAGAGCCAAGGCTGTCCGATGTATCAAAGAGAATGCCACGCGCGTGTTCGAGAGTGACGACTGGATGGCGGTGGCGCGCACCAAACCGCACCTCGTCGCAGAAGGCATGCGTGCTCTGGAGGCGGAAAAAAATGGCAGCAAATGAACCGTACACGAAATGACGCGCCGCTGCATGCACCTGTGTTCCTCAAGGTGTCTGCTTGCTCCAGAGCAAGTGTCGTTGTTGCCAATTAAATGAGATTTGTAAAAAAAAAGTAAATCTTTTTTCTAGCTTTTTCTTAACTTGCAAATCACGATGAAGTCGTTTTAGGCTAAAGCAAGTGCATGCGTTTGCATTTGGTCCTGCTCTTGTTTTGCAGGCATTAACTCGCCATTTTCTTCTCTACTGTACTTGCAGTTATAATGCACGGACTGCCACCGTTTATTGAGAAATAACACTAAAAATAGCTTCGGGGACACCGAGGTCTGGTTGCATGCTTTGAATACGAAAGTAACGTGGAAATTGATTGTAGGGTTTAAAGGCCCGTTCGCACTTGCGACGGAAATTTCTGTCGCTTTCGTCGCCTTGCATCGCTTTCGTCGCGCGACGAGAGAGATCGGTCTCGACCAATTTCTTTCTGAAGCAAAACAGCGCGAAAAAACGAAGGACGAGGGAGAACACACACACGAGCGCTGACAACAACTGAGCATGTTTATTGCAAACGCAAGTATATACGCTATACAAAGATACAAAAAACAAACACAAGATATGCAGACAGCGAAAGCATTTTTTTACTTTCGCCGCGCCCTAACTAATCACGCCACTCTGGGTGCTGCTTCATCCTTTCAAATATAGCATCTCTTTCGCAGTTAAGGTGACCCATGGCTTGCTGACGCACTTATCCCCTCTCGCGGCGATTTGGAATGCTTCAACAATTTCCCGCGTGATTTGGTCCTTGTGCTTCTTGATGAGGTCGCATCTTGATGAGGTCACATCTTGATGAGGGGATAAGTGCGTCAGCAAGCCATCGGTCACCTTAACTGCGAAAGAGATGCTATATTTGAAAGGATGAAGCAGCACCCAGAGTGGCGTGATTAGTTCGGGCGCGGCGAAAGGAAGGAAAAAATGCTTTCGCTGTCTCCATAGCTTGTGTTAGTTTTTTGTATCTTTGTTTGTATAGCGTATATATTTGCGTTTGCTATAAACATGCTCAGTTCTTGTCAGCGCTCGTGTGTGTGTTCTCCCTCGTCCTTCGTTTTTTCGCGCTGTTTTGCTTCAGTTCATAATGAACCAACTGGCCCCACTTCAGACATTAATTCAATTTCTTTCGTCTCCGTCGGACCGTCGCTTTTGACGCGGAAGCAGGAGGCGAGACTTCCTGACGTCATATCCTGCCAGAGTCCCCGCACGGGGCACCTTGAGTAATCTTGGTGACGGTACAGGCGATACCGCGGACGCCGAGCCCCCAACATAAACTGTAACCTACCGTGGTGATGTGTTTAAAGGTGAAGGGTAGAAGCCTCAAACGGTGGCCGTCGGATCCCAGATCAAGCTCCGGCGGATGGGCTCCCTGTCTGTTTACCAGGCAGGGAGCTCCGGGACCTCTCAGGCTATAAGGGTAAGGTTTGAGAAGAAAGTACCCCCGTCCCCTGCTTCTATACTATGATGTATGGCATTCTCTAAACCCCCCCCCCCCCCAAACGTGATCGGTCCCTGAAAAGGGGCCGCACCGAAGTATCTTTTCCTTCATTGCCATCTTTGACATTTCCTGAACCAGATAATTTTTCTCGATTTCTTGTCATGGAATCCATCAATCCAACCCACCCTATTGCATCTCAGTCAGTCTTCTTGATTGCCAGGTATCTTGAAGCCATAGTAGGAAAATCGTATAAGTGCAAAAAACAAAGGTCTGGTGAACTCCTAATCGAAATAAATGACAAGCAGCAGTCTGCAAAGCTTCTAGCTCAGACTAGACTGGCTGATCTCGACATCAGGGTCACACCCCATCGGAGCCTCAACAGCTCGCAGGGTGTGATATCCGAGACAGATCTCCTGAACGAAACAGATGCGGATCTCCTTGCCGGCTTGAAGGATCAGGGCGTCACTGCCGTGAGACGCATCACTATCCGGAGAGACGACAGGGAGATTCCCACTAAGCACATTATCTTGACTTTTGACCGTGCAGTTCTTCCACAACACATACATGCAGGTTTTATCCGTTGCTCCATCCGTCCGTACATCCCGAATCCGCGGCGCTGTTTTAAGTGCCAGCGGTTCGGGCATGGTACAAACTCTTGCCGTGGCCGAACGACGTGTGCAAAATGCGCGGCGCACGATCATCCGACTGACAACTGTCCATCCGACACCCTCTGTTGTGTGAACTGCGGCGGTCCGCATGCAGCGTACTCCCGCAAGTGTTAAAAATTCCAAATGGAAAAAAAGATAATCAACATAAAGGTAACTGAGAACATCACCTTCCCAGAGGCGCGAAAGAGGTTCGCCTCTTTCCCCCTGGGGAGGTACGCCGACGCGGCTCGCCGGGGGGCGGAGCGGCATCTGGTGCCCACAGGGACCCAGTTCAGCGAGTCTGACCTGGTCCCTCCCTCGCCCCCCCCTGGGTTGCCTCTGGCAGCCCAACCCGCCACCACGCCGCTTGCTGAGGCAGCAGCGGTTGTGGTGGCAACGTCTTCCGTCGGGACCGGTGCCGCTCCCGCCTCTGTCTCCCCATCCTCTGGTGCGTTGGAGGGTACCGAGGTGATGGACACCACGGGCCCCGCACCGGCTCCCACAGCCACCGCACCGCCCGTGCCACCTCTGGCACCCCGGACGCCCTCGGCGGTGGCGTCTCAAACGAAGGGCTCCCGACGGGGGGCCAAGTCCGGGGGGCCCGGTCCGTCGGGCACCCCTCGGACATCCGACGATGAGATGGATGTCGGGCCGTTCCTGCTTGCAACACAGCGCAAGGAGCGGCCACCGACTTCCAAGCCTACAGACAGGCCCAAAAAGCCCAATCCCAGAGTAACAGCCCCGAAAGACGACACATGAACACACACGAACACACACACTCCAGTCATTCTTAAATTTAAATAATGGGAACAGAAAACATCATTCAATGGAACTGCAGAGGCCTCCTTAAAAATCTTGACGATGTGTATGAGATTCTGCATGCCAGTCAGCCAAGTATCATGTGTCTGCAGGAAACCCACCTCAATACTAAACAAACAAATTTCTTAAATAGGTATATGGTATTCAGAAAGGACAGGGTTGGCTGCACCCACTCTTCAGGAGGTGTGGCCATTATCGCCTTGAAATCATTAGCATGCCACCCTCTCTCTTTAAACACTGTCCTCGAGGCTGTAGCGATCCGTACGATAATATTTAACAGGTTGATAACGGTATGCTCCATCTACATTCCTCCTGATCATGCACTTTCGAGCTCTGATTTCGAGGCGCTGGTCGACCAGCTTCCCGAACCATACATACTAACAGGCGACCTTAATGCGCACAACTCTCTTTGGGGCTCCTCCAGAACGGATGCCCGAGGTCGCCAGATAGAGAAGTTTCTTACATCCTCCGGAGCATGCCTTTTCAACAAAAAACAGCCTACATACCATAACTTAGGACACAATACATACTCGCATCTTGACTTGGCTATTGGTTCCGCAGTTTTCTTTCCATGTCTTGAGTGGGGTGTGGGCACGGACCCATATGGTAGTGACCATTTCCCCACTTCATTAACGTATATAGGTACAAGCCCAAGCAGTCCATCTTCCCATAAAAGGTTTAATGAATCAAAAGCAAACTGGAGCACATCCACACAAACATCTAAACTACACCACACATCCCTAAAACACCTACACGTTGAGGAAGACGCCCAACTCGTCACGGCACACATCCTCGACGCTGCCGAAAAGTCCATTCCCCAGGCCTCCAGTGGGTCCCGCACCCCAAGGAGGCCCTGGTGGAACGAGGACTGCAGGCGGGCGCGAGAGGCCCAGAACAAGGCGTGGGGTGTCCTTCGCCGGTACCCCAAGTCACATAACCTCATTTCTTTTAAACGGGCAAAGGCTTTTGGGAAGCGAGTGCGTCGTGAGGCGAAAAGGGAGAGTTGGCGCACCTTCCTCACTTCCATCAACTCATACACTGACACACACCGTCTGGACACGAATACGAAAACTAAAAGGACAACAGACACACAGCCTGCCCCTGGTTAGTACAACAGGGGACACACTGGAAGACCAGGCTAACACACTTGCACAACACTTCGAACACGTGTCCAGTTCAGCACACTACACCAACACTTTCATTAAACACAAAGCATCATGTGAGAAGAAGTCCTTGCGAGACACTAATAAGTCGAACTCATCCTATAACACCCCCTTTTCACTTCATGAGCTGAAGGTCGCACTCGGTACTTGTAATCCTTCAGCTCCAGGTGCAGATAGGATTTCATACACAATGATACAACACTTACATGCAGACACACTTGAAACACTTCTTCACCTCTACAATAAAATATTTCTTTCGGGGCACTTCCCACGCTCTTGGAGGGAGGCCATAGTAGTGGCTTTCCTAAAGGAAGGGAAGGACCCTTCCTCTCCCGCCAGTTATCGCCCCATTGCCCTGACAAGCTGCCTGTGTAAGCTCTTCGAGAAGATGATAAACAGGAGACTCGTGTACTTCTTAGAGTACAACGGTCTTCTCGAGAGCTGTCAGGCAGGCTTTAGGGCGGGGCGATCTACGAACGATCAACTCGTTGCGTTAGAGTCATATATTAAAGATGCTTACCTCCATAAACAGTACTGTACGACAGTATTCTTTGATCTTGAAAAGGCGTACGACACTGCTTGGCGGTACGGCATCCTCAGCAATTTGAAGTCCTTTGGTATGTCGGGTAACATGTGGAAGACGCTTGCCAGTTACCTCTCTGAAAGAACGTTTCGCGTGCGAGTTGGAACTGCACTCTCTAGAGTTCATGTGCAGGAAAACGGTGTTCCGCAAGGTGGAGTTTTGAGTTGCACGTTGTTTATTGGAAAAATGAACTCTCTTCGGAAGGCTCTACCACCAACCATTTCCTGCTCAATCTATGTAGACGACGTGCAATTATCCTTTAAGTCTTGTAACCTGTCTATCTGCGAGCGCCAAGTCCAGCTTGGTGTTAACAAGCTAGCTGGCTGGGCAGATAGCAACGGTTTTAAATTTAATCCAGTGAAGTGTACTTGTGTTTTGTTTTCGAAAAGGCGTAGCATTCGGCCGGATCTAGACATCAAACTCAATGGTGTCTCAATTCCAGTCAGAAATGAACACAAGTTTTTAGGTGTAGTCCTTCACGAAAAACTCTCGTTCATTCCACACATAAAACAACTTAAACATAAATGCTTAAAGGCCATGAATATACTCAAGGTTCTCTCCCACTCTTCATGTGGGGCTGACAAAGAACTTCTTTTACGTGTTTTTACCAGCCTGATAGGTTCACGATTAGACTATGGAAGCGTTGTTTGTGGGTCAGCAAGTAAGACATCCCTCAAAATGCTGGACCCAGTGCTTCATCTGGGGCTCCGGTTGGCATGTGGCGCCTTCCGGACTAGCCCGGTCGAAAGCCTCTATGTGGAGTGTAATAAGTGGAACCTACAACGTCAGCGAGCATACACAGATCTCCTTTTTGCTTTTAAAATTTCATCTATGCCACACCATCCTTTTAAATCGCCTTTTTATGATACGTCTATGACTGCACTACTCCTAAACCGACCATCGTTCTCTGCGCCCTTCTCTTACAGAGTTAGAGAGGAAGCGTCAGAGCTTTCTGTCTCGTTTTTAGACACCATACAAGGTTCTCAAACAGATTTTATAGCACCATGGCATCTCCGCCCTGTATCATGCGACACATCCTTCACACATGTAGATAAAAACCGAGCTCCCACATGTGCAATTCTGCAGCACTTCTTGTATTTGCAGCAGAAGTATCAATTTTATGAATTTTATACGGACGCCTCTAAAACTGCCACCTCTGTGTCCTGCGCAGCGCATGGGCCCGGCCTTAATGTCACTAGAACTCTTAACAGTGATACCAGTATCTTTACGGCAGAGGCTTATGGTGTACTTCTTGTTGTTAATCATATCCTTCAAAGTCACATCCCACAATCCATTATATATACAGACTCCCTCAGTGGTTGCGGGCGTTGTCGTCAACAAAGTCTTCAAAAAATCACGTTGTAAATATAATAGTCAAGGGTATTATGTCTGTGTATGTCAACAAATTTGAACTAGTCCTTTGCTGGGTCCCTGGCCACTGTGGTATAGCCGGGAACGAAGCAGCGGATCGAATGGCCGCTGCTGCTACACTCTCGAATACAGTAGACATAACCACATTACCCTACACCGACGTGAAACCACACATCAGACAACAACTTCGCAAAACATGGCAAACACACTGGAGCGAACAAACCGACAACAAGTTACACGTAATAAAACCACACTTGGGACCATACACCACCGACACACGCAACAGATACACTGAAGTCGCCTTGGCTAGATTACGGATAGGGCACACTCACGCAACGCACTCGCACCTGCTCACTGGATCTCCAAGACCTCTGTGCAGCAGGTGCGGAGAGGCCCTATCCGTGATCCACATCCTCATAGAATGTAAGGCACTCGACACTAGACGACGCAAACACTTCCCTCAACTACACACACACGACATATTCCACCACACCCATCATACTTCTTAGTAGATGATGCCATGTTTTCTGTTCAGCGCACGTTTAAGTTCCTATCAGAAGTTCACTTTTTACAACTCATCTCATACCACCCATAGCTTTACACCTGGTCCTATACACCAGCCACCTTATTTATTTTTTAACCACTCTTGTTCTTCACCCTGGCCCTTTACACCAGCCGTACTCATAGTTTTTAACTGATTTTATTTCGTGTTGTCCCCTCATCAAATAACTTTCTGTTTGGCGCTCTTTGCCCGTGTCGGCCTTGCGCCAATAAAATCAAACCATCATCATCATCATCATCATCATCATCATATCCTGCCAGAGAACCCGGATGCTGTGTCTCTACAAGCGGCGAAACTCCCGTGAAGTCTCCCAAGTATTCTAGTTCACTATTCGCCGCGAGCTCGACATGTAGGTGGCGACAGCGTCACGCTGCTAGTGTGGATGCTCCCCTCAGCGGCCCGTAAGAATGCACACTGTGGGCGCGCTTCGTGCCTTTTTCTCGCCGCATGCGCGCACGAAAGGTGCAAACAAGAGTGGTATGCTGTAGTTCGGTTCCTCAACATTCAATGTATTGCATGGAAGCGGCAGTCAGTTCTCATTACTACGCCCCCAAGTATTCTAGTTCACTATTCGCCGCGAGCTCGACATGTAGGTGGCGACAGCGTCACGCTGCTAGTGTGGATGCTCCCCTGAGCGGCCCGTAAGAATACACACTGTGGGCGCGCTTCGTGCCTTTTTCTCGCCGCATGCGCGCACGAAAGGTGCAAACAAGAGTGGTATGCTGTAGTTCGGTTCCTCAACATTCAATGTATTGCATGGAAGCGGCAGTCAGTTTTCATTACTACGCCAAAAAAAGCGACGACTCATCGGGAATCTCAGAATTGCCGTAATTGTGACAATGAACTTGTACGCCGTGGCTCGTAGCAAGCTCGATCTTTCCAGACTATGGCTTTGAGCCTCCAATAAAAGCATAAATATAAACAAATCAGGAAGCCTTGATCTCTCAAATTCAGTTTACAACGGCAATCTGAATCGCTTTCACTGGTAGCATGACGCATTCTTGCATTTGTGGGTTGCCCTGAAATGGTAACACTATTTGACTGCCCCGAAATTCTTTCTAAGAGCTTACGATATTTTTGTGTGTTCAAAAGGCAACATAGGATTACTGAATTTTGATCAGTGCAGATATATAAATGTAACCCCTCTAACGGTTTTTAAATGAAATTCTAGCGACTCTGAGGAAGGTTTGATGAATAACGGTTTCGGATCACTTATTTACGGCTTTCGTCGCAAGTGAACTTGCGAATTGAATTGTCAACGCACGCAGTACAATCAACATCTCATCTTTAGCTATAGGTTGTCGCAAAGTGACAAGCAGGTTTACAGTGTGCAGAACAAGCTTCTGGGACCTCACAGTGAGCACAAATTTTCTGTTACGGCTGTTCTGTTGACCATTTGCGTTCCTTTTAAAATCTAACAGGTACCTGCAACAGCGAGATGTGTTTGCATTCTTGCGTATAAGGTCGGTTACGAACCCTAAAGATGGCAATAAATGAAGTTGCACTGCTGCAGATGTAGTAAAACATATCCTTTTTATTTCTCGTTGCGAATCAGCGCGACGGCTTCCCGGTAACTACTGTGTTTTGTAAAGTGAATGTCGCCTTTGTCTTGGCATTTACTTCTGGAGGATTGGTTAAAAAATAAAATTCTGTGCATTTCGTTTTTTTTTTCGGGAAAGAGGGGGGGGGGGGGGTCCTGCCAACGTTGGAAGAGCAGCGAGAAGAGATTGCATGTAACGCGAAAAGCCAAACTATGGTTATCACTATTACTTACAATCGAAACTACACTAGGCGTCGTGTTCTGTAGCGGTGAAAAGGCAGTATCTTAACACTATTTTCAAACTGATTAACCCCCCTTTGGTCCGAGATTGTCTAGGAATTGTGGCTCGCCTTTTTCAAAATTGTATTGAAAGCAAGCATATTGAGGGAAAAAATTAAAAAAAAACAGTGAGTCATGGCACACACCCCTCACACATTTGGGCAACAACGTGCATTATATTACGCATTTTCTCCTCTTTCTTTAACCTTAGGTCCACCTTAAGAGGTTAAGACGTGACCATATTACACATTTGGTTATGCTGACTGAGACACGTTTCTGGACAAGGTGATTCATGTCGTTATATGAAGATGACACACAAAATGCCACATGACAGACTCAAACTCACAACTGCTTAATTTTACCGAGATATCCCCCCTAAATACTGTTCCGCATCCATAGAAACGTATCCTAAATAATACGTAAAATAAGCAACTAAGTATATATAAACAACGACTGTCCAAAAATTGTATTTATTTTAGAAAAGGTACGGGAAGAACACGATCAGACAGGTGCTTGCGGGTGTAAAATACGTGTCCGGTAATGTATCGGCGATAGCGCACGGGTCGTGTGCAGTGTAAATGTTTTTGTTTGTTTCTTCTTTCTATAAGGACACAGCGCAATTTTACAAGGGTGTGGCAAATGCACGGGTATGCACAGGTCTTTTCGCTTCTTACCCGTTTCGCGTACTAAACTTTTATCCTTTAAATAATCACCACGCCACCTTCAAAAAGCACCCTTCGACGTTCCCGAAACCGCAGACGACTGCACTCAACAATAAGAAAAAGTGCAATGTGTGGAAGCAATGTTTATAACAAGTTTCACACTCAAGCGGTGACCATGGCGAAGATGTTTCGTGGAATGAAACCAGCGCATTAACCCGCAACGGCCGCTGATTATTGCGTTTCTAGAGGAAATGTCATTGCTTACTGCCAAATGAGCACATATATTGGTTGTTTTGTTGTGTGCAGCACGCGTCTTGCGCCGCACGCAACGTGAAAAAGCAGACGACGCGAGAGCGCCATCCACACTAGGAGCGGTTCATTCCGCCGCCGCCAGGGGCCGACTGTGTTCGCGCTCGGGGCGAATATTTTTGCTGGCAAGCCTGAATTGCTTGCGAATTCATCAGACAACGATGCGACGGGCTCGTAACAGGTGTTAATAACGGCCGGAGATTGGAAATGAGGACGCGAACTGCAAAGAAGGCTGAATGCATGGCCAGCCAGATAGAGCTTTTCATGAGGTTTCGTTAGATTGAATTACACGAGCATTAACTGGAGTGCCTAGACCACGAAGACGGACATGCTTTAATTGCTGTAGCGGAAGGGCGGAACATAACAGACATTCGCGTTATGGCTCTCAGAACGAAGATGAGAAGCAGCTTGTAGGTAGCTATTTACTGGATCCAGTGAAGTACGTTGTCGCGCATGTGTGGCGGATATGGCTTCTGTGCACATATGATCAATGGCTTTCAATAAATATCACTTTGTAGGGGAGCTGTGTCATGTTACGCTGCTTTTTAGCCACTTGTGAACGTTTTAATGAGTTGTCAAAGCTTAAGAGATGTCGCTAGGGTTGAACCGCTCAGATTGTCCGTGATCAACGCTCCGGCTCCGTACCGGTGCGTACCGTCGTGGGACACTGTGCACAGCTCCGGTTTTGTGGGTAACACCGGTGCGTGTTTATCGAGGTCGCTATTAGAAAATCGTAAGTATGCAAGTCCGACCTTGTGTCCATTAAAGTTCCTCTACTTAGTGTCCATTGCAATGCAGTGCCAGTGAGTATTTGCGAGCAATTTGCCAACTAAAAATTATAGTGCATATGCGTGGTAGTTAAAAAAAGCTAATCATGGTCTGTAAACACTACACGTACGATACATCATACCATATTATGTTGCCCAATTATCGCGTGATGTGCTACTTATTTGTCAGTGTTTGCCATTGAGAATTAGTGCTCTTTGCAATTGTTGCGATTCTGACCTGCAGGTAGCGCCACTTCACGGCATGCCGGCGTTAGGCGCGCCGTACCAGCCGCCGTACTAGCGCACCCGTGCGCGTGAAATAAATTGCCCGGACGCTCAGACGCGAAAGGGAGAAAAGGAGGAGTGCGAGTGGGAAAGGCGAAGGGCGCTTGGCTTTTCCGCCGTTGTGCACACTCCCCGCGCTCTGGGACCGCCCTGCCGGCGTTGAATATCGCCGGAGAAGTGTGCGCTCTGCGCTAGCCTCTGCTCGGGCACTTCCGTGAAGCGACAAATGTATCAATCGGCGTGTTTTATTTCGCTCTCTGCGACGGCCGCGCTTTGGATTTAACGCTTAATCCTTCGTATTCTAGCGAAGTTACGAGTGCTTCAACCGTGCCTGTGTTGGATATTTCGCGTTCTCTTACGTGAAGCGGCAACTGTTTGGATACGCAGTGTGCGGGTGTGCGCTCTACTGTATCCTCTCCTCATGCTCTTACGTGAAGTGCTTCAACCGTGCCTCTGTGCGTGATTTCGCGTTCTCGGGTGTTGGCCGGCGCTGTAGATTTCGAAGTGCCTCAACCGTTCGCCAGTCGCCGCGTAGTTGGAGCGGCTGTTTCTCAAACGTAGATCTACCGTTCACCCTACATGTGATCGGCTCAACCTTTGGCCCGGAAATTGCATTTTGTGCCCCGATGTTTTTCTGTGATAGCGCAAACGACCATGTTGCTTTCGTTCTTTTTTGTTTCTTCACTAGCGTTCCGTGCTGACGAAACGGCAGTTGTAACTCGCTAAAGTTTCGGCAGGCGCAATGATAACTAGCCTGAGCCCTTCAATGATTTACTACTGCTCGGACGATTTCCTCAGTCAGACAGGATGACCCTTTGGTGTGCGCTTCCGTTGCTAAATGTGTTGTTCCAGGGTTCAAATCTCGTGTGACCCCCCACCCCCCTTTTTCTTTGTCGCTGGCGACCGCTTAGGAAAGTGTCTGGTGTGTAAATTCAGTGTACAGCTGACCAATTGCAAAGCGTGGGTGTTATTAAGCTTGTCACAGAGCCTTTGAAGTGATGACTATTGCATTCCTAATGACCAGTTTCCCAAAAGACGCTTCCAGAAGGAGCATATTTAAGCAGTTCTGCTCTCACTGTGTGAATTGCAAAACAGGTGAAAACAATGTGCTATGGTGGCTGTATTTGGCTTAAGAGTTAAGTGTACATTGCATGTGTTGCTGCGGACCAGCTTATTTATTTATTTATTTATGACATACTGCAGGCCCCACACAGGACCCAAGCAGGAATCACTCAAATATAAACAAACCGACAACATAGGGTAAAATACAGTAACTTGTAAAAACATACTGTCTCAATTTTCAATATGTTCAATCCCATCAATGTTGCAGACAACAGATACAGGCAGATTATTCCAGTCGGATATGGTGTGTGGGAAGAAGGAAAATTTGAAGACGTTTGTCTGGTGCTGCAGCATTGAGGCATATATTGACACGGCTAAGACAGCAAAGATATTTAGATATGTCGATGATTACATGATTGTTACTAGGTCGGTGAAGCCAGAAGAAGTAAACCTTTTAGTCAAGACATTTAAGAAAACATTTCTGGAGTGCTCTGACGGCTTGGAATTCACTCATGAATTACCAAATGATGGGTCCTTGCAGTTCCTCGATGTGTGTTTTAATTTCTGTGGAACACGCGTGTGTTGGGCGTATCAGCCACGGTCAAAAAAGGCAATTTTGGATTATCGTTCAGCGCATTCGAAGATAGTGAAAAGGGGTATTGGCGTTAGCTGTCTTCGCGGTGCCCTCGAGAAGTCTTGTCAGCACCAAGTCGCCGATAGTGTTCAGCACCAAGTTGCACGTTTGAAAGATGCCGGCTTCCCTCGGGAAGTAATAGCAGCAGTGGTTGAAAGCCTATTCGCCGCGAGCTCGACATGTAGGTGGCGACAGCGTCGCGCTGCTAGTGTGGATGCTCCGCTGAGCGGCCCGTAAGAGCGGCCCGTAAGAACTGTGGGCGCGCTTCGTGCCTTTTTCTCGCCCTATGTGCGCACGACAGGTGCAAACAAGAGTGGTATGCTATAGTTCGGTTACTCAAGGTTCAATGTATAGCATGGAAGTGGCAGTCAGTTTTCATTATTACGCCAAAAAACGCGACGACTCATCGGGAATCTCAGAATGGCCGTAATTGTGACAATGAACTTGTACGCTGTGGCTCGTAGCAAGCTCGATCTTTCCAGACTGTGGCTTTGAGCCTTCAATAAAAGCATAAATAGAAACAAATCAGGAAGCCTCGATCTCTGAAATTCAGTTTACAACGGCAATCTCAATCGCTTTCACTGGTAGCATGACGCATTCTTGCATTTGTGGGATGCTCTGAAATGGTAACACTACTTAACTGCCCCGAAATTCCTTCTAAGAGCTTACGATATTTTTTGTGTTCAAAAAGCAACATAAAATTACTGAATTTTGATCAGCGCAGAGATATAAATGTAACCGCTCTAACGGGTCTTTTAAATGACATTTTAGTGACTGTGAAGGAAGGTTTGATGAATAACGGTTTCGGATCACTTATTTACGGCTTTCGTCGCAAGTGAACTTCCGAATTGAATTATCAACGCACGCAGTACAATCAACATCTCATGTTTAACTAGGTTTTCGCAAAGTGACAAGCAGGCTTACAGTGTGCAAAGCTTCTGGGACCTCACAGTGAGCACAAATTTTCTGTGACGGCTGCTCTGTTGACGATTTGCGTTCCTTTTAAAATCTAACAGGTGCCTGCAACAGCGAGATGTGTTTGCATTCTTGCGTATAAGGTTGCTTACAAACCCTAAAGACGGCAATAAATGAAGTTGTGCTGTTGCAGATGTAGTAAAACATTTCCTTTTTATTTCTCGTTGCAAATCAGCGTAACGGGTTCCCGGCAACTACTTTGTTTTGTAAACTGAATATCGCCTTTGTCTTGGCATTTAATTCTTGAGGATTGTTTAAAAAATGAAATTCTGCGCATTTCATTTTTTTCGGGAAGGGTGAGGGGGGGGGGGGGGGGGTCCTGCCAACGTTGCAAGAGCAGCGAGAAGAGAACGCATGTAACGCGCGCGAAAAGCCAAACTATGGTTATAAGTATTATTTACAATCGAAACTACACTAGGCGTCGTGTTCTGCAGCGGTGAAAAAGCAGCACAGGTATTTTCCAAAATGATTAACCCCCCTTTGGTCCGAGATTGTCCAGGAATTGTGGGACGCCTTTTTCAAAATTGTATTGAAAGCAAGCATTGTGGGAAAAAAAAAAACAGCGAGTCATGGCACACACCCCACACACATGTGGGCAACAACGTGCATTATATATTACGAGTTTTCTCCTCTTTCTTTAAACTTAGGTCCACCTTAAGAGGTTAAGACGTGACCAAATTAGGCATTTGGTTATGCTGAGTGAGACATGTTTCTGGACAAGGTGATTCATGTCGGATTTGAAAAGGATATACATGAAAATGACACACAAAATGCCACATGACTGACGCAAACTCACAACTGCTTAATTTTACTGAAACATTCCCCCTAAATACTCTTGCGCATCCATAGAAACGTATTTAAATAATACGTAAAATTAGCAAATCGATACAGTTGAATAAATGCTTATTCCTCCTCCTGAGTATAACCAACGACTGTCCAAAAATGGTATTTATTTTAGAAAAGGTACGGGAAGGACACGATCACACAGACGCTTGCGGGTGTAAAATACGTGTCCGGTAATATATGGGCGATAGCGCACGGGTCGTGTGCAGTGTAAATGTTTTTGTTTGTTTCTTTCTATAAGGACACAGCGCAATTTTACAAGGGTGTGGAATTTGCACGCGTATGCACAGGTCTTGTCGCTTCTTACCCGTTTCGCGTACTAAACTTTTATCCTTTAAATAATCACCACGCCACCTTCAAAAAGCACCCTTCGACGTTCTCGAAACGGCAGACGACTGCACTCAACAATAAGAAAAGTGAAATGTGTGGAAGCAATGTTTATAACACGTTTCACACTCAAGCGGTGACCACAGCGAAGATGTTTCGTGGAATTAAACCAGCGCATTAACCCGCAACGGCCGCTGATTGTTTCGTTTCTAGAGGAAACGAGCACGCAAAGGTTACTATGCCATTGCTTACTGCCCAACGAGCACACATATTGGTTGTTTTGTCGTGTGCAGCATGCGTCTTGCGCCGCACGCAACGTGAAAAAGCAGACGACGCGAGAGCGCCATCCACACTAGGAGCGATTCGTCCCACCACCGCCAGGGGCCGACTGTGTTCGCGCTCGGGGCGAATTGCGTAACGTCAAGTCAGGGGCACGGCGTCAAGGGCGAGATGAACCTCGCAAAGAAAGGAGGCCTGTAGTCGTCCCTTACGTGCACAATTTCTCCAACCGCCTTAAAAAGGTGGCGGGGAAATGTGGTGCCGACGTTGTGTTCTCCGCCCCAGAAAAACTAGCACGAATGTGCTCTGCTGTGAATGGCGAGAAGAAGGGTAACCGAAGAAGAGGCATGCCACGCTGTTTGTTGGTTGCAAGCAAGGTGTTGTATACGAAGTGCCTCTATCTGGTGGAAAATGCTATATTGGGCAGACTGGTAGGTGCATAAATGACAGGCTCTGGGAGCACCGTACAGCTGTTCAAGCGCTCGCTGCGGGGGGCCGTTTAGCTGACCATTGCCGCCGCTGCCGGTGCGTTCCACACTGTGTTCCAATTTACGAGAAGACAGTAACATTGTGCTGTTTTAAGGACCAAGCCAGCCGTGAATTGTTTGAAGCGTGGTGCATCATGAAAGCCGGTGAAAAGTGTGTAAGCACGGCTTCTATTAGTTCATCAAAAAAAGAAATAGATTATCTGGATGCGAACTTGCCACGTGCGTAACAAAATGCACCACTTGACCTTGTCTTTTTTCTTTGTGCTTTGAGCATGTTCACGCATGCGCCCTTCCTGTATATCTTTTGATGTGTGTAGTAAAAATTTCAGTTGATGTCTAGCGCTAGTCCTGTGTGTTCTCTACTTTTGTCCCGTCTTTACCGCGCTACTTGACCATGTTTCCCCAGAAACGCCTGCAGGCGCTACTCACCTATGAAAAGCTGCTGAATATGCATGCGCCATTGATCAAAGCATTTGAAAGCCGTCCTGCTTCGTGTTGATTGTGCTAATTTTCCTGTTTCCACTGGCTGCTTTATCTGTATGTCACTAGCTAGGTACAGTACTACAGTCTCTAGTGCACCCACATGCATGTATTTTTGTGGCTGTGTTTCTAGGCGAGGCAAAACATTCCCACGAAATCGACATTGCAAGAAAGCCTGGGATGAGGCATCATATTTTATGTTTACTGGCTGATGTTTGTGTCTTTTAAAATGCTCATAACCAGGAAAAGTTCTTGCACACACTCATTTTAAACTTGCATACGCGCACACACTCATTTTAAACTTGCATAGCCCTGCATCAGTGTTTGCTTCAGAAGAACACTTCGACTAGTTCCACCAGTCTTGTCTTGCCATTCGCAATCAGTGATGCCACAAGTTGTCTGCAGAACAATGTACAGGGCAGCCGTGCCTGTTTTCAGGACGCTTTGCGAATTTTCATGCACTAATAAAGTACTGCTGCTGCAAGTCGCATATTATTTGTATTCACAACACTGCAATTACCGATGCTGGCCAACTTGCTTTTGCACTTTAGTGTCTCTTTAGGCGTCTATAGTGTACCGTAAAACCATTAGGTCCCTCCTGGGCAGATGTACTGAACTATGCTCCTGTGCTATGTCGCTTGTGCATCCCAGTAGATTTACTTCCTCTTTCTCTCTTTTTAAGCATAGCAGCAACCTTTGAGGTGCAAAAAGTGTCGAAACATGAAAAAGTTCAGTGTAGTTTTTTGTGCTTAAAATGAGAGCTACTGTATTTACTCTCATAATGAACCCTCCCCCCACTTTTCTTGTTGAGAATTTACTTTTTTGTCACTGAATAAAAAATGCAGCGGGAATATGTCTTATTTTAAGCATGGTTGCTGATGCTGTAGGCGATCACAGTAACGTGATATCGTGCTACAGTACGCGCAGAAATGCTAAAAATGCATTCCAAGAAAAAGAAATCTCATCCGTAGCCGGAGACGTGAGCGCGAATGCCGCGGCTTACAATTTAAAAATTGCGCGTTTGCGGTGCGCCACCTGTTGAATGCAAAACAAACCTTGCGCCATAAAAACGTTGCGGTGTGCGAAGTTCGAACAAAGCACCAAACGTACTCCGCACTCCTTCCCTGCTATTTGATGTTTAGGCTGGTTCTGCCGGCGTGCGAACAAAGCAGTAAACGTACTCCGCACTCCTCTGCTCTTGATTAGGGCTCGTTCACGGCACCAGCAGCATCAGTGGCGTTGAGTTTGCTGCAATTTTACGGTTTTTTTCTAGTTCGACGGCGAAGTAGCAGTTAATTTCTTCAGCCGTTGTGACGTGCGCGGGCGCGACCAACCTTTCTAGTTAGACTGCAAAGCCAGCGTCGATAACGTGGACGTGCTTCGTGCGGGGATGCGTACGCATGGCTGACTACTACGGCGAGGCAACCGTGCGACCGTGCGTCGTGGATCGTCGACTGGGAGCCCCCAACCCAACGAGGTACCATAGATGCTCTTCGGCAGTGTCTTTATTTATTCAGGCAAGGTCCTCGGAGGCGTTGCCATATCACCCCCCTACCCGACCTGGTAAAATCAAGACAGACTGATCAGTTGCAGTTGCGAAGCTACACCAGCGAGTTTTTTTTTTTGCTACGCATTTATTACAGTAGCGGTGGCTTAAAAATCTGGTTACTACTGATCACACTTGCTTCCGTCACGCTGAACAACGCCACGGGTCAATCATCGATGCCGCCGTCTTTCACGCTCAATTTCAAAGGGAAGAACAGCTGAACTTCGTTGTATGTTCGCTTGGCCGAGGTGAAAGAACATATAGTTTAAATTACATTACATTGAGTTGGGCTGGGATTTTTTGACCACGATTTGAAGCACCCGTGCAAAAACAATCCGCATTTCACTCCATGTTCAAATTAATTTATTTTTCCTTACGTAAGATTAAACAATATCAGAATAATGTGTGATGTAATTAATTCTAATTCACAAACAAATAACGCTTCATAGTATGGTCCGAGCAAAAAGAGTCAAGCATGTGTGTCATGCTTTTAACATTTTCACAGATGAATGATTTTTAGCCAATTATCTCCTGCCCCCTTCGGTCTATAAAGGGGCACCCCTTGCTGAGGAGGAAAAAAAGACCAACTGAAAATGCTTTAAAAGAGGCTTTAAACGTGTCGTGTTATTACGTCTTCAGTGGATTTAAACGTAACCGAAATGTGGGAAGCATATACCTGTCCTATTTTGGAGAGAATTGTGTTATATGCAAGAGCATAACATGCAACTGTTCCGCTTCGATTTCGTGAGCGATTGAGCAAGTTTTTTTTTTTTTGCTTGGTACCAACACAAATTTTCCTAAAACGCCATTTTTCATACATGGGAAAATTAAGTGAAAGGCGAGTGCTAAACCTGTACAATTTCTTATTCCGCGAAGTAGATCAGAACATGACTTGGAGGCACATCTTTAATACAGTATGCGCATCACCTTGGAACTTCAGCATTTCTTAGTTGTCTGATTGTGAAACTTGTCAGATGAAGTGGGTAATTGAAGTAAAAAAAACATTTGCAGGTTACAGATTGCATATCTGGTTCTCAATAATATTCTCACAACTAAAATAATTCATAATATTACCGTTTAACACGTTTGTGTTTCATAAAATTGTAATTTAAGTAAAAAATATATTGCAGGTTAGTCATTGTATATCAAGCTTTAAATAATATTTTGAGAATTGAGATAATTTGTGATATTCTCTTTTTACAGGTTTGTGTTCCACAAGGAGTGAAGGTGTCAGCACAGAAGCGTGAACGAAACTGCCGGAAAGCATTCTACTACTGCTAAGCATTTGTAGATGTCAAAATTAGGAAGTCACAAAAGCAACTCAGCAGAACGACCCATTCCTCAACTGGCCAGTCTCGCCGACTGCTGTCATCAAGCTGCATGAGGTGCTCAACCACGGGCTCGACTGCGCCGATGGGCTTCGCCTTCTAAAACCCACATCGGACAAAAGTGCCGCATTCTTCCGCTACTTTCAAGATGATACGACCCCAGCAGCCGCACTAGCTCCTCATAAAACGAAGCTGGCAAGGCAGGAAGACGGTGAGGGCCTGCTCGCTAGCAGCGCTGTAAATCCCCCAGTCAGCACCGTCTACCACTGGTTCTGCGGGTGGCGGAGAGGGCAGTATGGCGACGAAGGAGTGAGCCCCCTCACTAAGCTGGACAGAAGAGCACCAAATCACGTTGAACATTGTAAGTAGCTATGTACCCCAGCACACTCCATATATTGCTACTTTTATGTGACCTGTGCCAACGTTTATGCAAACATGGTATCTCTCTCAGTTTAATTTTCAGCTTCAAGCAAGCTATCATGCAGTGTAGACGGAAAGCTATCGCAGAAACTCTGTTCTGCAGTGTTGAATTCTCTAATTCGGGAGAAAGGCAGCCATGAGCACATGCACAGCCACGGCGCACTTAACTAGACTTGTCTGATGCACCTGTCCTAATGAAGATGGCACAGCCTGACTGAAAGCCTGTGCTTGTAAAACTACTTTTAAATTATGGCCCAGACGTTCGTATGTCTCAGTACATACCTTCGCTCTACTATTTTTGTTCCACTTAGAAGGAATAAATGGGCGTGTGGTATTCGCCACAACAGTGCAGCTCATAATACATCTTTATACGTGGCACAGCTAACAGCAGCCTGGCGTGGGAGCAATGCGCAATTTGAATCAAATTCAATGTGAAGTGAATTTTCACTATTCACATTTGAAAATAATTCATTTGCAGTAATCTTTTGCCATTTACATTCGAATATATGTAATTCGCGGTTGGTTTCTACTATTCGTATTTGAGAATATTCGATCTGATTCACAGTCAGTTTTCACTATTCCTAACTGTTTACAGCATGTCTGGAGGGGGCATTCAGGAAGCTTGACTGGGAAAGCAAACACAGGACAACTCCCAAGAAGCCAGCACCAGCACACCCACAGGGCAAGGCCAACCGGTGGCAGCAGAGCCTGAACAGCAGCAGCTGCCTATGGATACCGAGCCACAGCTGGAGGCCCAGGGCTCAACTGGAAGCAGTCACCAACGTGAGGTGTTGAGGTGTGGCTTGTGCTCGTGCATTTATTTTAGCAAAGCCTAATAATTGTGACCCTTACTCCAGTTACTGGACACCTAGGTAGCAACTAGACACCTGAACAAGATCTGTTTCTCAGCAACACACTCCACTTTTGGCAAGAGCTACCTATTTTATAACCACGTGCATGCATTTTTTCAGGGGTCTCTTGTAGTAAAATTTATTTTTACGAAGGTACAATTGAAGGAGCTAAGTAGAAGAAGGCTACAGGATGCCAAAAAAGACACTCCAAAAATTAAGGCAATCCAACATGACTGCGTAGCATCATAGCAGAAGCAAGACGAACAAGTTTTTCCAATGCATGTAAAGGGGAGCAAGAATGAAGTAGTATTCATATGTCACAGCTAGTGTGAAATTTTGTATGCTGGCTGTCGTATGTCTTCCGAGGCCCTTTCTGACATAGGGAGGGTGCTAGGAGGAGGAGGAATAAACTTTCATTAAACAGCACTGTGCTGGTGTTAGGGGCCCCCACCAGGTGGGACAGTCTTCAGCCCAGCTTAAAAGAAGAAGTGTTAAACAGACTCTGCCAGGATCCAATATCATACCATTAGATACATAGTCAGTTGCACAGTGCAAGTTTTTGAGATGTAAAATTTTACATTCTGGTCTTAATGTTTTTTCTGTGTGTTTCGCTGAATAGTCCTTGTATGCCACTAAGGCCCTGTGAATAAAAAGGTGCCTTGCGAAAGCGCTAGGTCAGGGGCTCTTAAGTAAGGCTTTGAGGAACCCTGGGATTTTGAAGAGGCGTTGCTTGGGTTCTGTGAGACTAGAGTGACTATGGTGTTGTGCTGCTGAGCCCAAGGACATGGGTTCGATACCGGCTGCGGTAGCAATTTTCCTGATAGGAGTGAAAAGCGAAAGCGTCTGTGTGTCGAGATTTCGGCGCACGTTAACTCTTCCTAGCTGTTCCTAGGTGACCAAAATTAAACCCCAGCTGTCTCCACTACAGCGCGCCTCATAAGCAAGGTGTAGTTTCGGTACTTTAAACCTCGCAGTCAATCAATCAATCAGTCATTATTATGTAACTGAACATGGCACTAAACAAAGCTTTTTCTTGTGTTTTATTTTAGTTCAATGAATGCATTAATTTTTGTGGAACTAATCTGTAAATACCTACGTAGTATTATCTGGTCCAAACTGGTTATCTAAGCTTGGCAGGGGAAGGTGAGTTCTGTGAACATTTTTCTGCCCTAATGGGTTTCCCTGTAGGCCCATAGTTGAATACCTACGGAACACCCTTATTACTTCAGCAGTGCAAAGAAGACAATAGTAAAGATAGGAGATGCAACAAATTTTGAGTAAATCTGTGGCATATCCTGAACAAATTTTTCGTAGGACACTGCGGAGCTGCAGAAGATCTACGAGGAGTGGTGGCGCCAGCCTTCCCTAGCTGCTGGCAACCCATATTATGCCACTGCCCTTCAGCAGCTGCTGCGGCAGATGCACAAGATCAGAAAGGAGCCCCAGGAAGGAGCCTGCCCATGAAGGCAGGCTTCACCAGCGCCCGGAGGTGCGGCTGTACCGTCAAGGTCCAGCCCACAAGCATTGCCAGGCGTCGCCCTGGGGTCAACCGGGGACCAGGTAGAGTGCCTGCTGGCCAAGAGCTCGGCTAGCAAGAAGGTCAAGCGGTCCTCACGCCCTGAACCTCAGCGTCAGAGATGGGGTGCCGCACGCCAAAGCTCCCGGACTACAGAAGGGACAGAAGGCACCTAATAGGGTGCCCCTTGTGTGGGCCTCTTCATTTAGGGTTATGTTTTCTCCGGAGGTGTGTGAATGGCACTACAAGTCGTAAATGAATAGTGAAAACTCACGGGAAATCAACTCCAATATTTTTAAATGCACATGTCTCGGCATTAAAGGCCAACTGCACTCAAATTTTTCTTTGTCCAAATAAGCAGTCTAAGCTCTTAAAATCACCTTGGCGAAATCCTGAGCTTCGCAAGCACACTGCACACTAGGTACCATCGTTCAAAGTAGCTCCATGCAGACGACGTTTGCACCTGGTGGAGAGTTGCCGAAACAAGTTCCGAGCTGCCTGTGACGGAGGTTGGGGAACCTGTCCCGTGAAGCTCGCATTTCTCCGGCGACTTGCAGGGCGCTCCGCCAGGTGCAGGGATGTGCTCGCCCGGGGTTTCTCTGCTACACCAGCGCGCTGTACCGCCGTTGCCATCACATGTTTAAACTAACCGCATAGGCAGGTGTATCCGCCATTTTTTTTTTTCAATGTAAAAAAAAAAGAAAGAAAGATGAGAAGCCTACAAACTATTCACGCGCTTGCGAATGTCTTGGTGTTAGCAAACCTCTTTTTACTTAAAAATAAAATTTTTACTCAAAGATAAAAATAGCGCGAAATGAGCACATGCCTTACATTTGTCATTCCTATTGCATTTACCACAGAAAAAAAAGATATTTTATAACTTTTTGGCGGCTTGCATCCCGCGTCCAATATGGGCCATTTTTGGGCTGGCCCAACGCCACCTCTATCCTTTAGACCTTTTCAAAAGTTTGACGACCTAAATAGAGTTGTTGTACACGCGGCTATAAACGCTTGTGTGACTTTTGCCTCACTCGCTAAGTGAGCCAAAATCAGCCTTTCTCTAAGTAACAAATACATCAGCACAAATATCGGCCGTCGTCTTCGTCAAGTGCGAAAACTAACGAAACTTCTCCTCTCCTAAATAATAGACTAGATTTTTAAAAGTTCAATTCCCAAGTGAAGTATTTACTTTGAGTGTTAGATTTAGTTTATTTGAAAGTAAAATTTTTTCAGCAGCACCTGTCTCTGGTTAAAGTAGAAAACAGTGGCAGATAGGAAATGTTTTCGTGCTTTAGTGCATCATTTAGCTGTGGAAGCTGGCTTATCGTTTTAGATCCGTTTTATAATTCGTTTCCTGATGGGCAGCAAGGCAAAAAATACTGGGTTAATATTCACGAAGCTGTTTGCACATAATGTATGGTAAAAATAGTGATCGATCGCAGCCCGCGTGCGGTTTGTTCCCTTCAAAGAGAGAGACGTGATAGCTGAAGCGTCGGCTATAACAAAAGCTCCTTTTCGAAATCGTACGGGCAAGTAGCGTTGTAAATCAGGGTCCGCTTTTTTAGTAAACTATGCTGTTGGGCTAGTTGGTTCATTGCTTAAGGAAAATCGAGCGCTACAAACGAGGACAGAAGAAACGAAGAACGACGAGACAGATGCGTTACTAACAACTGATTTATTCCAAGGAAAGACAGCGATATAAGTAGCTTGTCTACAAACGCACAAACATACACAAAGGATAATAGATCTGAAAAAGATACTATAAAAACAAAATAGCCACAGCTGAAGACAATAATCACACCTTTTTATCGCATGTTGTCTAGGATCCGGTACTCCTTCGAAAACAGGGATAGCGATGCTTCACTGATACAGCCTGCGCTGTTTTTTTTTTTTGATAAAATACGCTTCGCGCAGTTCTTGCGCCACGGTGTCACGACTCGTTCCGATAATGATTGTCTCTGTCAGTCTCGGAAGGCATCCTTTGCCACACTCGCGGTAGTGATGAGGCAAATGCGACCCGGTGCCATTCTTCATGGAAAGATCATGTTCCCTGAGGCGGTCATTTACGCATCGGCTGGTTTGTCTGATGTACACCTTACCGCAGAAGCAGTCGTCGAAGTATCTCGGGAACACCTTGGGTATCTGCTAAAATAATTCCAATGCCTTGTTTTAAATTGCTTCCATTGTAATATTTGCAGTCGTGACTGAAATAGATGCTCCCATAGCGGTACCGAAAACTTGCCTGTAGAATTCGCTTTTGTGCGAGAAGCAAGCGTTAGACAGGCAAAACCGTAGCAAGGTGCAGAGCTCAGTGACATCGAACGGCGTGCGATACACTAATGTCATGTCCTTGTGGAGGAACTGCCTGGAAGTGGAGCCCTTGCTCGTGTCTTCAGAAAACGTGGTGTGCAGATCGCGCATGTGCAAGCAAGCAAGCTCAAGGGTGACTTGCTTAACATAAAGGATCCTCCCTCGGCAACGTTTCCCTGGTGTGGTCTACAAAATCCCATGCGTCGACTGCGAATTGGTATACATTGGTGAAAGCGGAAATTTTTGCCGGCGTCTTAAACAGCACAAAAATGACGTCACCAAGGGCCACACCGTGACGAATGCACTTGCAGAGCATGCCGAGAAGATGGGCCACAAGATAGAGTGGGACCACGCGCGCATCATAGCCACGGAGTGGAGTGGATAAACTTTATTAAGACGAGCTTCAGGTGCCCGCCAGGTGGGGGGCCTCCTGTAGTCCGGGAAGCCCTGGTCCGCGCTGGCTGACCTAGCCCTCTCCGCCAGGATACGCTGGACTGAGAGGTCGGAGCTGGCCAGCTGGTCCGCCCACTGCTCGTACGTTGGGTGAGGATTTGGGGTAAGAGATGGGGTTTTCTGACACTCCCATACCATGTGGTACAGGGTGCCTGGTTGGTGACAGAAATTACACGTTGAGTAGTAGAGGGTGGGGTACATGGCATGGAGGAAAGGCAGTCGCCTGTGCTCTGGATAAATGGGGATGTGGTGGCGGGAAGCGTCGTCGTTCGTGGCGGTAATGGGCGAGGATGTCCGCGTATGAATTCAGAGTAGCGGGCTTGGGAGAGCGAAGGGGCTGTGTGACTTCGCCTTCTTGAGAAACGGCTCGGTGTGTATGAACGCGGGCAGCGGCATGTGCCGCCTCGTTCCCCTTGAAGGACTCATGTCCGGGGGTCCAGATGATGTGCATTTCCGGGAGCTGGTGCACACTTTGCAGAATTTTTAAGGCCGTGGGTGTTATTCGACCTAGCAGGAAGTTGCGGCAGGCGGATTATAGTGAAGTAGTCGTTTCCAGTGGTGGCGGCTAGAGCGATGGCAAGTCCTTCTGCTGCCTCAATAGATGTCGTGTGTACTGTAGCGGCCGTCAGTTCTGCACTGTTGGCTCCGGTGACACTCACGGCATGTTCCGGTTGTTGGTGGTATGGAGAGGCATCCGTGTAACGAGTACAGGGAGAGTTGGGGAAGCGTTTTCTAAGGGCTCGTATCCGGGCTTCTCGGCGTGCCTTGTTATAGATGGGGTGCATATTTCTGGGAATGGGTGCGATTGTGATGTACTGTCGGATGGTTAGAGGGATGCGTTGCCTCTGTTCGCATTTTGGGGAAGGCCTGTAGCCGAGCCAGGTAAGTGTAGCCCTGCCGGTTGGCGTGAGCTTAAGTCGCGTGAATTGGGAGATGCGATGAGCTTCTTCCAGTTCCTCCCATGTATTATGGATGCCGAGCTGTAGAAGTTTTCTTGTTGCTATTTTTGGAGGCAGTCCAAGGGCGGCCTCGTAGGCCTGGCGTATGGCGATGTTTAGCTTTTCTTTCTCTGCGGGTTTCAGGGCCAAATACGGTGGCGTAACCTGGCTAATAAGGAGGGCGTGAATGATGCGCAGGCTGTCAGCTTCTTGTAGCCCAAGTCGCTGATGGGAGATCCTGCGGATGAGGTGAATGAGCTGGTCAAGAGTCCGTTGCAAGGGAAGGATAGTCTGAGCGCCTGAGCCATCTTTTGGTATGGTGAGGCCTAATATGCGTAGGAGTGGGACATTGGGGACGCGTTGCTCATTAATGGTAAGTTCTGGATCTGGTATGGGATCTGGACGCTTCTTATATGTCCTTTTGCACAGGGTTAGAAGGGCAGATTTTTCGGGGGCACAATCGAGTTTTCGGGCTTTCAGGTATTGTTGGGTGACCTGAATGGCTGCTTGAAGTGCATCTTGCTGGTCGCCCGGAGATCCAGTGGGGACCCAGAGCGTTAGGTCGTCCGCGTATATTGCGTGGCGAAGATTCGGGATGGCTTTTAGTAGGGGTGGCAAGTCTTTCATTATGAGGTTGAATAGTATTTGGGATACTACCAACCCCTGCGGAGTGCCCTTTGGCAGGGTTTTAAATGCGTCGGATCGACGGTGCCCGATGCCCACTGTTGCTGTGTGCTGGGTTAGAAAGGAGACAAAGTATTGGAATGTGCGCTCGCCACAGTTTGTAGATGCGAGGCCTTGAAGGATGGCTTGGTGAGAAACGTTGTCGAATGCCCCCTTAATGTCAAGGGCCAAGATGGACCGCTTGCTGTGGCTATTAAAGTCGTCCAGCACTTCCTCCTTAAGCTGAAGTAGTATGTCTTGGGTTGACAGATGTGGGCGGAAGCCGTACATCGTGTCAGGGAAGTAGCCGTGGTCTTCAACGTGGGGCGAGAGCCGGTTGTAAACCAGGTGTTCAAACAATTTGCCGACACATGAGGTCAGAGAAATAGGCCTCAGATTCTTGGAGTTCAAGGGTTTGCCGGGCTTGGGGATGAAAGTGACGTCTGCGTGTTTCCACTGTGGGGGCAAGGAACCTGCCAGCCAGCACTCATTGATGTAGACTAGAAGATTTTCTAGGACGGCATGGTCGAGGTTTCGCAATAATTTGTTAGGGATTTTGTCTCGACCCGGAGTGGTGTTTCGGGTGAGGTTGTACGCTGCCGCCTCGATTTCAGCAATGGAGAACGGCTCATCCATTTTGGGATTCGGATCGCCTGTGTAGTCAGGTGCCTGGGTGGGTTGGACATGAGGTGGGGGCGCCAAGGCTTGCTTAATAAGTTCGTCCAACAAGTCTTCTTCTGTGCCCGGGTAATTGTGGATTAATCGGCGAAGCTGGTCTGCTGCGACCGCCTTATATTCACCGGGGCCCATAAGGGAACGGAGCAGGTACCATGTGCGGCGGGTTCCCAGCGTTCCTTGCAGCTTGTTGCAGAACTGCGTCCAGTTGTGCTGGCTCAGCTCACGGGCGTACACTTCAGCTTCTGCCGTAATTTCCGCAATGCAGATCTTCAGCTTGCGGTTCGTCTTGTTCTTTTTCCACCGCCTGATTAGCCCTCTACGGGCGTCCCAGAGGTGGAGGAGATGGGCACCGATGGCTGGGTTATCCTGCGTAAGGGAAAGTTCCTTGGCGTGTTTTCTTGCCTCTTGAATGAGCTTGGTAGTCCATTCCTCGAGACTGTTATCCGATCAGCGGGGGTGGTTTCTCGGAAGTTCTTCCAATTTGTTATGCACGCAGTGCCAATTTTTTGGCTGCTCGCTCTTTGATGGGAGATTTGTGACTGAATTATGTAGCGGTCGCCGGGAAAGAATTTCGCAACGAGGCTCAATCTTGAATCGCTAATAATTCAGACAACAAGCAACACAATCAACAGATCATCTGGCACTCTAAACCATGTGTACTCCCGTACATTAGGTCATGCGCTCAACGCTACTTAGGAGCCTGCTGCTAAGCCATCAATCCATTATGAACAAGGGATCCATACGGATCCCGAAACGTCAATTTTGTTGCAACATTTATACAAATGCCTTTACCTGACCAGATGGCATTCCGTCGAACTCTCGACAAAGACAGAGATTGGCTTATAGATGACGCAGCTACACTCTCACACCTACCGACAGTGCTACTTGGGAATGCCACATCAAAGGGAACATTAAGGCGTCTCTCGCAGCAGAGCGCACATGCAGCAAGCTACTCTGTGAAGCACAGCTCAATGGGTAGGCCACGCATCACACATGAAACAGCAACTGTATGTCACAGCTTTGCTTGTTAATCATCTGTACAGACTGTGTAGGTGAATTTTTTTGCCAATGCACTTAGTGAGAGATGTTGCTGTGCTTTGTTTGTGTGGGTGCTGCTACAATTGCTGAAGTTGTTAATGTGAATGTACTGAGTGATAGGAGTATGCATATGACTGAAGTTGTGTTTTTATGGTTCGCATAATGCCACCTTTTTAAGGCTAGGACGCAGGCTCCTGCTTGTGATTCTTGCTTTTGATGTTTTGTACTTGCATATCTTTGTGGTGCAAACAAATAAACTTTGTTGCAAGTCAAGCACTTGTCGTGTCCTTCTTTCAGGCCTGTGGGCAGCAGAAATGCCACAAGGTGTAATATGCGCAGAATGTAGCTCACTCATTTCAAGCACGAAGAACTACACTGAACTTTTTCATGTTTCGACACTTTTTGCACCTCAAAGGTTGCTGCTATGCTTAAAAAGAGAGAAAGAGGAAGTAAATATATTGGGATGCAAAAGCGGCATAGCACAGGAGCATAGTTCAGCACATCTGCCCAGGAGGGACCTAATGGATTTACGGTACAATACAGACGCCTAAAGAGACACTAAAGTGCAAAAGCAAGTTGGCCAGCATCAGTAATTACAGTGTTGTGAATACAAATAATATGCCACTTGCAGCAGCAGTACTTTATTAGTGCATGAAAATTCCCAAAGTGGCGTGAAAACAGGCACGGCTGCCCCATATATTGTTCTGCACGACAACTTGTGACATTACTAATTGCGGATGTCAAGACATGACTGGTGGAACTAGTCGAAGCGTTCTTCTGAAGCAAACACTGATGCAGGGATGTGAATGTGTGCAAGAACTTTTCCTGGTCTTGTGCTTCTTAAAAGACAAAAACCTCATCTAGCAAACATAAAATATGATGCCTCATCCCACACTTTGTTGCAGTGTCGATTTCATCAGAATGTTTTGCCTTGCCTACAAGCACAGCCACAAAAATGCATGCATGTGGGTGCACTAGAGACTGTAGTACTGTACCTAGCTAGTGACTTAGCGCATACAGATAAAGCAGCTAGTGACAGCAGGGGATTATGAGCACAATCGGCAGGAAACAAGACGGCTGTGAAATGCTTTGATCAATGGCGCAGGCATGTTCGCGTAGCAGCTTTTCCTAGGTGGTGCCACTGCGGGCGTTCCTAGGGAAGCTTTGCCGATGTCATAATGCCCTGCCAGCAAAGAGATGGGGCTGGGTGGCCTATTTTGCTGTACGCCGCCACACCAAGGTAGCATTAGGTAGAATGTAACAGAATGACAGAACGTAACTTTGAAAAGTGAAGGGCAATCAGAAAAGTTTTTAAGAAGGCGGTAACAACTGAATAGTCGGGCTTGGCTTGCTCTGGGCGCTTTGTGACGTGCCCTGATATGTTTCCAAAAAGCAAAAGAGAAAAAGCCAGTTCGATGAATAAAAGAAAAGGCTTTGAAAAATTGTGGTTTTTCTGGCAGACCAACTTTTACAGCCAGTTCAGCACTGTTAGCTGGCCTGCAGCAACACATGCATGTACACTTCACTCTTAAAAGAGTGTCTCGTGCGCAAATTCAGCGTACAGCAGACCGATTGCAAAGCGTAGGTGTTAGCAAGTTTGTCACATAGCCTTTGATGTGATGACTATTGCATTATAATGACCAGTTTCCCAAATATGCTTCCAGAAGTGAGCATTTTTAAGCAATTCTGCTCTCACCATGTGAACTGCACGACAGGTGAAAACAATGGCTACCGTGGCTGTAGCCAAAGAAAACGGGGGGCGAAATTTGATTAAGCACCGGACAACACATTTAGCAACGGAAGCACACACCAAAGGTCACAATGAAGACATGAGGAAACGTAGAGCGCTGAAGTTTACAAGACGACCACAGAATAAAGGGACAAACGAAACGCTTGGTGTGATTCGTTTGCTCCTTTATTCTGTGGTCGTCTTTTAAACTTCACCGCTCTGCTTTTCCTCATGTCTTCATACCAACTAGCCCAACACCCAAGCTTTACTGAATAACACAATTAAAGGTCATCCTGCCTGATGGAGGCAACGCATGTGAGCAATAGTAAATCACTGAAGGACTCTGGCCAGATATCATTCCGCCTGACGAAACTTTAGGGAGTTCCAATTGCCGTCTCGTCAGCACGGAACGCTAGAAAAAAAAATATATCTGAAGCAACACGGTTGTCTGCACTATCGCAGAAACAATCAGGGCAATTTTCGGGCCAAAGGTTAAGCTGATTCCATGTAGGGATGTAGGGTAAACGGTGCAGATCCACGTTTGACAAACAGCCGTTCCAACCACGCGGCGATTTGCGAACCGCCGAGGGCGTGAAATAGAGCAATAGTAAATCACTTAAGGACTCTGGCCAGTTATCATTCCGCCTGACGAAACTTTAGGGAGTTCCAATTGCCGTCTCGTCAGCACGGAACGCTAGAAAAAAAAATATATCTGAAGCAACACGGTTGTCTGCACCCGTGGTCTGCACTATCGCAGAAACATCAGGGCACAAAATGCAATTTTCGGGCCAAAGGTTAAGCTGATTCCATGTAGGGTAAACAGTGCAGATCCACGTTTGACAAACAGCCGTTCCAACCACGCGGCGATTTGCGAACGGCTGAGGAGGCACTTCGAAATCCACAGCGGCGGGCAACACCTGACAATTAAAGGTTGACTTTATAACTTTTACAGCGGCGGTCGATCACCACAGGGTGAATGGTGTAGATCTAGATACACGCTCGAGAAACAACCGGTTCATATACACGGCGATTGGCGAACGGTTGAGGCACTTCGAAATCTACAGCAGCGGGCAACGCCTGAGAACGCGTAATCACGCACAGAGGCACGGTTGAAGCACTTCACGTAAGAGCATGAGGAGCGGATGCGGTAGCGCACACTGTGTATCCAAACCACGACCGGCTGTCGTGACCCAAACCACGACCGGCTTGATCCAAACACTTGCCGCTTCACGTAAGTGCATAAGCGGCGGGAAACACCTGTCGAGAACGCGAAATCCAACACAGGCACGGTTGAAGCACTCGTAACTTCGTTAGAATATGAATGATTAGGCGTTCAATCCACAGCGCGGCCGTCGCAGAAAGCGAAATACAACATGCCGATTGAAACACTTCACGTAACATCAGCACAGGCTAGCGCAGAGGGCACAGCTCCGGCGGCTCCGGCAGGTCCCAGAGCGCAGGGAGTGTGCACAACGGCGGAAAAGCCAAGCGCCCTTCGCCTTTCCCACTCGCACTCCTCCTTTTCTCTCTTTCGCGTCTGAGCGTCCGGGCAATTTATTTCACGCCACCCGTGCTGGTGAGTCCGAGCAGGTGGCGGGCGGCTGCACGACTGCGCGTTCGCATGGTGATTATTTGTCGCAGGCGAGCACTCCCTGGAACTGGAACGCTACTATCGAAGCCTATCACCGCCTGCAGCTCATCGCAGGCACAGCCACACATCGCGAGCTCACAAGTCTGCTGCATTCGGCACCGAACGTCCCGCACGTGTTGTGAGATTCGTCCTCGCAATGGCGGCGCCTTCCATGTGTGAAGAAAACTTGGTGACGGACGGCGTTGTGTGCGAAACGCGTCCAAAGGTGATCAAGGCCACCTACACGCGGATAGTGCACGACTTCAGCCTGCGCCGGGAACAGACTGGGCAGGCCATTTCTGCGTCAGACCACGACGGCATCCAGTGGTGTATGGTTCTCTACCCGAATGGCGAGAGTGAGAGATGCAAGGACTACGTCTCCGTCTTCCTGCGACGTATGTTCAGCAACTGTAGTAGCTTCCTTGCTCAGTACGAAATCGCAGTGCTTGGTGAAGAACGGCACAAGGTCTTCGCCGTACGAGCACCCCCTTCCCGCTTTGCTTTCGGCAGTGCTTGCGGCGGCTTTCACTCGTTCATAAAGCGAGACCGTCTTTTGAAGGGTACGGAGCACCTCCTGCCAAACGACAGGCTCACCATCCGGTGTGAGGTGCTTGCTTTCGTGGACTCCGTGAAGATTCTGCCTGCGGTGAATGTCCCGATTGTAGGCTCTCGCAAGACCTTGGCCGTTTGCGGGAATCCCGCCGGTGCTGTGACGTCATCATACGCGCCGCCGGGCGAGAGATACACGCACACAAAGGTATTTTGGCTGCCCGTAGCTCTGTTTTTGCCGCCATGTTCGAGCATGAAATGACCGAGCGGAAGGAAGGTCGAGTGGAGGTGACCGACTGTGACTTCAAGGTCCTCCGGGAAGTGGTGGAGTACATCTACACTGGCCGTGCGCGCAAGCTACACAAGATGGCGGAAAAAGTCCTCGTCGCAGCGGACAAGTACGACCTCTCGAGGCTGAAAGCAATGTGCGAAAGCGTCCTGTGCGCGAAGCTGTCTGTGAAAACTGCGCCCGAGATGTTGGCCCTTAACGACATGCACAACGCGGGTCAACTTAGAGCCAAGGCTGTCCGATGAATCAAACAGAATTCCACGCGCGTGTTGGAGAGTGACGACTGGATGGCGATGGCGCGCACCAAACCGCACCTCGTCGCAGAAGTCATGCGTGCTCTGGAGGCGGAAAAAATGGCACCAAATGAAAAGTACACGAAAAGACGCGCCGCTGCATGCACCTGTGTTCCTCAAGGTGTCTGCTTTCTCCACAGCAAGTGTCGTTGTTGCCAATTAAATAAGATTTGTAAAAAAAATGTAAATCGTTTTCCTTGCTTTTTCTTAACTTGCAAATCACGGTGAAGTCGTTTTAGGATAAAGCAAGTGCATGCGTTTGCATTTGGTCTTCCTCTTGTTTTGCAGGCATTAACTCGCCATTCTCTTCTCTACTGAACTTGCAGTTATAATGCACGGACTGCCACCGTTTATTGAGAAATAACACTAAGAATAGCTTCGGGACACCGAGGTCTGGTTGCATGCTTTGAATGCGAAAGTAACGTGGAAATTGATTGGAGGGTTTAAAGGCCCGTTAGCACTTGCGACGGAAATTTCCGTCGCTTTCGTCGCCTTGCATCGCTTTCGTAGCAAGACGAGAGAGATCGGTCTCGATCAATTTCTTTCGTCTCCGTCGGACCGTCGCTTTTGAAGCGGAAGCAGGAGGCGAGACTTCCTGACGTCATATCCTGCCAGAGAACCCGGATGCTGTGTCTCTACAAGCGGCGAAACTCACGTGAAGTCTCCCAAGTATTCTAGTTCACTATTCGCCGCGAGCTCGACATGTAGGTGGCGACAGCGTCGCGCTGCTAGTGTGGATGCTCCCCTGAGCGGCCCGTAAGAATGCACACTGTGGGCGCACTTCGTGCCTTTTTCTCGCCGTATGTGCGCACGAAAGGTGCAAACAAGAGTGGTATGCTGTAGTTCGGTTCCTCAACATTCAATGTATAGCATGGAAGCGGCAGTCAGTTTTCATTACTACGCCAAAAAAAGCGACGACTCATCGGGAATCTCAGAATGGCCGTAATTGTGACAATGAACTTGTACGCCGTGGCTCGTAGCAAGCTCGATCTTTCCAGATTATGGCTTTGAGCCTCCAATAAAAGCGTAAATAGAAACAAATCAGGAAGCCTCGATCTCTGAAATTCAGTTTACAACGGCAATCTCAATCGCTTTCTCTGGTAGCATGACGCATTCTTGCATTTGTGGGATGCCCTGAAATGGTAACACTACTTAACTTCCCCGAAATTCTTTCTAAGAGCTTTCGATATTTTTGTGTGTTCAAAAGGCAACATAAGATTACTGAATTTTTATCAGTGCAGATATATAAATGTAACTGCTCTAACGGGTCTTTTAAATGAAATTATAGCGACTCTGAAGGAAGGTTTGATGAATAACGGTTTCGGATCACTTATTTACGGCTTTCGTCGCAAGTGAACTTGCGAATTGAATTGTCAACGCACGCAGTACAATCAACAGCTCATGTTTAGCTATGGGTTGTCGCAAAGTGGCAACCAGGTTTACAGTGTGCAAACCAAGCTTCTGGGACCTCACAGTGGGCACAAATTTTCTGTTACGGCTGCTGTGTTGACCATTTGCGTTCCTTTTAAAATCTAACAAGTACCTGCAAAAGCGAGATGTGTTTGCATTCCTGCGTATAAGGTCGGTTACGAACCCTAAAGATGGCAATAAATGAAGTTGCGCTGCTGCAGATGTAGTAAAACATTTCCTTTTATTTCTCGTTACGAATCAGCGCAACGGCTTCGCGGTAACTACTTTGTTTTGTAAACTGAATAGCGCCTTTGTCTTGGCATTTACTTCTTGAGGATTGGTTAAAAAATAAAATTCTGTGCATTTCGTTTTTTGCAAGAGCAGCCAGAAGAGAATGCATGTAACGCGAAAAGCCAAACTATGGTTATCACTATTACTTACAATCGAAACTACACTAGGCGTCGTGTTCTGTAGCGGTGAAAAAGCAGTATTTTAACACGTATTTTTAAAACTGATTAACCCCCCTTTGGTCCGAGATTGTCCATGAATTGTGGCTCGCCTTTTTCAAAATTGTATTGAAAGCAAGTATATTGTGGAAAAAAAACAGTGAGTCATGGCACAAACCCCTCACACATTTGGGCAACAACGTGCATTATATTACGCATTTTCTCCTCTTTCTTTAAACTTAGGTCCACCTTAAGAGGTTAAGACGTGACCATATTAGGCATTTGGTTATGCTGAGTGAGACACGTTTCTGGACAAGGTGATTCATGTCGGTATATGAAGATGACACACGAAATGCCACATGACAGACGCAAACTCACAACTGCTTAATTTTACCGAGAAATCCCCCCTAAATACTCTTGCGCATCTATAGAAACGTATCCTAAATAATACGTAAAATAAACAACTAAGTATATATAAACAACGACTGTCCCAGAATGGTATTTATTTTAGAAAAGGTACGGGAAGAACACGATCAGACAGGTGCTTGCGGGTGTGAAATACGTGTCCGGTAATGTATGGGCGATAGCGCACGGGTCGTGTGCAGTGTAAATGTTTTTGTTTGTTTCTTCTTTCTATAAGGACACAGCGCAATTTTACAAGGGTGTGGCAAATGCACGGGTATGCACAGGTCTTGTCGCTTCTTACCCGTTTCGCGTACTAAACTTTTATCCTTTAAATAATCACCACGCCACCTTCAAAAAGCACCCTTCGACTTTCCCGAAACGGCAGACGACTGCACTGAACAATAAGAAAAGTGCAATGTGTGGAAGCAATGTTTATAACAAGTTTCACACTCAAGCGGTGACCATGGCGAAGATGTTTCGTGGAATTAAACCAGCGCATTAACCCGCAACGGCCGCTGATTATTGCGTTTCTAGAAGAAATGTCATTGCTTACTGCCAAATGAGCACACATATAGACAATTTTCAAAATACCCGGGGGTGAGCAACCATGTTGGCAACACTGTGCGTCCGCTGCCATGTTTGATGATAACGCCGGCGCGGCTACACGTTGTAACGCATGCGGCCGCAGAACCGCGGCTATTAAGGTAAAGGTAAATGCGCTGCCAATAATATGTCGGACGCTCCTGATAGAATTAGTTTCCCTATCGTGGGCTGGGAATCCAATCTGTCCGCAATACCGACGCTGACAGAGAAGTGCGCGAAAGAATTTTATGCGCGAAGGACTGGCCCCGCACGCAGCTTGAAGAGAAGCTACAACTTTCACGTGGAGCAGTATGTTCAGACAGCGTCGCTGCAGACGAACAGCAAGCAACTAAGGTAAGGCGGAGTTTGTTTTGTACTACATGTCGACGGTATAATTACTGAGTGCCTAAACTTGAGCGTCCGCCTCATATTGTTAGTGCGTTTGTATGTATACATTGTTTTATCAGCGCGGCTGTCTACGTGAAAGTTGCATAACGCAACTGGCAGTAGCGTCATCGTTGGCAATGCCCACGTCCTTCCGATTGTTTTTAAAGCCAAGCTTAGGTGTTCTCGCTGATGATGTCTCTAACGCTAAAACGGGTGAAGTGAAAGAAAAAGACGCTTCCCGCGGCCGGTATCGAAACTGGGTCCCTCGCGTTATGCGAAACTCAACCCAAGCTCAGGCGCCCACCAAACAATCTGTCGCGGGAAAGCTTCGGGTTCAGTCATTGTCGTCGTTCGACGGAGGGGTGAATATTCTAGACGTGTTACTTCTTCGCGGGTGCCTACACTTGGCCGCATGTATAATATACAACAATCATACATTAAGCTCGCATCTTTTGCAGTTCGTGCACCTACTTCTAAATTGGCTTCCATTAGACGTTTTACAGCAATCTGAAGGGCAGGGATCGAATTTGATCTAACCGGCTCATTGATATGAAAACAAGCTCACGTGATGATGAATTTGTATTGATGCTGGCTATTACAGTTTGATTGGTCAGTTTGGGTATGACATAAGCCTGGGCATGGATTAGTTTACTGTGTACGTGATTAGTGTACTGTGCCATGAATAGTATCTGACTGCCATTTTTACGTCCTTGCAGCAATGGTTTGGTGTACGTGAAGGCAGCTTGCTTCAGGAGCAAAAATAAGAATGCCCGCCCTTATTTGGTGATGTTTGCATTGGAGAAAGAAAACATCGTCGACGGCATCTGCGATTGTCCTGCAGGAAAAGTCGCGTGCAACCACCTCATGGCTACCATTCGAACCGTCATGCACCTACAATCGAAGGGCTTTTCGGAACCCCCTGAGTAGCTGTCTTGCACAGATCTTCCCCAGCAGTGGCGTGTACCCCGCGGCAACCAAATCAAGGGCCGCTCAATTCAGTCTCTCAACTGGAGAGGAGTGAGAGACGGCGCATCGGCACTACCGAAGTTGGCCCTTCCCAAAGAGCGCCGTGCTTTCCCACGAAGCGTACAGCAGCAACAACACGCAAAACAGAGGCTAGCAAGAGGATTGCTTGCGCTGGACCCGAAGAATGCCTTCGCGAAGGCAATGCTCTCGACACAGTCGCAGCAGCACCTGGAGACCAGATATGGCCCGGCGTCTATTTAGCGCCACGGAGCTACCAGCAGTCCCTCCTGCCTCATGGATTTGATGTAAAATTATCCGGCATAGCATTGCGCACTCAAAGTCAAGCACAAAGCTTACCGACATTGCAGTTTTTCTCATCATGCCAACCGCGGGTGCCACCACCCCACCTTGCTGGAGATGGCATTGTGCAGGTAAAGAATTAACTTGTACTTTTCAATTCAATTAATAGAAGGCCTAGTAACCTTAACCGTGCTAGTGTTTTCAGCATTCACAGTACGTGGCTATTCAAAGCAGCTATTTCAGAAAATTCTGTTTCGCAAGTCCCGCCTTGTGAAATGTTGTTTCACTGTTTAATGGACTTAGTTTAGCAAATATAGTTGACTTACATCTTCTCAGTGTTCCTCCTAAGTTTGGGGACATGCCGTTATGTTTTTTCTTGGCCCAGACCATACAAGTGTCAAAGGAAACAGCACAAGATCTTGAAAGGGGCACACGCAAGCAGTCGACGAGCACCACATGGCAGAATGAGAGACGCCTGCGTTTGACGTCATCGAAGTTTGGCACTGTACTGACTCGGAAGGTATGGTCAACGAAAGGGCTGCAGAACCTAACACCAAGGGATCTGTCAAGGGTTCCCTCAATCAAGTAAATACGATTTTTTTTCATACATTTATAAGTAACAATTCAAACATCTTAACATGCAGCACTTGTAGCAATATCACGTATGCTGACATTCTGCCTAAGTAAAACCTTACATAGCCTAGAGTTATCCAGGCTACGTTTTTCCTGAGCATCACTGCGCACTAATAGCACAGTAAGCCCGTTGTCCCTCTAGGCTGATTTGTAATTGCAGTTATTCGGGTGACATTGCTTTATCCTGTGGTTGTGTTTGTTTCAGACATGGCATTGCAACGGAGCCTCTTGCTGCCCAGCGCTACGAGGAGGTGCTGAACAACCTCAACCACGGCGTAGCTGTGAGCAGCTGCGGGCTCCTTGTGAACCCATCGTTTCTCTAGCTGGGGGCATCGCCCGACCGGATCGTGTTCGATCCCGTGGAAGGTTCCTACGGCGTCCTGGAGATAAAGTGTCCACGTACACTACGTGACCTCAAAGCAAGCCAACTTGCTGCGGCCGACTTCTGCTGTGAGATGGATGAAGACAAGCCAAAACTGAAAAGAGACCACCCGTACTATTACCAACTCCTTGGACAAATGGGGGTGTCTGGCCTTACGTGGGGGGACTTTGTTGTGTACGGGTTCGATTTCATTCTTATTGAGAGGGTGAGGTTCGACCAGGGCAAGTGGGAGAACACAAGGGACATCTTGGACGACTTTTATTTTGGCACTTTGCTGCTGCCATACCTGCACAGCACGTAGGCTAATCGAAAAGTTGTTTTTAAAATTTCAGTGCTTTAGCTTGCCAATGCTTCTCCTGGGCTATGAGGGGTGATGTAAAGGAAGGCTCCAGATTAATTCGGACTACCTGCTGATCTGGAACGTACGCTGAAATCTCAACTAAGGGCATCCTCACTTTTTGCCTCCACCTGAAGAGCGACCGCCGTGGCCAGTATTGAACCGACGTCATTGAGCTCAGCAGCACAATGCCTCAGCCGCTGAACCAGCGTGGCGAATTGTAGGTGCATCGAGGAAACTAACATGTTACAACCCACTGGTCATGTGCACACAGAGGAATTAGCGAGGTTGCACCTAACAGGAGGTAACAGGAAACTTCGTTCAAACACTAGTCTTGTTTGGTTGGGAATGCGCTCAGGGACCTGAGACTGCAGTTGGCAGAAGTTGCAGCTGTCAAATAACTACTATGATAAACTGTTTTTTTTTTTGTCTTGACAGCATTAAGCGAATAGTTGTAAAAAAACACTGCTCTTAATCATAGCTTGACTTTCTGCAGCGGGTTTTGTTTACTGGAACTGTTTATGGTCAGAAAAGGCATTTGCGTGCTTGGACACCATGTTCTGTGATCAGCTGTTCAAAATAAGTCAATGCTGCGAAATTTCAGCAGACTTTTTGCTGCGAGTTTTACCTTGTATCCACAAGTATCAAGTTTTGTGTTGAAATGAGCATGAAAAAGTCCTCCATTGAAGCATAAGTTATGCATTGTGATACAATGACGTTCTGTGATATGATGCTGATCAAAACGCCTTCCACGAGTTGCTTCATTGTGTGTAGCGTGCGTAATTGTGAGATCTAGCTTGTGTTTATGCAGGTCAAGTTCCGGGATAAAACACCCGAGAAGAAAGGAATAGCGTCTGATTTTGAAGTTTTTGGTCTGTGCACTGTGATTCAGCATGCATTATGCAAGCAAAGCTCTGTGGTAGTCCCCAAGATATCACAGCTAGTTTCTGGTGTGAAGCTATTTAGCTTGCAATTGGCAAATGAGATTATAGAAGTCAACGGTAGCCTTACTGGTTTTGCAACTGAGTATTTCATCATAACCAATCTGGTTATTCTGTTCATAGAAAGGCAGTTGTTTGCTCTATACCTTCAACTATACTGCCACTGATATTGTTTGTGATTGTTTGTTTGTGCGCAAGTGTATACGGTTCGGAATCAATTTAATGTTTTTTGTAGAGTAAATGCTTTTACTGTGATAGAAATCTGTGTTTGTTTTTATTATATCACCATACTAGCATTGCATATACAAGAAATTGAAGATACCAGCTCTGCGGTAATAAGTGTGTAAGAAGCCTTGGGGAGACGGGAAATGCTAGGTCTCTTGCTAGGGGTCATCATCTTGTTTGATTTCGTGATCTCCTTTACGGTGCCAGTGCGTACTCATGGAGGTGTTTTGCTTACTTTTCCCTTCATTTTCACTATGTGTCTAAACATTGTTGCCACTTCTGTAACTAGGATACGCTGAAATTACTTCAGGCTTTAAACACGTCTCTAAGATGCTTCTAAGTGGAAGGCCACAATAAATTTACTTTGCCCACCCGGACCTGCGTAATTTTTTTATTGGCGCAGTGGGCCAGTTTTTGGGCCCTCCTTAGGCACACCACCGCTTCATTTTTGCATAAAGCAGAATATTACAGCGAAGCTTTGTATGCTTCACTAACGGCATATGTCACATTGAAAACGCACTGCAGGAAAGCCAAGTTTATATGATGGTGACCCTGGGTAAGGTAAAAAAATACGCATTCAGTGGTCGGAATAGAACCTTAACTTCAAAGTTATGAAGCCGACGTATATCCAATAGCGCCATTTCTGACAAGGTTGAAACAGGGGGTGCATGAGCGAACAAAAAAAGAGATGACCAAACTGGCATCACCCCGGATGTTACATGCTGTTGAATAAAAAACAATGCACCCCTGCGTCTAATGACGACATCTAAATGTGGAGCTTTGTTCGTGCGAAATAACACGGTCAGTGATAAAGCCGCTGCTGTTTAAAAATCAAACTGTGCGTGTCCAAGTACAAACTCAGATGACAAGCAATCTAAGTCCAAACTCGAGATGCCAACCAAGGAGTCCCTCATGGGGAAGCTTAACTTTCATTTAGTCTTCGTGAGATAAAGGGTGCATGATTTTTTGCTTTCGCTATTAGGAAAATCATGCATTGTCTGGAATGTAGAAAAACGGCTTTGCGCATCGCTTACCAAAACAAAATCACTGTAGACTTCGCAGTTTTCAAAGACAATTTAATAGAATTAAATCTCATCGAGGACTTCTGATGAATGAATGCCCTTGGTCAATCTGCACAATGATTTATGAACGCATCACCAACCAATGTTGGCAAGTTTGCAATCAAGTTTGTCTTCCTGAAGCTGAAGACGAAGCTGAGACAACAGGCCACGAGGCCTGACTAGTTCTCGGCTCCTTTTGCATTTTGGAAGCAGCTTAGGAGCCATTATTGAACAACTACAAAAAAATGGACTGAAAAGGTAAGTAAACATGTCGTTACAAAACAGGTAGTACATCCTCACACATATCCTATACACAAAAACAGACCAAATAAACACTGCAACTCCATGAGGAAAGGTTTAGAAAATGTACGTATGTAACCTTATACACGTATAAGAAAAAAATATTGAGTATAACAAATCTCCAGAGGAAAAAAACGACGCTGAAAAACACAAGAATACAGGGGCCTCAGAGAAGTTCAGGATTGCATTCCATCGAGTATTTCTTAACATATCTTAAGAAATTTCTCTGACATGTCTGATGTTCACAATTGAACAAAACCAGGTTAAGAGCTGCGGCCAACTGAAACTTCATACTTTTTGTTTTCTGTATCCTATTCTTCATCGTCTATGTCGTTAATAAGTGGCGACTGGTAGTCCGTCAGCATCGCACATATTGCCCACATCTGGTTCGCAAGAGGTGCAAGAGTGATGGGGATGGAACGGTCAAATATGTGATATGCTTTGATGCGCTTGATTCTTCTTTCATCGTGTATTCTGATTGCCGCTATCTCTTGAGTTTCTTCCACTTGCTCTGCTGTGAACTGATTAGACCTGAGGAATGGTGGGATGTTTAGCTGGACATTTATTTGCTTGAGCAAGTCTTCTATCACGAACCCTTTATCAGCCATTACAGCATCCCCAGGGTTGAACGGCAAGTCCAAAAAACCACGTCTCAGCACGCACTCCCTGTCAGAGGTGTTTCCTGTAAACAGCTCTGAGCAAAACGACAACAGCCCGTTGGGGGTTATAACAACAAGCCCCTTGAAGGTGTGCGTTGACTTGTAGTGGGAGTACAGGCGCGACTGTGCCACAAATGACGAAGGCACGTCACACCTGATCTCAGTTGCACCCAAGATCACACGTGTTCAGGCATACTTCTCTTTGAAAGCAGCAGGCATAGCTTCGTCAACTGCTTCTCGCCAGTACCACACTACCAATTCTTGAAGCTGCAGGTACATGAAGTCTACCCACACAGAAAAAATTCTTGAAACAGTACTCACTGATATGGAGAACAGGTGACCAAGGTGCTCGTGAAACAGCCCCAGCCGCAGCTTTACAAGGACAAGGAACAGTTGGTCCTCCACTCTCAGCTTTTGAGGTCGTCCTAGCAGCTGTTCGCTGCGGGTGCTGCTGGTGGCACTCTCCGTCCGCAGGATATTCTATTCACTTTCTACAGGGTCGAGGAAGTGCAGAAGAGACAAGAAGTGACTGTAGCTGGGCCGACCTGTATAAAACACCATCTCGTCGTCATTTTCTTTGAACTTGTTGATACCAAATGGAATGGACTCCTCAAGTTCATTCAAGCAGTTTTGGGATTTTGAAAGCTCGACACGAAGCATAGCAGTTTCAGCCGTCGTCGTTTGGAGCCCCTGCTGCAGCCGCTCATTCTCCCACTCAACTTTCAGCTCCCTTGCTTTACTTTCTGCAACTTGGCGTTCTAGAAGAACCACTTGTTCTTTTAAAGCACAACACGCAGTACAGGTGGCAGTTTGAACCGGGTCCTCGCTGTCGGAAATTGCATGCTGCATTTCCGCAGGACTGTGTCTCGTGGTGTCTTCTTCACCAGTCGCACTCGCTTCAGCATTTGGACTCTGGACTTCTTCATTCCTGCTTTTCTTTTTTGGCGGTGGAGCTGTCACTTGTCTTTTGCGAGAAGATTTCCTTAGGGGCTTTTTTGGGCGAAAGGAAAACTGCTATGGGACGCAAGACTCGTGCAGGTACCGACGACCACTGGCAACGTTTGCAACAAAGTCAGTTTCCAGGAAGTGATGGGAGGAGACTTTAGTAGAACGTGAAACTGTAAAAAGTGGCCCTTCATCACGCTTGATGGATGCGATCCACTTCTTTCGCATCACTGGATCAGCAGGAAACCCGTGATAAGTGATCTGCATTTGTGAGGCACATGTTCAAATTTAGCACATGTTGCAGAACAGGTTAACAGAGGGGAAAAAGTTGAAATACCACAAACAGCTTACACGTCTAACGTTGGACTTAGCGCTTTTCTGATTGAGACAACACTCTCACTAACAGACGAGCTCCAAAAAATATACACGCAGCTTACAGATGACGAGCCAAATATTGTTTTTATTCACTTTTTCATCCCCGCAGCTCGTCTTCTTTTCAGCGGTAGTAACCACCACGAAGTTCAGCAAACACAAACTAGCCCAATTTTCACTTTGCTACAGATCTAAATAAAACCTAGGCAAAACCTAAAAGCGCGCTTTACCCGTTCACGGAAGCAAGAACCCTTTAAATTTAGTCATGTATAACCGAAAGGCGCGCGTTGCACAGCCAGCTGTGCTCCCTCGCGCAGCTTACGGCCCTCGTTTTCCGCCAATCTGTACCAACCGATGTGTGCACGCACTGCAAAAACGCGCACTTCAAACGATTAACCTTATTTTATGGGCTCGCAATATGCAACTGACGCCGTTGAGAGCGATTAACTAGGAGAAAAACAAAAACAAACGCCGGCAGCCGTACTGAAGTTAAGGACCGTCTACACTTCGACAAAAAGACGAAACCAAGCCTTCACGACTTGTACACAAGGAGAGAGCCAGCCACACACGCTGGGGTGCTGTACCAAAATACCTCGCACCAAACCAATCTACACCCACGCAGGACAGAGCGGGAAATCGCAAAAAAAAGTTGTCATCCTTTGCATCTGCGCGCATTCAGGCAGGGCTAGGCAATGCATACACGCTACGCGCGGAGAATATTTACCGTGCACTTACCTTTTTTCCGGACTTGTCGCACCGACCATACTGTGTGCACAGTGGAACACAGCAGTTGACGGGCATGCTGGACAGCGCGCGAAAAAACAGGAGCGCGATATCGTGCGAACAGTCCGAAGTATTAACTCTATGGGACGAACGATCTTTCATCAAACATGGCCGCCTGAGTCTAGTTCCGGAAAAGGCCGTCGCGTGGCGCGTCTTTCGGAAATTGTCTATTGGTTGTTTTGTCGTGTGCAGCACGCGTCTTGCGCCGCACCCAACGTGAAAAAGCAGACGACGCGAGAGCGCCATCCACACTCACGGCCGGGCTGGAGGAGCGGCGGGCGCGCACTTTCAAACGGACTGCGCTTCGGGTATAGTTCCTAACTTTCACCGCCGCTAGTTCGTGGCGCTGCGTACCAACCCTCGCCGGTTGACTTACAGCACGGGCGGGGTAGAGCGGCGGAGCGCGCACATTTGCCACTGCCCTAGCCCTGTCGTGATTACACGTGATAACTGTCCGTGTAAATTTACATGTGCGTCATTAAAATAGGCGACTCCTTCCCCCCTTCTGAATTTTCGGTCTAATAGGGTCAAACATCCTAACATTATCACTCGGAAACGCCTAATCAAAAAATTGAAAGAAACATTGTAACCTGGGGCACATGAAGAAAAATATGCGAGGCCTTCATATCTTATCAGCGACTGTATTATATGAAAATGGTGAGGTAGGCAATAAACGCGGCATTTTCGGTGACTGAAATATCAGTTCCTATTTTTCCTTTCCGATGAAGCCTTAGTTTGCACACGCACAGGGCACGCCAAGTGACGCGAATAATTTCCCGCCGAGGGAGATACGGTTATCGCTTAGCTAAACGTGTTTCTGCTGCTCACGCTCGGGTCGGGCTGAGCAAACCGCTGGCAGCGAGTGCACTGTCATAAACATACAGCTAAAACTCTTAATCATGCAACTGAAGTGCACAACGAGTCTTCTTTTTGGTGAGATATAGCAGCGAAGGCATTCATTGGTACCGCTGATATTCCGCGGCAGATCCAAAACACGTGCGGCAAGCGTCGTCGGCTCGCTCGGCCAGAGGCGAAGCGTCGCCTAAGAAAACAGAGGGTTGGGATGGTAGAGGGTTGGTTCGAAGTGCCCTCACTTTGTCAAGAATCTGGTGTATCGTTTCCTTGTTGGGTGCGCAGGCCGTATGAAAGTGCGCGCTCGCCGCTCCTGCAGACCGGCCGTGCCACACTAGGAGCGGTTCATCCCGCCGCCGCCAGGGGCCGACTGTGTTCGCGCTCGGGGCGAATATTTTTGATGATGGTTGCATTTTAATGGCGCAAGGCCAACTGGGGCAAAGAGCGCCAAAAAAATGGTTAGCTACCACAGATTAAAGTCATACTAAAAGTGAATAGCACCAGAAGTAAAAGCAAATAAAGACAATGAGGATGGCTGGTGTAGAGGGCCAGGTTGTGATTATGCATGATACGATATGAGATTCAGAAATTTAACTTCTGATAGATAATTAAAAACTCGTTTGACAGTAAACATTGGTTCATCGCCTAAGAAGTGCGATGAGTGGAGTGGGATTTGTTGTCTGTAGATTTCTGGAAAGTGTTTGCGTCGTATGGTGTGGAGTGCCTTGCATGTGATTAGTATGTGAACTACGGATAGGCCCTCTCCACACCTGCTGCACAGGGGTCTCGGAGACCCAGTGAGCAAGTGTGAATGTGTTACATAAGTGTGGCCTATCCGTAGCCTGGCTAAGGCTACTTCCTTGTGTCTGTCTTGTTTGTCTGTTATGTATCTACCTAAGTGTGGCTTTATAGTGTAGAGTTTGTTCTCTGTTTGTGTGTCCCATGTTTCCTGCCAAGATTTGCGCAAGGCTGTCCGTACCAGTGGCTTCAGGTCGAGGTAGGGAACACATGGTACATCTATGCTACTGCGGAGAGCAGCTACAGCGGCACTCTGGTCAGCAATTTCGTTCCCCAGAATGCCACTGTGACCTGGAACCCAGCAAACAATTATTTTCAGTTTCGAGTGATGAGCAAAGGTTAAAGCTTTAATTAGATGCTGGAGGACAATGTTTTTTGTTCGTCTGAAGCAATGTAAGGCTGTTACCACACTTAGAGAGTCTGTAAAGATAATGGAGTGTTCTGTTCTAATTTGTGTAATGTGTTGTACTGCTAATAAGATACCATATGCTTCGGCCGTAAAAATGCTGCTATTTCTGTGTAACGTCTTCGTACTGGTAAAGTTTGGGCCGTGTGCAGCGCATGCGACGGCTGAAGAAGACTTCGAAGCATCGGTGTAGAAAGTGGTGTGGGGGTATTTGTGTTGTAACTGTAGAAAGTGCTGTAGTATAAGTTCTCTAGGCGCATTTCGTTTGTTGATATGTTTAAAAGAAATATCACACGAAATTGCTGACCTCTCCCAAGGCGAAATGAGGTCAGCAATAGAACACTTCATGCTATCCTCAAATGAAATTCCTCGTTCCTCAGCGAGGGCTCTCACTCGGATAGAGAAAGGAGCGGGTATCGATGGCCGTGCTGCGAACAACGGATCGGATGAGGTGTTGGTTATGATAAAACTACATGGGTGGTTTTTTACAGAAGTCGTCCTAATAGCATACAGCAATGAAGTATACGAACGCTGGTGTTCAAGGCTCCACCTATCACACTCTGCATACAGGCTTTCAATGGGACTCGTCTGGAACGCTCCACATGCAAGATGGAGACCCAAGTGCAGCACTGGATCCAACATTTTCAGAGCCGTTTTACATGTGGACCCATAGACGACACTCCCGTAGTCCAACCGTGAGCCAATAAGGCTGGTAAATACGCGGAGGAGTATTTGTTTGTCCGCTCCGTAGGAGCAATGCGAAAGAACCTTCAGAATATTCATGGTTTTGAGGCTCTTCTGTTTCAGGTGTTTTATATGAGGAATAAATGTCAGTTTTTCATCTAGCACCACGCCTAAAAATTTGTGTTCTTTTTTGAGAGGGATTGAGACACCTTTAAGCTTAATATCAGGATCAGCATGGATTCCCCGCCTCCTTGAAAATACAACACAGGTACACTTCTCTGGGTTAAGCCTAAATCCATTCCTGTCTGCCCAGTCAGCGAGTTTGTTGACACCAAGCTGGACTTGCCTCTCGCAAACGGACAGATTACATGATTTGAAGGAGATTTGAACGTCATCTACATATAGCGAGTAAGAAATGCTTGGTGGCAATACTTTCCCCAGAGTGTTCATTTTTATAATAAACAGCGTGCAGCTCAAAACGCCCCCTTGAGGCACACCGTTTTCCTGGACGTGAACTCGGGAATATCTATTGCCCACTCTCACACGAAAAGTTCTCTCCGACATGTAGCTTGCAAGAATATTTAACATGTTGCCTGACAAACCAAAAGACTTAAGGTCGCTAAGAATTCCATAGCGCCATGCAGTATCATACGCTTTTTTAATATCAAAAAATACTGTCATACAATACTGTTTATGAATAAATGCATCTTTGATGTAGGATTATAAGGCAACGAGTTGATGATGATGATGGTTTGATTTTTATTGGCGCAAGGCCGACACGGGCAAAGAGCGCCAAACTGAAAGTTATTTGATGAGGAGACAACACGAAATAAAATCAGTTAAAAACTATGAGTACGGCTGGTGTAAAGGGCCAGGGTGAAGAACAAGAGTGGTTAAAAAATAAATAAGGTGGCTGGTGTATAGGACCAGGGGTAAAGCTATGGGTGGTATGAGATGAGTTGTAAAAAGTGAACTTCTGATAGGAACTTAAACGTGCGCTGAACAGAAAACATGGCATCATCTCCTAAGAAGTATGATGGGTGTGGTGGAATATGTCGTGTGTGTAGTTGAGGGAAGTGTTTGCGTCGTGTACTGTCGAGTGCCTTACATTCTATAAGGATGTGGATCACGGATAGGGCCTCTCCGCACCTGCTGCACAGAGGTCTTGGAGATCCAGTGAGCAGGTGCGAGTGCGTTGCGTGAGTGTGCCCTATCCGTAATCTAGCCAAGGCGACTTCAGTGTATCTATTGCGTGTGTCGGTGGTGTATGGTCCCAAGTGTGGTTTTATTACGTGTAACTTGTCGGTTTGTTCGCTCCAGTGTGTTTGCCATGTTTTGCGAAGTTGTTGTCTGATGTGTGGTTTCACGTCGGTGTAGGGTAATGTGGTTATGTCTACTGTATTCGAGAGTGTAGCAGCAGCGGCCATTCGATCCGCTGCTTCGTTCCCGGCTATACCACAGTGGCCAGGGACCCAGCAAAGGACTAGTTTAAATTTGTGGACATACACAGACATAATACCCTTGACTATTAGATTTACAACATGATTTTTTGAAGACTTTGTTGACGACAACGCCCGCACGACACTGAGGGAGTCTGTATATATAATGGATTGTGGGATGTGACTTTGAAGGATATGATTAACAACAAGAAGTACACCATAAGCCTCTGCCGTAAAGATACTGGTATTACTGTTAAGAGTTCTAGTGACATTAAGGCCGGGCCCATGCGCCGCGCAGGACACAGAGGTGGCAGTTTTAGAGGCGTCCGTATAAAATTCAGAAAATTGATACTTCTGCTGCAAATACAGGAAGTGCTGCAGAATTGCACATGTGGGAGCTCGGTTTTTATCTACATGTGTGAAGGATGTGTCGCATGATACAGGGCGGAGATGCCATGGTGCTATAAAATCTGTTTGAGAACTTTGTATGGTGTCTAAAAAGGAGACAGAAAGCTCTGACGCTTCCTCTCTAACTCTGTAAGAGAAGGGCGCAGAGAACGATGGTCGGTTTAGGAGTAGTGCAGTCATAGACGTATCATAAAAAGCCGATTTAAAAGAATGGTGTGGCATAGATGACATTTTAAAAGCAAAAAGGAGATCTGTGTATGTTCGCTGACGTTGTAGGTTCCACTTATTACACTCCACATAGAGGCTTTCGACTGGGCTAGTCCGGAAGGCACCACATGCCAACCGGAGCCCCAGATGAAGCACTGGGTCCAGCATTTTGAGGGATGTCTTACTTGCTGACCCATAAACAACGCTTCCATAGTCAATCGTGAACCTATCAGGCTGGTAAAAACACGTAAAAGAAGTTGTTTGTCAGCCCCATATGAAGAGTGGGAGAGAACCTTGAGTATATTCATGGCCTTTAAGCATTTATGTTTAAGTTGTTTTATGTGTGGAATGAACGAGAGCTTTTCGTCAAGGACTACACCTAAAAACTTGTGTTCATTTCTGACTGGAATTGAGATACCATTAAGTTTGATGTCTGGATCCGGCCGAATGCCGCGCCTTTTCGAAAACAGAACACAAGTACACTTCACTGGATTAAATTTAAAACCGTTGCTATCTGCCCAGCCAGCTAGCTTGTTAACACCAAGCTGGACTTGGCGCTCGCAGATAGACAGGTTACAAGACTTAAAGGATAATTGCACGTCGTCTACATAGATTGAGCAGGAAATGGTTGGTGGCAGAGCCTTCCGAAGAGAGTTCATTTTTACAATAAACAACGTGCAACTCAAAACTCCACCTTGCGGAACACCGTTTTCCTGCACATGAACTCTAGAGAGTGCAGTTCCAACTCGCACGCGAAACGTTCTTTCAGAGAGGTAACTGGCAAGCGTGTTCCACATGTTACCCGACATACCAAAGGACTTCAAATCGCTGAGGATGCCATACCGCCAAGCAGTGTCGTACGCCTTTTCAAGATCAAAGAATACTGTCATACAGTACTGCTTATGGAGGTAAGCATCTTTAATATATGACTCTAACGCAACGAGTTGATCGTTCGTAGATCGCCCCGCCCTAAAGCCCGCCTGGCAGCTCTCGAGAAGACCGTTGTACTCTAAGAAGTACACGAGTCTCCTGTTTATCATCTTCTCGAGGAGCTTGCACAGGCAGCTTGTGAGGGCGATGGGCCGGTAGCTAGCGGGAGAGGAAGGGTCCTTTCCTTCCTTCAGGAAAGCCACTACTATGGCCTCCCTCCAAGAGCGAGGAATGTGCCCCGAAAGCCATATGTTGTTGTATAGATGTAGGAGTGTTTCAAGAGTGTCTGGGTGTAGGTGTTGTATCATGGTGTATGTGATTTTGTCTGCACCTGGAGCTGAAGGCTTACATGTGCTCAGAGCAACCTTCAGCTCATGAATTGAAAAAGGAGAATTGTAAGAAGTGTGCGACTTGTTGTTAACACGCAGGGACTTCTTTTCTACAGATGTTTTGTGTTTCATGAAAGTGTTTGTGTAGTGTGCTGAACTGGACACGTGTTCGAAGTGTTGTGCAAGTGTGTTAGCCTGGTCTTCCAGTGTGTCCCCTGTTGTACTAACCAGGGGCAGGCTGTGTGTCTGTTGTCCTTTTAGTTTTCGTATTCGTGTCCAGACTGTGTGTGTCAGTGTATGAGTTGATGGAAGTGAGGAAGGTGCGCCAACTCTCCCTTTTCGCCTCACGACGCACTCGCTTTCCAAAAGCCTTTGCGCGTTTAAAAGAAATGAGGTTATCTGACGTGGGGTACCGCCGAAGGACACCCCACGCCTTGTTCTGGGCCTCTCGCGCCCGCCTGCAGTCCTCGTTCCACCAGGGCCTCCTTGGGGTGCGGGACCCACTGGAGGCCTGGGGAATGGACTTTTCGGCGGCGTCGAGGATGTGCGCCGTGACGAGTTGGGCGGCTTCCTCCACGTGTAGGTGTTTTATGGATGTGTGGTGTAGTTGAGATGTTTGTGTGAATGTGCTCCAGTTTGCTTTTGATTCATTAAACCTTTTATGGGAAGATGGACTGCTCGGGCCTATACCTATATACGTTAATGAAGTGGGGAAATGGTCACTACCATATGGGTCCGTGCCCACACCCCACTCAAGACATGGAAAGAGAACTGCGGAACCAAAAGCCAAGTCAAGATGAGAGTATGTATTGTGTCCTAAGTTATGGTATGTAGGCTGTTTTTTGTTGAAAAGGCATGCTCCGGAGGATGTAAGATACTTCTCTAACAGGCGACCTCGGGCATCCGTTCTGTAGGAGCCCCAAAGAGAGTTGTGCGCATTAAGGTCGCCTGTTAGTATGTATGGTTCGGGCAGCTGGTCAACCAGTGCCTCGAAATCAGAGCTCAGAAGTGCAAAATCAGGAGAGATGTAAATAGAGCATACCGTTATCAACCTATTAAATATTATGGTACGGATCGCTACAGCCTCGAGGACAGTGTTTAAAGTGACAGGGTGGCATGCTAATGATTTCCGGGCGATAATGGCCACACCTCCTGAAGAGTGGGTGCAGCCAACCCTGTCCTTTCTGAATACCATGTACCTATTTAAGAAATTTGTTTGTTTAGAGTTGAGGTGGGTTTCCTGGAGACACAATACTTGGCTGACTGGCATGCAGAATCTCATACACATCGTCAAGATTTTTAAGGAGGCCTCTGCAGTTCCATTGGATAATATTTTCTGTTCCCATTATTTAAATTTAAGAATGACTGGAATGTGTGTGTTCGTGTGTGTTCATGTGTCGTCTTTCGGGGCTGTTACTCTTGGATTGGGCTTTTTGGGCCTTTCTGTAGGCTTGGAAGTCGGTGGCCGCTCCTTGCGCTGCGTTGCAGGCAGGAACGGCCGGACGTCCATCTCGTCGTCGGATGTGAGAGGGGGGCCCGACGGACCGGGCCCCCCGGACTTGCCCCCCTTCGGGAGCCCTTCGTTTGAGCCGCCACCGTCGGGGGCGGCAGAGGTGGCACAAGCGGTGCGGTGGCGGTGGGAGCCGGTGCGGGGCCCGTGGTGTCCATCACCTCGGTACCCTCCAACGCACTGGAGGACGGGGAGACAGAGGCGGGAGCGGCACCGGTCCCGACAGGAGTGGTTTGCGCCACAACCGCTGCTGCCTCAGCAAGCGGCGTGGTGCCGGGTTGGGCTGCGTGAGGCAACCCAGCGGGGGGCGGGGGCGGGACCAGGTCAGACTCGCTGAACTGGGTCCCTGTGGACACCAGACGCCGCTCCGCCCCCCGGCGAGCCGCGTCAGCGTACCTCCCCAGAGGGAAAGAGGCGAACCTCTTTCTCGCCTCCGGGAAGGTGATGTTCTCGGTTACCTTGATGTTGATGATCTTTTTTTCGAGTGTGAACTTTTCGCACTTGCGGGAGTACGCTGCATGCGGTCCCCCGCAGTTTACACAAGTGAGGGTATCGGATTGGCAGTTGTCACTAGGATGATCGTGCGCCGCGCATTTCGCACACGTCGTTCGGCCACGGCAAGAGTTCGTACCATGCCCGAACCGCTGGCACTTACAACAGCGCCGCGGGTTCGGGATGTACGGACGTATTGAGCACCGGATAAAAACTGCATATATATGTTGTGGGAGAACTGCGCGGTCAAAGGTCAAGATGATGTGCTTGGTGGGAATCTCCTTGTTGTCTCCACGGATAGTGATGCGTCTCACGGCAGTGACGCCCTGATCCTTCAAGCCGGCAAGGAGATCCGCATCGGTTTCGTTCAGGAGGTCTGTCTCGGATATCACACCCTGCGAGCTGTTGAGGCTCCGATGCGGTGTGACCCGGATGTCAAGATCAGCCAGTCTAGTCTGAGCTAGAAGCTTTGCAGACTGCTGCTTGTCATTTATTTGAATTAAGAGTTCACCAGACCTTTGTTTTTTGCATTTATACGATTTTCCTACTATGGCTTCAAGATACTTGGCGATCAAGAAGACTGACTGAGATGCAAGAGGGTGGGTTGGATTGAGCGATTCCATCACAAGAAATCGAGAAAAATTATCTGGTTCAGGAAATGTCAAAGATGGCAATGGGGGAAACGATACTTCGGTGCGGCCCCTTTTAGGGGGCCGATCACGGTTGGAGGGGGTTTTAGACAATACCATAAAGCATAGTATAAAAGCAGGGAGACGGGGGTACTTTCTCCTTTGACCTTACCCTGGTAGTCAAAGAGGTCCCGGAGCTCCCTACCTGGTAGACAGGCAGGGAGCCCATCGGCCGGAGCTTGACCAAGGCTCCGACGGCCACCGTTTACGGCTTCTACCCTTCACCTTTAAACACCTCGCCACGGTTGGACACTGCTTATGTTGGGAGCTCGGGGTCCGCGGTGTCGCTGCTCACCGTCACCATGAATACTCAAGGTGCCCCGTGCGGGGAAGGCAACGAGTTGATCATGTGTAGATCGCCCTGCCCTGAAACCTGCCTGGCAGCTCTCGAGAAGTCCATTGTACTCCAGGAAGTACACAAGCCTTCGGTTAATCATCTTCTCGAAAAGCTTGCAAAGGCAGCTCGTCAGGGCAATGGGTCGATAGCTAGAGGGAAAGGAAGGATCCTTCCCCTCTTTCAGGAAAGCTACAACTATAGCCTCCCTCCAAGTTTGGAATGTGCCCCGAAAGCCAAATCTTGTTATGTAGGCGGAGGAGTGTTAGAAGAGTGTCTGAGTGTAGGTGCTGTATCATTGTATATGTGATGTTGTCTGGGCCTGGAGCTGAGGGTTTACAGGTGCTCAGAGCGGCTCTCAGCTCATGAAGTGAAAACTCCGAGTTATAAGAGGAGGTTGACTTATCATTATCAAGTAAAGACTTCTTTTCAGCCAATAGTTTGTGTTTCATGAAAGTGCTAGTGTAGTGTGCTGAACTGGACACGTGTTGGAAGTGTTGTGCGAGTGTGTTAGCCTGGTCTTCCAGTGTGTCCCGTGTTGTACTAACCAGGGGCAGGCTGTGTGTCTGTTGTCCTTTTAGTTTGCGTATTCGTGTCCAGACTTTGCGAGAGTCAGTGTAAGAGTTTATGGATGTTACGAATGAGCGCCAACTCTCTCGTTTTGCCTCACGGCGCACACGTTTTCCCATCGCCTTAGCCCTTTTGAACAATAAAAGGTTTCCCGACGTGGGGTACCGGCGCAGGATACCCCACGCCTTGTTCTGGGCCTCTCGCGCCCGCCTGCAGTCCTCATTCCACCACGGCCTCCTCTGGTTGCGCGGGGCACCAGAGGCGTGGGGAATAGACTTTTCGGCGGCGTCGAGGATGTGTGCCGTGAGGAGTTGGGCGGCTTCATGTACGTGTAGGTGTGTTATAGATGTGTAGTGTAGTTTGGAGATTTCTGTAAATGTATTCCAGTTTGCTTTTGCTTCATTGAACCTATTATGGGAAGTTGAACAGGTAGGGCCTTTGTCAATGTATGTTAATGAAGTAGGGAAGTGGTCACTACCGTATGGATTCGTGTCCACGCCCCATTCAAGTGACGGAAGAAGTACTGCCGATCCTATAGCCAGGTCAAGGTGTGAGTAGGTGTTGTGTCCTATATTATAATATGTTGGCTGTTTCTTGTTGAAAAGGCATGCTCCCGACGATGTTAAGAATTTCTCAATGAGGCGACCCCGGGCATCGGTGCGGGAAGAGCCCCAAAGAGAATTATGTGCATTCAGGTCGCCTATCAAGATGTAAGGTTCGGGCAACTGATCTACCAGCCCTTCGAAATCCGAGCTCGAGAGCTGGAAGTCAGGTGGTATGTAAAGGGAGCACACTGTTATTAATCTATTAAATATTATTGAACGGATCGCAACAGCTTCAAGGACAGTGTTTAAGGAGATGGTATTACATGAAATGCATTTTCGGGCAACAATAGCCACACCTCCTGAGGAGTGTGTGCATCCATCTCTGTCTTTTCTAAATACCATATAATTATTCAGGAAGTTTGCCTTTTTGCTGCTCAGATGAGTTTCCTGCAGGCACATTATACTTGGCTGCTTGGTGTGCAGTATCTGATATATATCGTCAAGAGTTTTGATGAGGCCTCTACAGTTTCATTGTATAATATTTTCCTTTCCCATTATTTGCAAAAGCGACTGGAAATGTGTGAGAATGAGTGTTTACGTATTGTCTTTCGGGGCTGTCACTCTTGGTTTTTTGGGCTTATCGGATGGTTTGGACGATGGTGCCCGTTCCTTCCGCTGCACTGCAGACAGATAGGGTCCAACGTCCATGTCTTCGTCCGACGTCCTCGGAGTGCCCAACGGATTGGGCTCCCTGGACGTGACACCCTTGTGGGTGCTCTTTTCTGCAACCGCCGCCACCGATGGCATCGGCACTGCCAGAAGTGCCACAGGCGGTGCGGCAGGGGCGGGAGCTGCTGCGGGGTCCCCCATCTCCACCTCCATATCCGTACCCTCACTTGAGCTTTGGACAGGTCGAGAAGAAATGGCGGAAGGAGCAGCGCCCCCAACTGACTCAGTTGCCACCACAGCGGCTGGTGACTGAACAAGCACTGTGGTGACGGGTTGGGCTGTCGGAGACAACCCAGTGGGGGGCTGGGGTGGGACCAGATCAGACTCACTGAACTGGGTCGCCACCGAGACCAGACGCCGCTCTGCCCCCCGGCGAGCTGCGTCGGCGTACCTTGGAGAAGCAAAGCAGGCAAACCTTTTGCGTGCTTCCGGGTACGAGATGTTTTCGGTTACCTTCAAGTTAATGATGCGTTTCTCTAGTTTGAACCTTTCACAGGTACGCGAGTACGCTGCATGGGGTCCTTCACAATTTGGGCATTTCATGCTACTGGCTTTACAATTGTCTGTAGGGTGGTCGTGATCAGAACATTTGGCACATGTCAGTTTCCTCCGACACTGTAAAGTGCCGTGCCCATAGCGCTGGCACTTGTAGCACCGGCGCGGATTGGGAACATAAGGACGAACTTCACAACGGATGAAGCCGGCATTTACATATTGAGGGAGGTTGCAACGGTCGAAAGTGAGAATTACATGCTTTGTTTTTATTTCCTGGTTGTCTCTACGGATGGTGATTCGTCTGACTGCAGTAACGCCTTGCTCACGCAGGCCCTCCAGCAAGTCGGAGTCTTTTTCGTCCTTTAGGTCAAACTGAGAGATTACACCTTGGCATGTGTTTCGACTGCGGTGAGGAGTTACCTTAATTTGCAAGTCACCGATCATGCTCTGTTCGAGGAGAATTTTAGACTGTTGTTGATTCTGTATTTCCACAAAGACTTCACCACTGGTTAGCTTTTTTGCTTTGTAGTTCTTTCCCAGAATGTTTTCAAGAAACTTAGCAATGAGGAAGACTGACTTCGATGTAAGAGGTTCAGATTTTTCTGCAGATTCCATGATCAAAAACCGGGGAAAATTGTGTCTGGAGAATTCTATGGTAGGTAGCGGTGGGAAATTCACTTCGGTGCGGCCCCTTTTCGGGGGCCGATCACGTTTGGGGGGGGTTTGAAAATGCCATATAGCATAGTATAAAAGCAGGGAGACGGGGGTACTTTCTCCTTTGACCTTACCCTGGTAGTCAAAGAGGTCCCGGAGCTCCCTGCCTGGTGAACAGACAGGGAGCCCATCCGCCGGAGCTTGACCTGGGCTCCGACGGCCACCGTTCGTGGTTTCTAACCCTCCACCTATAAACACATCGCCACGGTTGGATCCAGCTTATGTTTGGGGGCTCGGGGTCCGCGGTATCGCCAGTACCGTCACCAAGATTGCTCAAGGTGCCCCGTGCGAGGGGGCGAATATTTTTGCTGACAAGCATGAATTGCTTGCGAATTCATCAGACAACGATGCGACGGGCTCGTAACAGGTGTTAATAACGGCCGGAGATTGGAAATGTGGACGCGAACTGCAAAGAAGGCTGAATGCATGGCCAGCCAGTTAGAGCTTTTCATATCGAGCTTTTCATTGAATTACACGAACATTAACTGGAGTGCCTAGACAACGAAGACGGACATGCTTTAATTGCTGTAGCGGAAGGGCGGAACATAACAGACATTCGCGTTATGGCTCTCAGAACGAAGATGAGAAGCAGCTTGTAGGTAGCTGTTTACTGGATCCAGTGAAGTACGTTGTCGCGCATATGTGGCGGATATGCCTTCTGTGCACATATGATCAATGGCTTTCAATAAATATCACTTTGTAGGGGAGCTGTGTCATGTTACGCTGCTTTTTAGCCACTTGTGAACGTTTTAATGAGTTGTTGTCAAAGCTTAAGAGATGGCGCTAGGGTTGAACCGCTCAGATTGTCCGTGATCAACGCTCCGGCTCCGTACCGGTGCGTACCGTCGTGGGGCACTGTGCACCGCGCCGGTTTTGTGGGCAACACCGGTGCGTTTTTATCTAGGTCGCTATTAGACAATCGTAAGTATGCAAGTCCGACCCTGTGTCCATTAAAGTTCCTCCAGGCCAGTGCTACTTTTTCTAGTTTCGGTTCTATTATTGCGCGCCTAGAGGCAGTGGCGCTGGGGAAACACTCCTCCTCTTATTTTTTTTCTTTCCGCTTCTCCCCGGCGCGACTGGGGGCACGCATGTGCGATAACGGTCACCGCAGTTGCTGCTTGCGCACGGTGAGCAGCGAGGCCGGCGCGCGTCTCATGTAGTGGGCGATTTCTCGTATGTGCTCGATGTGCTCCCTCGGACATTACGGTGCTGCAAAAGCGACGCCAAGAACACCAGGGTGAATCGTAACGCGAAGTCTCTTTGAGTGCTGTTGGCAAAAGGTGAGAACGTCGTTCGTATGCCGTACGTGAAGTTGAGCTGAACGATAGGACTTGTGTCGTGCGTGTGCTGTGCTTGAAGACAGACAACCTTGTCTGTGTTGTATTGGTCATCGGTGTTTCTCGCCGCACGTTGCCTTCGCGCATGTACCGCGAATAAAGTGTTCAAGTGATATTCGAGCTGGCCTTGTTACTGCTCAAGCGGCGTGGCTTCGTGCCGTCGGAGCGAGGCTTGCCCGTTGGAGGCAGCGGGGTGGCGGCGGCGGTTGCCGGGTGGGAAGGGGGGGACACGGGGAGGGGGGAAGGAATCCAACCAGCATGAGAAGGGAGAGCATTACCTCTCCCCCACGAAAGCTGCGCGCCCTCGCATTGTTGTCATGGCAATTATAACGCCTTCAAGGCCAACATGGCGGTGGCGTTGCTAGGGCAACAACAACGCAGTAATGTTACCCCAGGCTCACCAGGGGAGAATATGCCGCATGAGTCGCAATTAGCCCGGACGCTGGGTTGAAGGCTAAGAGTCCGCCTCCTGGTTCCTCTACTCTAGTGTCCATTGCAATGCAGTACCAGTGAGTATTTGCGAGCAATTTGCCAACTAAAAATTATAGTGCATATGCGTGGTAGTTAAAAAAAGGTAATCATAGTCTGTAAACACTACACGTACGATACATCATACCATATGAAGTTGCACAATTAACGCGTGATGTGCTACTTATTTGTCAGTGTTTGTCATTGAGAATTAATGCTCTTTGCAATTGTTGCGATACTGACCTGCAGGTGGCGCCACTTCACGGCATGCCGGCGTTAGGCGCGCCGTACCAGCCGCCGTACAAGCGCAACCGTGCTGGTGAGTCCGAGCAGGTGGCGGGCGGCTGCACGACTGCGCGTTCGCATGGTGATTATTTGTCGCAGGCGAGCACTCCCTGGAACTGTAACGCTACTATCGAGGCCTGTCACCGCCTGCAGATCATCGCAGGCACAGCCACACTTCGCGAGCTCACAAGTCTGCTGCATTCGGCACCGAACGTCCCGCACGTGTTGTGAGATTCGTCCTCGCAATGGCGGCGCCTTCCATGCGTGAAGAAAACTTGGTGACGGACGGCGTTGTGTGCGAAACGTGTCCAAAGGTGAACAAGGCCACCTACACGTGGATAGTGCACGACTTCAGCCTGCGCCGGGAAGAGACTAGGCAGGCCATGGAAAGTTCGGCCTTTTCTGCGTCAGACCACGACGGCATCCCCTGGTGTCTGGGTCTCTACCCGAAAGGCGAGAGTGGGAGATGCAAGGACTACGTCTCCATATTCCTGCGACATATGTTTAGCAACTGTAGTAGCTTCCTTGCTCAGTACGAAAGCGCAGTGCTTGGTGAAGAAGGACAGAAGGTCTGCGCCGTACGAGCACCCCCTTCCCGCTTTTCTTTCGGCAGTGTTTGCGGCGGTTTTCACTCGTTCATCAAGCGAGACCGTCTTTTGAAGGGTACGGAGCACCTCCTGCCAAACGACAGGCTCACCATCCGGTGTGAGGTGCTTCCTTTCGTGGACTCCGTGAAGATTCTGCCTGCGGTGAATGTTCCCGATTGTAGGCTTTAGCAAGACCTTGGCCGTTTGCTGGAATCCCGCCGGTGCTGTTATGTCATCATACGCGCCGCCGTGCGAGAGATACACGCATACAAAGGGGTTTTGGCTGCCGGTAGCTCTGTTTTTGCCGCCATGTTCGAGCATGAAATGACCGAGCGGAAGGACGGTCGAGTGGAGGTGACCGACTGTGACTTCGAGATCCTCCGGGAAGTGGTGAAGTAGATCTACACTGGCCGTGCGCGCAAGCTACACAAGATGGCGGAAAAAGTCCTCGTCGCAGCGGACAAGTACGACCTATCGATGCTGAAAGCGATGCGCGAAAGCGTCCAGTGCGCGAAGCTGTCTGTGAAAACTGCGCCCGAGATGTCGGCCCTTGCCGACATGCACAACGCGGGCCAACTTAGAGCCAAGGCAGTCCGATGTATCAAAGAGAATTCCACGCGCGTGTTGGAGAGTGACGACTGGATGGCGATGGCGCGCACCAAACCGCACCTTGTCGCAGAAGTCATGCGTGCTCTGGAGGCGGAAAAAAAATGGCAGCAAATGAACAGTACACGAAATGACGCGCCACTGCATGCACCTGTGTTCCTCAAGGTGTCTGCTTTCTCCACAGCAAGTGTCGTTGTTGCCAATTAAATAAGATTTGTAAAAAAAAAGTAAATCGTTTTCCTAGCTTTTTCTTAACATGCAAATCACGATGAAGTCGTTTTAGACTAAAGCAAGTACATGCGTTTGCATTTGGTCCTCCTCTTGTTTTGCAGGCATTAACTCGCCATTTTCTTCTCTACTGCAATTGCAGTTATAATGCACGGACTGCCACCGTTTATTGAGAAATAACACTAAGAATAGCTTCGGGACACCGAGGTCTGGTTGCATGCTTTGAATGCGAAAGTAACCTGGACATTGATTGTAGGGTTTAAAGGCCCGTTCGCACTTGCGACGGAAATTTCTGTCGCTTTCGTCGCCTTGCATAGCTTTCGTCGCGCGACGAGAGAGATCGGTCTCGATCAATTTCTTTCGTCTCCGTCGGACCGTCGCTTTTGAAGCGGAAGCAGGAGGCGAGACTTCCTGACGTGATATCCTGCCAGAGAACCCGGATGCTGTGTCTCTACAAGCGGCGAAACTCCCGTGAAGTCTCCCAAGTATTCTAGTTCACTATAGGACTCATGCAAAATCTGCTGCCCTCTCGCGGCCACCGCGAGCGCGACTGCCATGTTCAAGGGCTCAACTGGAAAGCGGAGCATCGAACTGCAGCGAGTTCCCGGCGATCTATCGTTTCCTGTCGTCCAGGATGCCTACATACTGTTGTGTGCCATGTTGCACACAAAGTGGGAACAAGGATGCTCAAGGGGCAAAGGTAAGAATGCTAGAAGTCAAAGTATTAATGTTTATTGCGTGTCGCGCGCGCGTGTGTGCGTGCCGCGCGTACGTGTCGCGCGCGCAGCGAATCGTATCCGTGTAAAATTTGTTCATGTAACAATGACAACAACAAATTATGTCCGTGTGATATGAAAAGGGTTACCAAAGAACTGCGTGCTTGTCTCAATATGCCAGAATTACCTCGCGCTAACGCAGCGGCGATTGCGGACTATACTACTTCGGTGATCGGCGCTAACGCGACCTCGCGCTAACGCAGCGGCGATTGCGGACTACTACTTCGGTGATCGGCGCGAACGCGATCGAAGCTATAAAAAGAATTACAGCGAATGCTGAATGGAACGGCCAGCGCTCGTGCGTGTAATATTGATAAATTAGCGTTCGTGCTTGCTGGTCCGGTGTTTGAAATTATTTGATCCCTCGGAAGGCAGGAGTGTCAACTGGCTTGAACATAGAGGGTGCAACCGCTGTGTTTACATGCTTTGCGAGTTCAAGGCGAACGTCGCTGCTACAGTTCATGTCCGGACGTACTTTATGTACTGTTTGAAAGAATCCGTTTTTTACATTCTCACAACGAAGAGAAGTTTGCACGCGATGTAAGCATTCTGCGTTCACACCAAATGCAGGGCAAAATGAGTTCGAGTGGTCGCGTGAACGAACTTCGTGCCGAACACGAACCATCGCTTGATCCGCGATTTTCCTTGCCATGAATGACGATTATCTGGGCAAAAGCACACGCAAAAAAAAAAAACGCTGCGCAAAAAAAGATGCCCTCCTAACGAAAAAAGATACATGGAAAAAGACGCAGTTTAGGTACATTTATTGTATGCCTTAGTTCTGCAAGTAGCGCAATAAATGATTATTGAGCATTTTCAGTGCATAATTGAGGAGGTAGAACGAAGGGGAGCAGGGGGTAGCTGTTCCGTAGACATTGTTCTCTTCACACAACAGAGTCTTCACACAGACAAAATAAATGAAACGAGCGCCACAAGCAAAGGTGACGAAAATATGATAGCCTTTTAATAACCCTCGCACAAACAATGCGCTTGCGCATGATGCGTTCAGGTGTGATTTCACGCGACAGAAAGCGCAACCCGCAGTCCATAGCGTTAGTCCTATAAAAATTAATCACCAACTGTGTTCGATCGTTTGTAATCTGCACATGCATTATCGTGGCAAGAATTCCTTAGTATTTATTTTTCATTCAAAACGCTTCCATCAATCGAAAATTTACTCTGCACCGGGCTGCAGCATTGCAGTGCTATTTGATTTCTTAAAAACGGGATTTTTTTTTTTGCGAGTGGCCCAGGATTGCTGTTACAAAAACAAGCACAAAGTTGAATCGCGGAAGAACGAGCATTGGTCAATGTTTTTTCGCTTTCATAAGGACGATTTACCGCAATGTTTGTTGCAAAACACGATACCCCAGCGCTACTTGAACAAACAAGAGCCGTGAGCCAAATATTTATTGCATAAAATAAGAAACGCACAAGAAGTGAAACGGAACACGCGTGTTGCGGCTGCCCGAGCGACTGATTTTTCAAAACTTCGATTTGCGTGCGGCACCATTGATGGCTCGGTAAGCTTTAGAATGTAATTCATTCTAGGCACCATTAAAGAACTTCTGCGCAAACTCAAAAGCACATACAAATAACAACAAACCAAGAGTACTTACCCGGCGCACCGTTTCATCTTCATCGTCGGCAGGCAAACGTACGATTCGGTGGCGAACTTGTAACTGCGCTCCTGGTGCCGTTGCGATTGCGTTTTGGACGCGTAATATGTCTCCGCGAAGCCGGACGGGAACCGGGGCAACGCAGACAAGTCCACACACCATTCATCAGTCATTACGTGCGACAACACAGCACGAGACGTGCAGCGAATCACCAAGACGCGATAACACGCGCGCGCAGCACCTTGTAGCACACGTATTCCCGACCGGCGCTATCCTTAAACATGACGTCGAAGCGAGGGTTCGATTCGGCGGCGACAGAGGGCAGCGCTTTTGCATAAGGCCTATTCGCCGCGAGCTCGACATGTAGGTGGGGACAGCGTCGCGCTGCTAGTGTGGATGCTCCCCTGAGCGGCCCGTAAGAATGCACTCTGTGGGCGCGCTTCGTGCCTTTTTCTCGCCGTATGCGCGCACGAAAGGTGCAAACAAGAGTGGTATGCTGTAGTTCGGATCCTCAACATTCAATGTATAGCATGGAAGCGGCAGTCAGTTTTCATTACTACGCCAAAAAAAGCGACGACTCATCGGGAATCTCAGAATGGCCGTAATTGTGACAATGAACTTGTACGCTGTGGCTCGTAGCAAGCTCGATCTTTCCAGACTATGGCTTTGAGCCTCCAATAAAAGCATACATAGAAACAAATCAGGAAGCCTCGATCTCTGAAATTCAGTTTACAACGGCAATCTCAATCGCTTTCACTGGTAGCATGACGCATTCTTGCATTTGTGGGATGCCCTGAAATGGTAACACTACTTAACTGCCCCGAAATTCTTTCTAAGAGCTTACGATATTTTTTGTGTGTTCAAAAGGCAACATAAAATTACTGAATTTTGATCGGCGCAGAGATATAAATGTAACCGCTCTAACGGGCCTTTTATATGAAATTTTTGCGCCTCTGAAGGAACGTTTGATGAATAACGGTTTCGGATCACTTATTTACGGCTTTCGTCGCAACTGAACTTGCGAATTGAATTGTCAACGCACGCAGTACAATCAACACCTCATGTTTAGCTAGGTTTTCGCAAAATAACAAGCAGGTTTACAGTGTGCAAACCAAGCTTCTGGGACCTCACAGTGAGCACAAATTTTCTGTTACGGCTGCTCTGTTGACCATTTGCGTTCCTTTTAAAATCTAACAGGTGCCTGCAACAGCGAGATGTGTTTGCATTCTTGCGTATAAGCTCGGTTACGAACCCTAAAGGAGGCAATAAATGAAGTTGCGCTGCTGGAGATGTAGTAAAATATTTCCTTTTTATTTCTCGTTGCGAATCAGCGCCACGGGTTCCCGGTAACTACTTTGTTTGTTAACTGAACATCGCCGTTGTCTTGGCATTTAATTCTTGAGGATTGGTTAAAAAATGAAATTCTGTACATTTCGTTTTTTTTTTTTTCGGGATGGGGGTCCCTGGGGGGTCCGCCAACGTTGCAAGAGCAGCGAGAAGAGAACGCATGTAGGGCGAAAAGCCAAACTATGGTTATCAGTATTACTCGCAATCGAAACTACACTAGGGTTCTGTAGCGTGGAAAAACATGTACTTTAACACGTATTTTCAAAACTAATAACCCCTTTTTGGTCCGAGATTGTCCAGGAATTGTGGCTCGCCTTTTTCAAAATTGTATTGGAAGCAAGCATTCTTGGAAAAAACTAAAAAAAAACCAGCGAGTCATGGCACACACCCCTCACATATGTGGGCAACAACGTGCATTATATTACGCGTTTTCTCCCCTTTCTTTAAACTTAGGTCCACTTAAGAGGTCAAGACGTGACCATATTATGCATTTGGTTATGCTGAGTGAGACACGTTTCTGCACAAGGTGATTCTTGTCGGATGTGAAAATGATATATATGAAAATGACACACGAAATGCCACATGACAGACGCAAACTCACAACTGCGTAATTTTATCAAAAAATCCCCCCTAAATACTCTTCCGCATCCATAGAAACTTATTTTAAATAATACGTAAAATTAGCAAATCGATACAGTTGAATAAATGCTTATTCCTCCTCCTGAGTATAACCAACGACTGTCCAAAAATGGTATTTATTTTAGAAAAGGTACGGGCAGGACACGATCACACAGGCGCTTGCGGGTGTAAAATACGTGTCCGGTAATGTATGGACGATAGCGCACGGGTCATTTGCAGTGTAAATGTTTTTGTTCGTTTCTTCTTTCTATGAGGACACAGCGCAATTTTACCAGTGTGTGGAATTTGCACGCGTATGCACAGGTCTTGTCGCTTCTTACCCGTTTCGCGTACTAAACTTTTATCCTTTAAGTAATCACCACGCCACCTTCGAAAAGCACCCTTCGACGTTCCCGAAACGGCAGACGACTGCCCTCAACAATACGAAAAGTGCAATGTGTGGAAGCAATGTTTATAACACGTTTCACACTCAAGCGGTGACCACGGCGAAGATGTTTCGTGGAATTAAACTGGCGCATTTACTCGCAACGGCCGCTCATTATTGCGCTTCTAGAGGAAATACGCAAGCAGAGGTAACTATGTCATTGCTTACTGCCAAACGAGCACGCATATTGGTTGTTTTGTCGTGTGCAGCACGCGTCTTGCGCCGCACGCAACGTGAAAAAGCAGACGACGCGAGTGCGCCATCCACACTAGGAGCGGTTCGTCCCGCCGTCGCCAGGGGCCGACTGTGTTCGCGCTCGGGGCGAATAGGCGTCGTCGGTGCAGCCCGCTGCCCACCGCTTCAGTTGCGGTAATAGAGCTGTTGCGGTAATAGAGTTTCTCACTAGCTTAGAAACTCTATGGTTGCGGTCTGTACTAGCCGGAAGTACTGCCCGGAAGCAGCTTGCGCAGCGCCTCCTTGGCAACGCAGGAGGCCTATACATCACAGACGATTTTTTATTTCAACTGGTGAGCGACGCAGACGAGAAGATCGCAAACGTCGTTGCGCGGTGGCGGGGCAGAGCTCACGACAGCCGTATCTGGGAGGAGTCTAACCTCCGTAAGACGTTTGTTACCAACGTAAGTGACAAATTTTGCACGTTCTCGTAATGCGTACGTTGGCCTAAAATGCAAGGCTCACTAAGCTTGTACCACTAAACACAAAGGGCGACTAGGGAGAAACGCAACACCGCTCTAATGAAGTGTGAATCACTGTCGAAAGCTGAACAAAAAAAAAACGCTGTACGCATCAAAAAATTCGACTTGAACAATTTGAACACAGAGAGCACTGAAAGCAGTCAAGCAAGGACTTTTGGAAACCTACTAGTTTATTTAACGCGCCGCGTACGGCAAGAGGGATAAAAACTCGCTCAGAGAACCTTTCACGTGCTTGCAACGTTACCTTTTTTACCAACCTGTGTCTTCGAAATCGGGAAGAAACACCCGAGGCGAGCAGAGCCTCGCGAATGTATCCGTTTCAGCGCCCCACTTAAAAATTCCACGAACGAAGCCTAAGGAAACGAAATCAGCGTATACCGCTGTGATGTCCGTTGATAGCGGCAACACATTCACGTACGCTTTCCTCCGTTGCTTTGGCCCACACAAACAGTATACAAAAACGCCGTAGAAACGTTTGAAGGGCCACCAAAAACGCTTGCACGGGTCACCAACCGGAACGACGATCACCACAGCTTTACATGCACACAGTTTGGACGAAATATTCTATGCGCGCTCCTCTACGGATGGATGAGTCTCCCCTCGTAGCCGAGTGAGTGGACTCGCCCGCACAGTCTCGTGACATTGCAGCGAAGCGCTGGTTGGCCCAATTAGCCAGACTGCTGTCCACTCCCCCTCTTTCTTTTCTGTGGGGGGGGGGGGGGGGGTCGCCGCTCTCAGAGAAATATCACGGGACGGCGCGGTCTGCGGAGGAAGGAAGAAAAAAAAATTAAATAAAACGGCAGCTGAGCCTCCTCTCTCGTCTCTTTTTTTCTATTCCGCTTTTTTCTTCCACGCTTTCTCGCAACCTTCGCCAGTGGCGAAGCGATGGGATGCGCTAGCTATTAAATGAAAAAATAGAACTTTTGTCAACCCTTGACCGCCTGTCTACGCTGCATTCGCGACATATCTGCCCCATGCACTGACCAGTGGGGAAATTACTCAAGTGCGTTCAGCATTCTCGCTCTCCATCCCCATTGAGCGGCCTGCTCCTGTGTGGCCTATGACGCCGAGCCTGTCTGTAGAACCTGAGCCAAACTCCGCAGGTAGCGCACTCCCTTGAGAAAGCACAGCAGCGCGCGATGCTTCATGCAGCCGCCCCTCAACCAATCTCAACGCTGTCACCTACACGCTACTCGCCCGTGTGTGCTTCTGCGAAGGCCAGGCACCTTATACCACATATTCAAGAGTGCCAATAATCGAAATTCATTATCGAAGATTTCCCAAGCTTCTTACCAGCAGCCGTAGGGGAGTGGGGGAGGAGGAATATTGGCCGGGAATTCTGCTGTCCACTTAGCTGTAATCTTATAATGCGGGCACTGGCTTTCTTTTGGTCTGGAAAAGTTCATTCTTCTTCTCAGTAAACGTGTTTCGCGCACCACTCCTCTGCAAAATCACAACACGTCACCACTAATCAGCTGCACTGCCTCACATATGTCCTGTAAATCAGTAATAAGATCCCTGCCGCAAATTTGGGCCTCCCATGGGCACACAGAGCATATTCTGATGTCCTGGGCCTTCCTTTTGCAATTTCTTTCGTATTTGATTGCACATTGTGGCCGTGGCTAGCACAGTTCTGGCGGTAGCTAGCGCCCAGTCAAACATTTTCCCCCCGAGCGGTCAACCATGTGTCTCCTCCCATTCGTCCCTGGTGAAGAATGTCTGCCCCAACCGTTCTATTCCCGTGTTGTTTCCCCTTTATTTGTCGTCGCTGTTGTGGTGGCCCTTGCTTAACTTTTGCCTCCTTTCGCACGGCGGACACATGCCAGCGCTCGCAACGAGGTGCCGCCATGCACATTTTTTTGTTGTTCTCTTTATAACTCTTACCTGCTGTTCCCACGGTTCAGGTTAGGTTTACGCCCGCATCCCCGTAGCGCCAGTGGGCGTGATAAGGTGGCGGCTCCGAACGTCACACACTTTTGAGTCTTTTCTCTCTCCATTTGCTTGCTTGCTCGCTTGCTCCGGGTGGAACAAAAAATACGAGTAGAATCTGTGCTGGGTTATAATGTACGATTTTCACTCAGCGCGGCAGCTCCGCTAAACAGCTTTCATTGCGTAGTTTTTGGGACGTTCTAGCGATATTCGCTCTGTTCATGTAAAGCACATGTCGTAGGAATAATAGTCAAGCGAACTGCCTTGCAGGAAGTGAACGGTGTTCTCCCGCCTGCAGCCAGCACCTTCTCACCCCCGTGCTTTCAGCCCGGGCGCGCACTCCCGACGATGCGTACAACAGGGCACATACGTTCACCCGAAACGTCATCCAACGCGTGAATGGGCAGCTGAAGAACCGGTTCCGGTGCCTGTTCAAGAAAATGGAGGTTTGCCTTGAAACATCTAAGGCTGCGATCGCAGCTCCGTGCATTCTGCATAACGTCGCCAAATTGCAGAACGGTAATGCGAAAATGCAGATGTTTGTTCAGTACTAACAGAATAAGCCCGTGATAATTCGTTTTGTTTCCTTTTAAGATCACTATGACAGTTCGGAGGAGTCCGACGAGGAGGCAGATGACAGCCAGGCACCAGGAGGAAGTGACGACGACGACGGCAGCTCCGATGTGCCGGCAGACTACCCGAGTGGAGCAGCGCTCAGGGCGCTATACATAAGGACCCACTTCGCGGCTGGTAGTGTGCTTATTATTCTTCAAACGTCGTTTTCCCACAATGCTCCCTTGTCCTACATTCTATTCATTGTGCAGCGAAACAATTTTGCAATGAATGGACGCTATCATGCAAACTAATTAGAGACGCATAGCCTATGTTCTTCTATAGCCTGCGGACACTGTCGTTGTTCAGGAAAGCTGTAAACTGTTATTTTTTCCACAATCATTTGAGGAAAATTCGAAATTGAAAGATCAGCAATAAACGTTTTAGAATGGCAGGTATAAACAAGCGAAAGCGAAATGGACAATTTGTTATCTAGAGTAACACGTATTTAATAGAGTTGACGAGAATAAAAACGAAAAAAAAAATACTCATAAAAACCAAGCAATATAAATGTCTAAAGGACAGGACACTTTATGTTGAGGGAGGAGTGGTTAACGGACTTCCACGATAACTACATAATGCTACTGTTTTTCTTCTCCCAGTACTTGACCTCTTGCTTCAAAACGGCCATCTTCATTTCGTGCTCCTCTTCCAGGTGCCTTCGCTTGCCGTCCTGCTGCTCCAGTTGGCGCCCCTGGAGTTTGACTTGCAGTTCGTGCTGCTGTCGCTCGTACGTCATCTGCATACGCAGTCTGTTTTCGTAGCACTCGGCTATCACCGTGGACTGCGCCGACCGGGAGTCCCTTGGCGCCTGGAAGAAATGTTTGAGTGGGGATCCAATAAAAATTAGTAAACAAAACCAGTGGCGGTGCTGCTTTACATTGTTCAACGCGTCGGAGTCTTTCTGGTAGATCTGTTAGAGTAACACTACGTTATCTGGGCCATAAAATGACTGGAAACAGCAATAACGTAAGGTGAGTTAGCGCGCTGCAGATTTAAAAGTTGGCGCGCCTGCTGGAACCGCATCGCTTGGAACAATAATCGTCGAAAGAGGAATTCAGAGCAGCTCCGTTGTTATATGAAGGTTCATAACCAGGCGTTCTTGTTGCATTGTTCCGGTTTTTTTAGCGGCCGCTCAAGTTTATAGAAATTTTCCATATACGCGCCCTAATGATTTGCCTCTACATCGCCTTTCAGGATTTCACTTTTTGAGCATATTTCTCTTTTTTTGTAGTTTCCACGCTTATTTGCTCTTCTCTGTTTGCTTGCTCTCCTTGCTGTCAGCTTGCTCTCCTACCTGAAGCAATCACTATGCAAGATCACTCGCTTAATAATACACTCACAATTGCATGCTTCCGAAAGAATGCTTGGTACGAAATGAGAGAGCGATATTTTGATTACTGGAGGGTACCGTCCAAAATAATATGATATAAGACAAATACAATAAATCGGGGGATAGAATTGCAATCCTAAAAACTACCCATGTGCAGCTTTCCCACTCATGGCAGTCCTTTCAACAGCGATTACTTTGCAGTTATTTAGCGTAATTGAAAGTAATTTTGCGCTGCTAATATTGGGGGTGAAAACTTGCTTTGCGCACAGTTTCAAGTCTTGCACGTTTTGCGGCTAGGTTCCTGAGCCATGGAAACTATCCCATAGAAATGCATGGGGAGTAAGATTTGACAGCGAATTGCACATAAAACATTCAGAAACCTGGAAACTTCTTCTAGTGTTTTCATCTCCAAGTTGACTTCTTGCTTTGTGCCAAATATCACTTTCCTGAAGTGGTTTCACTAGGTTCCTGAGAGGTCGGAATTTTGAGCGAAAAAGCTGGGTATGCTGAAAACTCGCCACATTCCCTTCCGTGTAAGTACCGATTTCGACGGCTCCTTGACGCCACGCCATGGCAGACGGCTGGTGCGGCTGAGGAGGCTGCGAGTGGGTCACTCTGCTGCCCTCCTTCGTGGGTACCTGTGGTTGTACGCTGAGTTCCGCTGTCTTCAGCAGCTTCTGCTTCTGCTGGCCCGAGCACGCAGCTGTCGCGTGTGCTGCATGAAAGCGAAGTTCATTGTTCGGCCTGTGTATACTAATCTGGCCACTGTTATCTGGCTGCCTTTCACGACCACGTGTACGCTGCACAAAACTCCAACTTGAAGTGAATGGATGTCAGATCAAATCCTCGTCCCCGCTGAAAAACTTTAAACCAGACAAGCCTTTCTAAGGAAAATAAACACTGCGCGCAGAAAAGTAGTAATCTGAGCAGCCGCATCGCGCCGCTTTCCGTAACCTTGACGCATTCGGAGTGATTTCTTCGAATATTCTGCTGGCAGAAGTGGCCACACTGCTGGCTCGCGGCCGGCCTGCATGTTTCGGGAATGCAGGTTAAGCAAAGGTGATTCGAGTATCGCTTTGCCAGAAAACTGCGCCGCAAAAATTCAGAATTCAGGGAGTAAAAATTTATCAGCACACTTATTGTCACTTTTATACGTTAAATTAACTGTTTTTGTTTTTGCTTTTTACGCGGCACTAACAGATGAAACCAGCGTAAATACAATATTTACCCATCTGTATCCAGCACACTGTCGTCATCATACGAGCTGGTGCCGCGTTCAAATTCTGCCGGCAAGGCATCCTTGATGGCAGTATCCACTGCAGAGGGGTGTTTTGGAGGTGGACCTCCCCAAGTGCAAGAACGGGCGCCCCAATATTGCAGCCAGTTGTTTTTTGCTGTGACTTTCATCCGGCGCCGCTGCTCCCTCGTACGAGTCAGGTCGCGGTCCTTCGCTGGCACAGCAGCACAAAATTTCTGGTAAACAAGCTGCAAGCTTCTTTTTTTTCTGGAGTTGACAGTATGGTCGTTGGGCTTGTCTTCTAAAACTGAAACTATGGTAAGAATGGCGTCTAACAGCGCACGGCGTTAACGTTCCTCCCAGTTCGCGTTCCGCGGCCTTCTTGTTTTCTGCGGTGCCATTAGAGAATGACCACACGCACAAAGAACAATAAATGACAACCGAAGAAAGGCGAATAAAAAATAAAGGGGAGACAGTAGTGAGCACGACGTGCACAAGAGAAAAGAGTTCACTTACGCGGCTCACACACCACGAACACAGTTGACGCGCTAGGAATCTTTCTTGTTACACGTGACCGGAACGAGCCGTAACATAAACTGCAGACGATTGAAAAAAAACCTGCGCAGACGATATAAAAACCACCACAAAAATAAAAGCAAAGCAAACACAAAGCAAACCTTATACGCGAGCTTAAATGTAATAAAGGCTTAAAATGAAAGTATATTGCTAATCTGCACGGTAAAATCGGAGACGCACATATTCTAAACAAAAGGGAAGCGTTTTGCAGAGGACCGAGAAACGCGCGGAGAAACTGGCGCGGAAGCAGACGATACGGCTGGTAGCGAAACCGGAACAAAAATAGGCCGGGCGGCGCCTCTTTTTGTTCCGGTTTCGCTACCAGCCGTAATTTAGCCGCAGCCACAGCCGCAGCGCCGTTGCTATAAGAAAATTGCTAAGGCACATACGCAGCGTTGGGTGTATACGTCACAGGAGCGACTACCCCTTGACTACGTAGTCAACACACTTGGTTGGTGACGTAAATACCGTTTCGGTTAGTGAGGGCCTAGTGAGGGCTGACTTACGTAAGATTTGATTAAGTAGTCAGGCCTACTAAGTTCAGTCAAGCTTTAGTTAGTCACTGTCCGTGAATAAGGGCCTATAGTTCTAATAAAGAAAAAAAATGAACTTGGGCTGGCCACGTAATTTGGCGAAATGGCAATCTGTGGACTACCAGGCCGGCAGAGTGGACACCGCGAGAAGGGGCTAGAAAAAGAAGGCCAATTACTCGATGGGCGGCGCCGGACAGGGGCGGTGAGAGGTCCATGGGAGAGGCCTTCGCCCTGCAGTGTACCTAGTAGTCTGTTGATGATGATGCTACAGCTTGGTCCCGGGCGAAGGCAGAGGGGCCGCCAGCTCTTCTGTTTCTCCAGGCTAGCACCATTATGGAGCACTCTGCACCAATTTCATTACTTGTCTAGTTGTGCTCGCTACATTTACTAGCCAAAATGGCAATCATTTTGGGTAGTAAATATTGATTCAAATTACTTCATACATTGCATTTAAAATGATCTTTTTACAGACAATTTCTGAAATTATAGATCCACATCTATACTGAGGATGAATAATATTATACACTTTTAGAAAAGGGTAATGCACAAATCTTCCAGAACCTTTTTTTTAACAAATGAAGATATTTCGCGAAATAAGGTGAAATAAGCTCGGAGGTGCAATAAGAAATATAGCATGAACAAAAAGGGTTCATGCAGTTTAACGAATTATTACTGATTGTTAAAATTCACCTGATAAACAAACACTTTTTTGGCGCTCCTTGGCCTATAAGCTTTTGCGCCATTAAACACAATCATAATCATCAAACATTATTACATGTGGTTCAGTATATGCTCGTGCAGGTTTCTTCTTATACTTGATAGAGATTGCGATTGTTTTACTTCCATGGGGAGAGCATTGCAGTTATTGACAGCCACAAAAGTGGTGCTCAGATTTCCATATTTGGCGTGTATTTTAGACAGAAGTTGCTAGGTTAAGCGGATCTGGCGGAATTAGAATATCTGCGTGAATCGCGGTTGGATATGCCATATGAACCGAGATTATTTATAGATTTGTACAGAGAAATAACGAGGTTGAATATTGCGAGTTGGGAACTCGAGTTGAGCAGAATTGATGTGTTTAGGAAGTTTTGGTCAGTTGAAAGTCAAGATGATGTGTTGTGTTGGTACTTCTATATTATCTCTGCGGATGGTGCTTGTCCTTACGTCTGTAACACCTTTATCATTCAGGCCTTCCAGAAGGTCGACCTGTGTTGTAAATCTCGCTCAGATATCACATTCTGCGAGCTGTTAATGCTGCGGTGGGGTGTGACACTGATGTCCAGATTTGCCATGAGGGTTTTGGTCAGGAGACTTGTAGTTTGCTGCTGCGTGTTTACTTAGACTACAGGTGCTGAGTTTTCTAGCATTGTAAGATTTCGAAAGGATTTCTTCAAGGAACTTGGAGACGAGCATACTGACTGAGATAGAACGGGCCTTGACTATAGAACGGTTCTATCTAGACTGAGATATAACGGGAACTTATTCAATAACCAAAAAACGGAAAAAACGCGGATAGTTGTCCGCTGGCGAGAGAGTCATGGCCGGAAGAGATGGCAAGTATACATCTGCGCGGCCCGTTTCCACGAGCCGATTATGCTTGGGCGAAGGGACTTTATGTCTACCATGTGTCATTGAAAAAAGCAGAGAACGGTGGTACTTCCTTCGCGAGGCTTACCCTGATGCCGAGTGAGGCCCCGGAGGTCCCCCTGCCTAGTTAAACAAACAGGGAGCCCATCCGCCGGAGCTTGACCACGGCTCCGTCGGCCAGCGTTAATGTTTTCTGCCCTTCACCTTAAAACTCCCAGCAACTGCAGGATACAGCGCGGGTACGGGGGCTCCAGGTAGGTCCACGGTTGTCATCAATACAGTCACCATGAATACTCAAGGGGTGACTCGGTCCTAATTTGCGATGTCTACATCACTCGTTGATGTCTACTCGCGATGTCTACTCGTTAAAGAAACGGTGAGAGCGCTACGAAATGTATCATCGTTCAGTCAATGTAAATTTCATACATCCTTTTATCATCATCATCAGCCTATCTACGGCCACAGCCGGGCAAAGGCCTCTCCCACAGATCTCCAATTACCCTGGTCCTGTGCTAATTGTGACCAATTTATCCCCGTAAAACTTCTTGATATCATCTGCCCATCGAACTTTCTGCCGCCCCTGCCACGCTTGCCTTCCTAGGGATCCACTCTGTTACCCTTAATGAACAACGGTTATCTTGCCTCTGCATTACAGACCCTGCCCACGTCCGTTTCTTCTTAATTGCTACTAATATGACCTTAACACGGGTTTCTTCCCTGATCCACTCCGCTCTCGTCTTGTCCCTTACTGTTACACTTGCCATCTTCACATTCAGCCTTTAGTGTCCATTTAACTCTACTTCATCCGTACGCAGCGTCAGTGGAGTCGGTTCCAGGCCTACTTTCCATTCAATAATTCAAGGTTTCGTACGAAGCCTATTTTCTTGCCCAGAGCGTCATCTTGCAAATCCCGTATTTGGTAACCGCTTCATCGTCTAAAATGAGTGCATGCGGACATCGGCAACCGGGCTTTGCCTTCTGAGTGATCGTCCCACCTTTACCCCCTGTAACTTTTTGTATTCAAGTGTGTTTGCGATTCCATTCTTTTGCGGGAATGTTTACTATCGATTACTGAATTTTTTCTTGATTCAAGTTTTTGTGGTGGTTTCTAGGCATGCAATAAACATTTTCTGAACATTCACCTCTAGAAATGTGGCCGTTTGCTTTGTTCTCGTAAATTTTGCTTTCATCACAGTATTTCAGAGAAAATTACGATTTGAAATTTGTCTCTACAGATAACAACCAAAAACTTTGCCGTCCCATACTATAGCAATGGATTGAAATGTTTGATCTGGCTACCCCTTTTTGGAATTTTGGAATTTTTTCCCACGAAGATTCTTGAAGCGTAGCCTTGCCGCCAATGGCGATTTTCTGGCCCCCACTGGAACCTGAAGTTCTAGGTGGCCTTCTAGGCAGCTAGCTTGTCACACGTTTCCGGCGAGTTTTCACCTGAGGACGTGGCAATCCAGTTTTCACTACAGTTGCCGTTCTGAACTTGCAAACGAGTATAGTTAATTTTGCAACCGTTACACAAGCAGGGGTAAAAACGGGAATTTCCGCTTTCGCGTGGGTGCGCTACTAACAAGGTCATTACAGGACGTCGTTCTATATAGCGAACTTTGTAATTCCATTTCGGGTGCAAAAGGAGTTGTTCAACGCTACCGTGACCAGACGCACAATGCATACTCAGTGTGACACGTGTGCCCAAATTTTGGTAAACTTACTAAACTTGAAACTTCACTTCAATTTGCTAACCTGGTTAGGGCTACCATATTCCGTAGTTTCAATCAGTTGCGCGTTTGGACGGTGTATGTGCGTGCGCATACGTGCGTGAGCATGAATTATGTATGATGAGTGTTGAGGAATCTTGCTGCGTTCACTTGAAGGAGGCAACCCAGTGGCCCGGAGGCCACTGCTGCATTACACAGGGAGCGTCGTCACATCACCGTCGCACACGTTTTATTACTTTATTGTTTTGTTCTAGGTTTCTTCCGTCCCGTCTTCGAAGAAGCGCTGAGATGATCAGAGTCCCACGAACTCCTGCGGCAGAACAGACGCCTCGTCGGGCGCTGTGCACGGCCTGCACATGCACTCGACGGGTGCCCGCGTCACCAGCTTCCGGAATTTCGGTCCAGGGCCTTTGGGACAGAACACCGCCTTGGTGGCCTCGCGCTCTCCCATCTCTTGGCAACACATGCACGACCGCTCCACCTGCCAGTAACGGGAGCCCGACACCTGCGTTTTCCGCCACACCAGCGAATTGAGAAAGTATTACGCACGAAACACGACGTCTTCGCTCTTAGCGGGGAAGCACTGCTGTCCCACTGAGCAAAACTAGCGATGCGGTCAGTGGACAACCACTCACTGCGACGCGTTCTACACCATGTGCATCAGAAACAAATGAAAAGTTATGGCGCGTTTCATACCGTAAGAAATAACCACCAGTAAAAGACCAGACAGGGCATGCCAAGTAACATTAGTAAAAGCTGATTGTGCCCCTGGCTCAGCTGGTGGGATATCGGCACGCAGCGCGTTGATCTTTACGTAGACCACGCTTTTTTAATAACTGTGAATAAGCCCTCCGTTTTTAAATCCGATAGTCTTTCCTGGGCTATCCAAGCGCAAAGGTGTTGGTCTGTCTTCCTCTCCGTCACGCGATTCAGCCCGGCAGCCAAAAACTTCTAGCTATTGTCCGACAAGGATATAGAAGCAAAACTGTTCGAAACTACAAAACCACTGTCATGAGTCACATGTTCACATTCTGCAGCAGCAAGAAAACGTCAAGCGTGTTTTCTGCAGAATATGAGTGCATAGACTACACAAAGAGCATTCCTTTATTTTGGAGCACACATTATAGTAGTTGTCATGATAGCAAACGAAAATAAATCCCGGGCCATCTCCCCTAATATGAAACCTGGGGACGGGCGAAGCGTGCAGTGTATAGGTGTATTCTTGGCGTCTTGGCCTTTTTTTCCAAGGAAATAAAACCGTTGGGGGATGAGATATACAGCTTGGCTCTAAGTCTCGTGTCTTTTAGCACGAAGCGTTCTAGCGCGAGGCGTTTGAAAACGAGTGTGCCCGCGTGCATTTTTAGTACGGGTTTTTCCCACGGAGATAAAACGTTCCACGGCGAAGCGTTGGAACACGAGTGTCTTGGTGTTTTCATGTCGTCATACTACATGATACTATGACGACATGAGACGACGACGACGTCAGACGCCGACAGGGACTTCGCCCTTAAAGGTTTTGAAAAATAAGGAAAGTTGCGCGCACTCGCACCAGATCACGCGCGACCATGGCCCCTCTCCACTGCTGTTCATGATCTACATGGCGGGGTTACAAAGGAAGCCAGAGGACAACAGCACGCCACCTCGATGAAGCGCACGCAAGGTGCGGCTTTCCGAGTCCCGGCGCTGCCAATGGGCGAACGTGTCTCGGCGGAGTTTACAGTTGCGCCACCGTCCGGGGATGAGTCGAAGAGCCGGCCGCGCTTAGATGAGCTGTTGGCGGGAACGGGTGCACGAAAGCAAGCGCATCGTTTGCGTTGGTGCGCACAGCCCCTCAAACGCATGTGGGGCAGGTGTGAAATGTGATTGCTGTCATTAGTAAGGCATTGCTCTGTGTGCCTTTTAGTGACTAAGCCTCGCGCAAGGGGCAAGGCTTGCCACTTTTTCCCACTCTTTTTTTCTCGGCGCTGTCACTCCACATGAAGTTTATTTAACGATCTGCAACCTCAAGAACTGCAGCTCTGGTCTAAATGGACTAAGTGTTTGTATCTATAACCTGTTCCTAATTACATTTCTGAAAGTATCGGCAATTCAACCAACGTTATCTTCATAACTGGCTGGCTGTTTTCCCAACGGTCTTAAACGAGCGAAAACTGTTAAAGTGTCTAAAAAAGTATACAAGCTTTTAATTACCGATTATCGACCGATATAGATTGTTTCCCTTTATAAGCAAAATTTTTGAGGCTTTTTGTAAAGCGGTTACCTAGCTGCATTACAAAATTAAACATTCTTAAGCCTTTTCAGTTTGGTCTCCTTCGAGGCAGTTCCGCCACTTTGGCCCTATTTTCATTAACTAATCTTAAACATTCATTCCATTGTGGTTTTATTGTTGATTCGGTGTTTTTGGACTTTACCAAAGCCTTTGATACTATTAACCACCGATTTTATTTAACAAACGTGAATCTTGTGGTGAGCGTGAAACTTTCTCAAGAACTATTTGCTGAATAGAACTAATACAGTTTGATCTAACACCTTTCTTTCAGAGACTAAAACAGTAAACCAAGGTGTGCCTCAGGGCTCAACTCTAGGACCACTACTTTTTAATACAAAAACGATGATCCCAACACTCTGCCTTCAAAACTTTCTGTCTCATATGCCGATACGACTCGCTAGCTAGTGTAATGAAATGGTCTAACGATAACTACCTTATAATATTCCTGCTAAAACTCCATATAGGCTTTGTCATTCTAGCCATAAACATCTGCCAAATCCTCCGAGTCTGACAATTGGTCCTCGCCAAACTTCTGTGTGCGAAGGAGTCGCATTTTTGGGTGTACTAATCGATAGTACCTTTAAATTCCTTCCCATAAACCACTTAAAGAAAAAATGTGCATTTAGTATTCGCGCTCTAATAGAGCACGACCCTTTCTTTTCAATAAATGCCCTGATGACCCTATATTTTGCTTTGACATACAGTCACATTACTTATAAAATCGCCGCATGGGGCAGCACCTACCAATGTCACCTGTCATCCATTCAACTTGTTCAAAATCCTGCTATACGTACGATCACCTCTAGGTCTATTCATTCATTCAAATACATAAGTTCCGCTGCAAGAACATAATAGTTTATGCGTAGAGGAAATGTTTCACTATAATTTATCACTTCTGTATTTCAAGTTTCTTAGTGCTGAACTGCCGATTAGTTTATTGATTCACCCTTTCTGCTTAATCCCAACTCCATCAAGTTTGTCTTTACTTAAATCTTCTATTGCACCTTGTTAATTCTTATTGCTGAAAGCCAAAGTCACACTTCGCCGTTCTTTCATTCTGGAATTCTTTGCCACCAACTGTTAAATCCGCTACGCACTTTTATTCTTTTCCAATATCGCTTAATAAGTTCGTCTTAACGTAACTAGAATATCCAGCCCACAAGCGTGTTGCTCTGAATTTTACGTTCTATTATTATTATTAGTACTTTGTTTTGCATGGCTACAATTCTTTGCCTGTGCTCGCCCCAAGACTGTTAACTGTGTGGTTCCCTTTTTAGCCCCCTTTCGTTTTTTTGTATTTGTTTTTTTTTTTTTGCTCTGGGTTACCCGACTGCTGCTTGTTTTTCTTTCTTTGTTCATGCCTCGTATGCAGCATTTTTTATGGTTCAATCCCGGCCGATGGAAAACTTTGTTTTTTATTTGTTTGTTTTTTTAGCTGGCATTGACAGAACGTTTCTACCTCTCAACGTTTTTAATAGCGAAGCTGTTTAGCAAATCGTTATTTTTCGTGTCTGCATCTGCAGTTAAAAACACTCAGAAATAGCCTAGCGCGCGCACGTGAGCGCGGGCCTCGTGGCGACCGCCCAGCGTCCACTGCACACGTTTGTCAAGCCAAGCATACCCACTTAGGAGATTTACCCAGAGTGGCCGAAAAAAAAACTCCAGCGTTGGCCGCAATCGTGGCAACACTTGCTCGGAACGAGAAAGACTCCAGCGTTCACCGTAATCGTTGCAACTCTTGCTAAGAACAAAAAAGACACTTCATAGAGCACGCATCTCCAAGGTGACGTCCAATGATTTTCACTTCCAAAAAATGGAACCTAACACTAATAGCAACGACGACGGAGTAAAGGTCGTCGCGCCAGCGAAGAAGAAGCAAACCGGCTCCAAACGTGGACTCAAACCTTCTTGATGGACGTGAATGCTGTGCACAGCTTCGCTACATTCAAGTCTTACGCGTTAGTGTGAGCTTCCTTGTTTCTTTTTTTGTATATTTTATTGGCGTCTTCGTTGTAAGGTCTTATGCATTTTTGCGTGAATTACATTTAAAGAGTGCTTATTTTCTGCATTCACCTCTGCTGCTGCCCTGCATATTGACCGCTTTCGTTGCGTTTACTTATAGAGGGTCTTGGGGTTGGGGACCCTTGTCTGCAAAACATAACCCCAATATTCGTCCGAAACCCTCATTTGATTTGATTTTATTCAATTTGTGCAGCTTCTGTATACTCTTTCGCCGACGGCGTATCGCCCCGCGTGGACCAGACCCAGCCCCTTTCGAATTTGCTCTCGTTGTCTCGGCAACCCAGAGCTTGATTCTTCAGCTTCCCGCATTTCGGAAACGCGTTAAGATAAGTATTCATGAAAGGGCTCGAAATTCGCTGCTCACACGGGTGAGGTGGCACGTAAAGTGGCCACTGAGAAGAGGTGACGGCCGCACGGGAATCCTGACTCTAACAAACCATGCGGAAGTTCGCGGCAATGACAACCAGTTGTGGAGGCACTCCGCTGGGTGCTGCGTCGTCTGGACCGGCGTGTATTCAAACGGTTATAATAAAAATAGTGGGGACATGTGCAGTTCAGAATTAGGTAACAAGAGAGTTCAGTCGTGCATACCACACGTTGAAACAGAAATTGGGGCAGGTAAGTTTTCCTTGCAGTTGGCCTTTACTGTCATCTCTTCTCACCGAGTTCTTCCTGTTATTCCAGCAGTTTTGCAATAAGCCACAAAAGAGTAAATAACGTTCAAAAAGACTGTATTCGTTATGGCTGTAGGCTTCGCAAAGAGGCGGGAAACGTTCGCGGGAAGCAAATGGAACGCGGTTTTGGTGTCAGAACACCCCCGAAATTTTCAAAGCGCTCATCACCTCCCTTTCTTTGAGCTTAGTGTTCATTCATTCTGTTTAAACACACCACTCCTAAGATAATAAGATATTGTTTTAGCATAGGCTCTCTTCTTTTTTATTTTCTTACCGACAATTGTAACGCACATCCTTCAGTCTTCACGGGTCGTTACAGAAGGCGGCTTAGCTTCTTTCGTCAGACGCGATACTCAGGCAGTTCTTCTAAGACAAATATAAAATTAAATGACAAATACGCTGAAGTGCTCGTGCTGCTGTTGATACTTTGTACTATTTGTTCTTTCCAGTTTATCGGCAGCCTGATTAAACCTGCTTTTCAGCAACATATCTGACTAAAGACAAGCACAGTCGCAAAACTGCTAAAAGGCAATTTATTCTTTCATATTTCGTGCAATGAGTGCGTACAGCGCCCGGGGAGAGTAATAAAACAGTACATGCGACACCCGTTGCAGAGTGGGTGGAATTGAAAGAAACGACATGGCGTGACGAAAAGGCGTAACGAAAGGGCGTTGGGAGGTCTGCGTTCCTTTGGAACCATGGAAAAGACTGTTTTTTATCTAATTTAAACTGCAGAAGCAAACAACCTTTAACCCAAACCGGCGATCGGTTCAATATTCGAATCATGATGTCTTAAAATTATTCAAACGCTCTTGCTGTGTGGTTCAAACCATTCCTGCCTCAATGGAGACCTTGAGTTATTAGAATTTTTATTTCTGTGTGTCAAGTCTTGGTGAATATTTGCTGTTGATATCGCAACCATGTTGCTGATCTTTCTAACCTGCGCCGGAATGTTTGGTCCCTTAAAGGGTAGTAGTATATTCAGTTTCATATTTTTTGTACCCATTGATCACACAGAAGCGCCCGCAACAAAGCCGCCAACGCTCTTTCCGTGATATTCGTGAGGAGCATTTTGAAACCCGCACGACACCGAACTATAAGGAGACAAATTTACCGGGACTTCGCGTTAGTTTCTATAATACAAACCAAATGATCTCACAGTCTCTAAAGAGATCAAACGACCCCGAAAAAAGGTCTCTCAAACGCCGACAAGTTAATGCTTACCTGCACGTAAGACGAGCAGGAGCCCTGGCAGGCAAAGGACGGTATGGGCTTGGGCTGGCAGCCGGGCTGCTTGAGAACGTGGATGACGGGCCGCAGTTGGCAGCTCTCCTCGGGACCAATGGCCAGGCCAGCGGGAGGTGCTACTAGGGCTACCAGGAGCAGCAGACCGGCGCCGACACCACGTCTGGACTCGATATGCCTGTCTCGACTAGCATGCCCGGTCGCCATGGCTGCAGTAGAACAATCAATCAGATTCTCACGGCCTACTCTGCAACGACGGCGTCGAAACCTGTCACGATCCGGACCAGATCGTTCGGTCGCAGAGGGAGGATGGCGTTACATCTTTCATCATTACAGATAGGACCAGGCACGGCCACATTATGGTAATTTTTAATGCGAAAGCGTTGACTGGGTTGTTTGGAAGTCCGGAATCCATTCCACACAATGTGGCTTATTTACGGCTGAAAAACTCGCCGGCGGTAGCAGACAAATGGGCTGACCTCAAATGATAAAAAAAATATCATCCCTTCCGGAAAAATATTGAGTGAAGCGGGAAATCTACAAGTGCGTCCACGCTTTGCTGAAAGTGCATACAATCGATCGTGAAACCTTCAAAGACCAAAATGACAAACGAATAAACCCGCGCCACAATTCATCGCGCAATAAGTAAGCGCAGCTACGAACAATCTACATCAATACCGATACGTGGTTTATGAGATCAAGGTATACTATCGTACTCGTCCTTCATTACCGATGCATGTATTGTCTTAGCTAGAACCGTTTCTTTTCACGGTTTTCAAGTAACCATTTTGACATAATGGCAGCCCGGTCTCACGCACGCACCGTGTGTTCACATATCTTAATCATAGCTTTTCGGCCGACAAATCGGCCAACTGGAAATGCATTAGCTTCTTTACACAACGCCATCGGTCTCACTAAGAGAGCTTCCGCATTAAGACCCGTCAATGAATGATCGAAGTTATGACGTATTTATCCGGCATTCAGTAGCGTAGAGAGAGCCCTAATTCCAATAAACTCTTAATCGAGAGTGCTATTGGAGTTGTCTGTTTACGAACACCGTCAAGTTCTTCACTTTTCTCCTACTAAAATATGGTGATCTACACTAAAAGAGACATGGACAATGTCACTGAAGATGCAGTTCGTTCGCCAGTCTCGCGGTGACAGACGAAAATATCAATGATTATGGTTTTGTGCCCAACAACTTGTTCAACTGAAATCGATTACAAAAATCGATTACAAAAAGCTGTAAAATCGACTACAAAAAGCACTTACGCGTTCCTCTGCATCCGGGCACCAGGCTGCTTTGTAAAAAAGATTTCTAAAAAATGTGGGCTTGCATTACTCTCATCGCGTGCGACCTACTCAAGGTGTAGGGTCCCATGGTCTAGGCGCGGACTTCTCTGTCTACTTAAATCCTTCACGCATTAGTTGCCACCCCTAGCGCTGTTGGCGAAATAGCGGGTATCAGGTAAGGCTACTGCGGGTTTGTGAGTATTCTGTGGCGATTGGTATCACTTTATAAAGGTGCAGCTATAAACTCCGTGAAGCTATAAAATCTGACATACGGCCGACGCCAAGCTATGCACTAAGTTTCCTTCACTGGCATCTACAGGCATAGAGGCGGCCACCGGCTTCACGTAGGGCAGCTGAAACCCGCCAAACCCGCCACCGTCAGAGGGACGTGGCCGGTTTGGCGGAGGGTGCAACGTTTGGCGCCGAAGACGCACAGGAAGAGCGCGGCTCGGACCGGAGTCGCTATATACAGTTTAATATCTTTCTCTCCTGACCTTGCAGACCAGTGAAGCTTTATGGTTGTAACTTTGAGAAGGTCGCGTGAAGGCGGCATGTAGACAGTCTAATTTGACAGCGTGTGCACAGTTTTTTGTTCAGGTTTACAGGTGTACTGAAGCATCAGTACCGGGTTGTTCATGCACCACCGCAAGGGTTGATATGTGGGGCCAGGTACGCTTGCCCCAATTTGACAAACAGGCAGGGTGGCCGTGACTTGAGGACACTCAAAGGCTTAAAAACTACGTCGGCTAGTGCATACGTTCAATGCGAATTATTTCTCTCGTTTGTGTGTTGAGGCCATCACAGACGCGCCAAGCGAACACAATGTATTGATCTGGTTTGTTTGCAGCCAATTCTTCAAGCCTGTGACAATTTTGTGTCCAGCGAGCCTTTGTTAGCCTACTGCAGCCATAAAGCTGACGCAAGACAACGTGTTGTTATAGCGCAAATAAGACGACAGCGATGGGGCGTCTTCTGTGTTGTGAATTCCGACTCACTGATTTAGGTAGCTCTTATAACAATAAATATGCCTACAATGTAATTCGCATATAGCCGTTCGAAGAAACACGGGGCCGAAAGGTACGCGAAGCCGAGTAGTTGGTGGGAATGCTGCTATTCATTCGGTTTTTAGTAAGCATGAATAAATTTAGACTGTAACCGCGTTTACGACAAACACAGCACCTCTTCTGCACAGGCTACTGAGCAGTGCTGACTTATAGCACACCAAATCACGTGCAACACAGTTCCAATTTTCGGTTTGGGTGAGCTCCTCTCTACAAAATGAAATGCGCGCCTTTAAACACAATCTTACTCGCCACCCAAAAGCATCGGTAACACATCATGATAGCACACCGTTAGAAACAACAGTCTTCAGCACGTCAACAGCAGCAGGGCTTACTGGACATAGAAGGGTACAGAAGAACGCAACGAAAGCGCCGAGACACCGCGCCATCACTCACCCTTCTTCTCCTGCATGAATCTGCTGTTCACGTCGAAGAAGCGGACCGCGGCTGTCGCCGGGGCAATGCGTCAAGCTTTTTGATCTGGCGGCGCCACAGCGCGCCAAGCGAGCGTGTTCGGCCCGAACAAGAGCTCCCGCAGCTTCTTGCGCGCACGGCGCCGCCCGGTCGCGGCCGCCGAGAGGTCACAGGCTCCCGGCCTGCAGCATAACCGATTTCGTTGCTCGCGCATGACCCCTCCGTAGCGTGTTGGCGGCCCCTTACTGCACATGTTCTTTGTATTGGGAGTTCTACTGGCGCCGTCCAAGTTGTGCGAAAACTGTCCAAATGACATCTGGTGTTCCTTAATGGAAAGTCTTGGTTACTGGCTATAAGATACGCAGGCGTCGGGCAAGTCATTTGCCTCGTGAGAGAGGAAAGTTTTGCATACGTGCTAGGGTGATTGACCGGTGTTTTCGAGAGGGTAGATAAAACCGAAAGCAACTTATTCGGGCGCCGTCAGAAATGTTGGCTGACTTCTTTCTTGTCGATCTATTTGGAGGGCATTGTCGGGCTTACCGTACACAGAAGGAGAGAAAAGCTCCCCCTGCTCTAATGTCGAACTTGGTCGCGCCGATGTAGTTTGTGTGTGCAACTGGGTGATTTCGCTAGGCGAGTAACTTTTGTTTCAATCAGGCACGCCGGTCCACACTACCGCCGACTAAAACTCAACCCATCAGTGAAGAACAAATAAAATATTCCGTTCCCAGTAGTGCGTTTTAAGATGCACAGATCTATCAATAAAATCGATGGGGAGACCTGAACGCGAGGTAACTAAGATTAAATTTACCACTAAATCATCGCGAAATAAACAAAGGTTCCATCAACCATAAGAGTTTCGGAAATTTGAAATGATACGTACAAGAACACGCAATTTCGGATAGATTCACTTCCTTTTGGTAGCGCCATAGTATTTAAGAGTATGAGATGCAACAAAACTTAGCGCATTTTTAGAGACCAGTGCGAGATATAGGTAAAGCTGGAATTTCTGTTTTCAGAACAGCAATTTCATGCAATTTCGTTAAAATGTATGTTAACAAGGCTGCTCAGCGTAAAGGCGCTGGTTTGATTTTTCTGGTGCTGGCGAAGAATAAAACATCCCGAGTGTAGAAATTCGCACGGCACAGATCCCCAGGTGGCAGGAGTTATTCCGGAGCCGTCCACTACGGCGCGCCTCAATGCCAAAGGCGCAGCTTCGGCCGGAGAAACTACCAACATTACTGTCTGAATTTTATTATGGAACCAAGTAATGCCGCATTTAAAGACGACAGTGTATTACGAGTCACCTAAACCAGAAAACTTTGGTCTGCCTGTCTGTCAGTAGGTGCCACGATCCAGCCACGCGGCCAAAAGGTAAAATAAGTTCTAAAACTAGACATTTATCAAGAAAAAACTTTCCAACGCGCTAAATCTGAAAACACGATTTAGAATTGTCAAGATTGCTCAACAAAACGAAAGCATTACGTATATTACAGGGAAACATAAATATATAAGTGCCATCTGCAGTATTATTTTAATGGAATAGTACTAAATGGTGCTTTCATTTTTGCTATAGCAAAAATAAAGTAAATAAAAACACGAGTTGAAAACAATGTTTTGACCCAAAAATACAAAAGACGCTCGTACCCGGCCCTAGTGGTGGCATTCTAAGAAATTCAACATTACGGAAGGTTGAGCATGATGATGATGTTTCGATTTTCTTGGCTCAAGGCCGACTGCGGGCAATGAGCGCCAAAGGATAGTTGTTCATTTGAGTGATATGACTACTAAAAACATTTCAGTAAAAATTAAACGTAAACCAAACAGAAGTCCGTGACGATGACTGGTGTAAAGGGCCAGGTTGTCATGATGAATGATAAGAAATGAGATGTAAAAATTTGACACCAGGGAGAAACTCAAAGACGCGCTTGATTGAAAACATGGGCTCGTCTCCTAAAAAGTACGTTGTGTGTAACGGGATGTGTTGTCTGTATAGTTATTAGAGGAAGGTTCAGTAGCTGGCGCCCAGGCAGCAGAAGGCGGTAAATATGAATTGATTTGAGCGCGCTTACACCGTGCTTATCGCGAGATGAGCGAGACGGGAGGGAGGATGAGCGTGAGATGTGTGAGATAAAGAGGGATAATTTAGTGGAAGGGACAGCCGAGGGCTATCGCTTGTCGACATTTTCGGTAGAGTAAGCAGATAAACGGGCAATATTTTTTTAATGCCTACAATACCTCGCCGACTACCCCCACAATCGGGAACGTGCAACGCGCAGCATTTGCACAAAGTGGATATTGGCTGAAGTAGCAGAATTATTATCTCCAATTACGGTTTTGTAATGAATATGTGAAACGGAATTCCGGCAAACCTAAATAAATTCGGCCATTTTCGCAATTGAGATGATGAAACGGCGGAGCTAGCGGTCGCCATTAGCTGCAACTTGGCTTTTTTTAGGTCTGCCCATCTGATCGGTAGGTGGGACACTTGGACGGTAGGTGGGACGTCTTTCTCAACTAGGCGAACACCTGTCAGTCAAAGCTTAAGTCATCACTAGACGCTGCCAATCCCCGACAAGCGCCTATCCCCCACATCGGTTCATCGGCCACTTGCCTCCTCGCCACTTCCCCCTCACACCTCTCGGCCTAGCAGTTCTCTTCTCTTCTTTGCTGCGCGGAGTTTTCAGCGACGGCTGGCACGGACGCATGTCAAACTTAAGCAGCACCGCCGTTCAAAATACCAGAAACACAAAAAAAGCACTCAAAATATTTTAAACACAAACTCGCGAAATCAAAAAATGCACATCCCATGCACTTTGAAAATATGAAGACGGAACAAAAATAGAACTGAAAAGGACGCGTAAAATACGAGTAACAAATTTAGAAAATGCGCAAAGCCGTAACGCACCGCATTGCAACAAACAATGCCTCATTGATGGAAGTAATACAGTTAACCGCCTGTAATAGCAAAAATTGAGATAATTAGTCAAAAAGGGTTTTGAAAACAGAAAATTAAGAAAATAGAAGCAATAAAAAAAAGGTACGAACATGAACTGACGAAATCAAAAATATGCATTATTTAAATTTCCTCCGAAACACACACACGCCTTAAAAAGCCCGCAAAAGAATGTTTGATTTTACCAATACATGGAACGCCCGTCATTACCACAGAGTGCATAATTGACGGGAGTGTCGCATTTAATCGTTCTAATAGCGTGGATAATAATTGCACATAATTCGTCGAACGGAACTTGGAAAAACAAAAACAAAACAAAAAATAGAAAAAAATAAATATCTTACCAAAATTCTGACGAAATGAAAATATATATCTCACGCATCTCCTCTCAAAATCGAAGACTCGAGTAAAAAAGCCCATAAAGGACTGCCGGAAATACGAATGAATAAATAGCGAAACCGGGAAACCTGCACTACGCCTTGCATCGGCGGAAAATTGTATAATTAGCGAGGCATTTATTCGCCACAATGGCATAGGTTAACAATACTGAATAAAACATGCTCAGAGAAAAGAAACAGAATACTAAAAAACAGTTAAATAACCCAAGGTACATGTTGCTGATAGTCAAATCCGCCTGCACAAAACTCACAATGTAGACAGGCGGCGTAACAATGTTACGCATTAGCAGGCAATTTTCTGAACTCGTGCGGATATTTTCTTTATTGTGTGGCTGGCCAGCAACAGACAGCACACGACTCAAACTTCGCGGTTTAACACGAATTACATACCCCCATGCTTCTAGTTGGCAGGAATAGTCTTATGCACCTCGGGCTTACCTAACTCAGCTTACAAAAGCAACGATTCTTCCCGTTCTCTCCTAGAGCAAAATTCCGACTTATAACAAAAGCCATCTACCGAACACCACAGGGCGGGAATTAAAATCACAGTTTCTCACAGACACTCGACTGCGCCACATGGCGTGGAGGCCAAGGACGAACAAAGGATGATAGCCTGTCACATCAGATTCTAATGCCAAATATGTGATCCCTTCGAGTGTCAACAGCGAATCCTTCTTTACAATTCGCAGGTGTACCTCTTAGGAGAAAGGTTCATCCCAGCAGTTGAGGAGGACGTGCCCGACCGTTTCTAGTTTAATAGCGTCAAATAACCTTTCCAGGCTTGAATAAGGTTTTCTATCTAGCCAGGTTTTAGCCGATATCGCGCCCGTGTGCTAACTGCAGAAAGAGTTTTACTAGTCCCTGAAATAGATTTTTGAAACCGATTACGATCGCCCGTCCAGGAATCTCAGGATTCAGGGATGGTTTAAGGATTAAGAAAACGAGGAAAGATGCGCTGCAACTAATTCCCGCCGACATACGCTCACACCAAGCCAGGCACCATGCACAGAGAAGGTGGCAAAATTTGGCAGGGCATCGTAAAATGCAACCTGCAAAAAGGTAGAAAGAAATCGGTTACCTTTATCCCGTAAAAAAGGCTCCAATCAACGCTTTGAATGTGGTTGGAAAGCAATGCTGCCAACGACACCCACAACAATTGCCCATGCGACTTCACTTCAATTCACAGACATGGCCCTACAAAGAGTGAAACCAGAGGTTCTGCCTGCCGTAACCATAGAATTCGTAGGGGCGGCGTCCCGAACGCAGAAGCGTCGGCCACGGCCGGGCTAGAGCGGTGGACGCCGCCGCTGTAGCCTGGCCACACGTCGGCAGAAAGAAAACGGAGAGGAGCGTCTTTCGAACGCTTGCGGCCTCAATGTCAACCAGAGGAAAGCTACAACGAGTCGAAAGGTCCAATTCGTCACGTGATCGGCGAGCCTGAATGTCCAACGAGACGAAATGTCCAATCGAGCCTGAATGTCGAACGAGACGAAAGATCCACCGAGTCTGAAGCTCCAATCGAGCCTGAATGTCCAACGAGACGAAAGATCCACAGTGTGTGAAGGTCCAATCGAGCCGAATGTCCAACGAGAGTCTGAAGGCTCCACTGTTTTATTCAAGACACGCATCTTTTGTGAAGATTAAGCCGATAGCGATAGGTTCAAGTGTGTTGTGCCAAACGTTACAATACGTTAATAAAATGACAGTGCAGGTAGTCGTCTGCAGGCCTCACTTTTGCGTCAATATAAAGCGTTGCACATGAACGTGCTGTACCGGATGGCTTTCGTCAACCTCCTCAAAATAGTTCCACCACACAACAAACAAGAAAGTGTGATTTTGAGTATGCAAATCTATAAGACAAATTTGTTTGTTCGCCGTAGAGTACCATCGTATGAATAATGGCGTGTGAGACTGGCCCGGAAATCACAAAATTTCGCCAATTACTCGCTAGAAAAACGAACTGCTGCTCAATTAATTTTTTAGCAAGGTGTCGGCTATCTTCCCGAGTTAGCTGGAGCACTCCTTACTGGTTGACTAGAATTGATGATGATGATGATAGTTGGGTTTTATTGGCGCAAGGCCGACTATGGGCAAAGAGCGCCAAAGAAGAAGTTACTGAATTGTGATGAGACCGTACATACTAAGACATGCGACTAAAAGTAAAGGTGATGCAAAACAAAAGACAATGGAGATGGCTGGTGTATAGGGCCAGGGTGATTACACATGATATGACAAGAACTGCAGAAAGTTTACCTCAGCTAAAAATTTAAAAACACGTTGACTAGAAAACATTAGTTCGTCGGCTAAAAAGTATGATGGGTGCAAAGGAATGTGTTGTCTGTATAATTCAGGGAAATGTTTGTGTCGTATTCTGTCACGTGCCTTGCATGTGACTAGTATGTGGACAACGGATAGGCCCTTTCCACACCTGCTACACGTGGGTCCCGAAGTTCCAGTGAGCAGGTGGGAGTGCGTCGCATGTGTGTGGCCTATCCGCAGCCTTGCCAGGGCGACTTCAGTGTATCTGTTGTGTGAGTCAGTTATGTAGCGTCCCAGTTGTGGTTTTATTACGTGTAGTTTGTTGTCTGTTTGTTGACTCCAGTGTAATTGCCATGTGTTACGAAGCTGTCGTCTGATGTGTGTCTTTAGGTCGGTGTAAGGTACTGTTGTAACGTCAACTGTAGTCATGAGAGCAGCATCACCAGCCATTGACTAGAATTAAAGTGCGTACAAAATAATCTGAACCGCTTTGAGTATAAATAATTGCATTCAAGCAGCATCGGCTGCCGGCGCTCTGTCTCTTGTCCATCCCTCAATAGTTTCATGTTACTCCACCCGAGAGCGATATCCGAAAGCGGTGTACATTATCCCGATATCCGTTACAGAAATATAAAACATGCGTTGAAACAGGGATTTCGGAACAAAATATACAGCCAGTATTTTGCGAACAGCCAAGCATGGTGGAGGGCTACTGATTAATTGATGACGCCTAATGATCTGTAACGTGCGCTCAAATGTAGACACACTGATGCTTTCGCGTCTTCTACGTTACCCTCCGTAGTCAACAGCCGCAAGCTTGTGCTCAGTAGCGCAGTCAGTACCTTCCACACATGAGCTGTCGGTGCGTTGCAGTAAATTGATGATGATCGTTGGATGTTTATGGCGCAAGGCCAACTGGGGCAAAGAGCGCCAAAACAATAGTCGATGATAGGGGTGGAACCTTAAACACTAAGTAAAATCAGCAAAAACAAAAGTAAAATCACAACACGACAATGAGCATGGCTGGTGTATAGGGCCAGATTTCATGATGCGTGATAGGAAATGAGGTTTAAAAACTTGACGTCGGACAAATACTCAAACACACGTTTCACGGAAACAATGGCATCATCACCTAGGAAAAACGATGGATGCAGGGGAACATGTTGTCTGTAGAGCTCTCTGAAGTGTTTGTGTCGTGTTGTGTGAAGTGCCTTGCATGTGATTAGTATGTGCACTACGGATAGGGCCTCTCCGCACCTGCTGCACTGGGGTCTAGAAGATCCCGTCAGCAGATACGAGTGCGTCGCATGGGTGAGCCCTATCCGCAGCCTACCCAAGGCGACTTCAGTGTGTCTGTTGTGTGAGTCAGATGTGTACCGTCCCAAGTGTGGCTTTATTACATGTAGTTTGTTGTCTGTCTGTTCGTCCCAGTGTGTTTGCCATGTTCTGCGCAGGTGTTGTCTTATGTGTGGCTTGAGGTCTGTGTAGGGTACCGTTGTAATGTCCACAGTGTTCCTGAGTGCAGCAGCACCGGCCCTCTCGTCTGCCAACTCGTTCCCAGCGATCCCTGCATGTCCTGGGACCCAGCAGAGGACCAGCTCATGCTTTTGTGCATACACGGACATGATAGTGCTGAATACAAGATTGACTATGTGGTTTTTGAGGGGCTTGTGCGATGACAGTGCGCGAACAACACTCAAAGAATCTGTATAGATGATGGAATTGGGAATTTGAGTTTCAAGAATGTGTCGTACAATCAGTAAAATCCCATACGCTTCTGCTGAAAAAATTGATGTGTGCACGCTCATGGTTCTGGCTGCATTGAAATTAGGACCATGAGCAGCGCACGACACCATACTGGAGGATTTAGAAGCGTCACTATAAAATTCTGCACATGTGTATTTAAACTGCAAAGACAGAAAGTGCTGCAGTATTGCAGCTCGTGGTACACGATTTTTGTCAAGTCTCATAAAAGAAAGGTCGCACGACACCGGGCGAACTTGCCAAGGCGGTAAACTGTTAGAAAAGGATGACCTGTACACATCTAAAAACGAAGCACTTAGATCCGAGGCTCGCTCTCTCACTCTAAGTGAAAAGGGCAGAGGAACGGATGGGCGATTTGCAAAGAGCAGAGATGTTGATGTATCGTTAAAGACAGGATAAAAAGGATGATTATTCAGTGATGAAATTTTAAAAGCATATAGCAAGTCCATGTACGTTCGTTGGTTCTCAAGGCTCCACTTATCACACTCGACATACAGACTCTCGACAGGGCTAGTGCGAAAAGCACCCGAGGCGAGACGAAGCCCCAAGTGTAGCACTGGGTCAAGCATTCGCAACGCTGTTTTAGTCGCCGACCCATATACCACACTGCCATAGTCTAAACGAGACCCAACCAATGCAGTATACAAGCGAAGCAGGAGTTCTTTGTCGGAACTGTAGGATTGGTGGGAGAGAACCTTAAGTATATTCATTGTTTTGAGACATTTATTTTTAAGTTCCTTGATGTGGGGAATGAATGTGAGTTTGTGATCAAACACAACACCTAAGAATTTGTGCTCCTTGTTCACAGGAAGCGACACGCCATTAAGATGAATGTCTGGGTCCGGATGGACACCGCGCTTCCTGGAGAACACAATGCAGGAGCTTTTTACCGGATTCAATTTAAAACCATTCTTGTCTGCCCAGCCGGCAAGTTTCTTTACACCAAGCTGGACTTGACGTTCGCAGATTGACATATTGCATGATTTATAGGATATCTGGACGTCATCTACATACATGGAATAAGAGATTGTAGGTGGCAGTGCCTTACCAAGAGAGTTCATTTTTATTATGAAGAGAGTGCAGCTCAACACGCCACCCTGTGGCACGCCATTTTCTTGCACGTGAACCTTTGAGAGTGCACCACCGACTCTTACTCGGAACGTCCTGTCCGACAAGTAACTGACAAGAGCGTTCAACATGTTACCCGAAACACCGAATGACTTGAGGTCCCTAAGGATCCCATAACGCCAAGCGGTGTCGTATGCCTTCTCAAGGTCGAAAAACACAGTTAAACAATACTGCTTGTGCGCGAAGGCATCCTTGATGTACGAGTCAAGAGCTAACAGTTGATCGTTCGTCGATCGCCCCACCCTGAAGCCTGCCTGGCAGCTGTCGAGAAGACCGTTGTACTCAAGGAAGTACACGAGCCTGCGATTTATCATCTTCTCGAAGAGCTTGCACAGGCAGCTCGTCAGGGCAATAAGACGGTAACTTGAGGGGGATGACGGGTCCTTTCCCTCCTTCAAGAAAGCTACAACTATAGCCTCCTTCCAAGAGTTTGGAATGTGCCCCGAAAGCCACATCTTGTTATATAGGTGTAAGAGTGTTAGAAGAGTGTCTCCGTGCAGGTGTTGTATCATTGTGTATGTGATGTTGTCTGGGCCTGGAGCTGAGGGTTTACACGTGCTCAAAGCAGCCCTCAGCTCATGCAATGAAAACTCTGAGTTATAAGATGTTGACCTATTGTTATCTAGTATAGGCTTCTTTTCGGCCGTTTGTTTGTGTTTCATGAAAGTGTTTGTGTAGTGTGCGGAACTGGACACGTGTTGGAAGTGTTGTGCGAGGGTGTCAGCCTGGTCTTCGAGTGTGTCCCCTGTTGTGCTGACCAGAGGCAGGCTGTGTGTTTGTTGTCCTTTGAGTTTGCGTATTCTTGTCCATACTTTCCGTGTGTCTGTGTATGAGTTTATTGATGTTATGAAGGAACGCCAACTCTCTCGTTTTGCCTCACGGCGCACACGTTTTCCTAACGCCTTGGCCCGTTTGAACAAAATGAGGTTACCCGACGTGGGGTACCGACGAAGGACACCCCACGCCTTGTTCTGGGCCCCTCGCGCCCGCCTACAGTCCTCATTCCACCACGGCCTCCGCTGGTTGCGCGGGGCACCAGAGGCGTGGGGAATGGACTTTTCGGCAGCGTCGAGGATGTGCGCCGTGAGGAGTTGGGTAGCTTCTTCAACGTGTAGGTGTGTTATGGATGTGTGGTGTAGTTTGGATGTCTCTGTAAATGTATTCCAGTTAGCTCGTGCTTCATTGAACGTATTATGGGAAGATGGACTGCTTGGGCCTTTACCTATGTATGTGAGCGAGGTGGGGAAATGGTCACTGCCATATGGGTCAGTTCCCACTCCCCACTCGACAAGAGGAAAGAGAACTGCGGAGCCAATAGCCAAGTCAAGACATGAGTATGTGTTGTGACCTATGTTATGGTATGTAGGCTGTTTATTGTTGAAAAGGCATGCTCGAGAAGATGTAAGGAATTTTTCTATCAGGCGACCTCGGGCATCCGTTCTGGAAGAGCCCCAAAGAGAGTTGTGAGCATTAAGGTCGCCTGTAAGGATGTATGGTTCGGGCAGCTGGTCAACCAGCGCCTCGAAGTCGGAGCTCGTAAGTGAAACATCAGGAGGAATGTATATGGAGCATACCGTTATCAACCTATTAAATATTATTAAGCGTATTGCTACAGCCTCAAGGATAGTGTTCAAGGTGACAGGGTGGCATGCTAAGGATTTCCGGACGATTATGGCCACACCGCCAGAAGAGTGTGTGCAGCCATCCCTGTCTTTCCTGTATACCAGGTAACTGTTCAAGAAATTTGTGTGTTTAGAATTCAAATGTGTTTCCTGAACACACATTACACTTGGCTGATTGGTATGCAGAATCTCATACACGTCGTCAAGATTATTCAGAAGGCCTCTGCAGTTCCATTGAACAATATTTTCTCTTCCCATTATTTAGTGTGAGAGCTACTGGAGTGTGTATGTTTATGTGTCGTCTTTCGGGGCTGTGACTCTTGGATTGGGCTTTTTGGGCGGCCTATCTGAAGGCTTGGACGTCGGAGGCCGCTCCTTGCGCTGCGTTGCAGGCAAGAACGGCACGACGTCCATCTCGTCGTCTGATGTCCTGGGTGTGCCCGTCGAACCGGGCCCCCCGGACTTGGCCCCCCTTCGGGGGCCCTTCGTTTGAGCCGACACCGGCGGTGGTGTCGGAGGCACCAGAAGTGGCACGGGCGGTGTGGTGGCGGTGGGAGCCGGTGCGGGGCTCGTGGTGTCCATGGCACCCTCCAACGCACTGGACGATGGGGAGGCACGGACGGGAGCGGCACCGGTCCCGACGGAAGAGGTTGCCACCACAACCGCTGCTGGCTCAGCGAGCGGTGCGGAGGCGCGTTGGGCTGCCAGAGGCAACCCAGGGGGGGGCGGGACCAAGTCCGACTCGCGGTACTGGGTCCCCGCCGAAACCAGACGCCGCTCCGCCCCCCGGCGAGCTGCGTCGGCGTACCTGCCCAGAGGGAAGGAGGCGAACCTCTTCCGCGCCTCTGAGAAGGTGATGTTTTCGGTTACCTTGATGTTTATGATTTTCTTTTCGAGTTGAAATTTTTCACATGTCCTGGAGTAGGCCGCGTGTGGACCCTGGCAGTTGATGCAAAGAGACTGTTGCGCGTTACAATTTTCGGACGCGTGGTCGTGCTGGGCGCATTTCGCGCAGGTAAGTCGGCCGCGACAGGAGTTCGTGCCATGCCCGAACCGTTGGCACTTGAAACAGCGCCGCGGGTTCGGGATGTAAGGCCGGACTGAACAACGGATGTAACCTGCGTTGATGAATTCAGGAAGGGTCGCCTTGTCGAAGGTTAGGATGAGGTGCTTTGTCGGTATTTGTTTATCGTCTCTGCGGATGGTTATGCGTCTGACCGCTGTTATGCCCTGACTACGAAGGCCCTCCAGCAGGTCAGCTTCAGATTCATTTAGTAGGTCATACTCGGAAATCACGCCCTGGGAGCTGTTTAGGCTGCGGTGGGGCGTGACTCGGATTGGCAGATCGGCGATGCTGGTTTGAGCAAGGAGTTTATTGGCCTGATCCTGGCTACTGACCTCTACAAGAATTTCACCGGTTCGTTGTTTTTGCCTTATACGACCCTCCAACAATACCGGCAAGAAACTTTGAAATGAGAAATACCGACTGTGAAGCAAGAGGTTTTGATTGGTCTGTAGATTCCATCACGATGAAGCGAGGATAGTTGTTCGGTTTTGGAGGACTCAAGTCAGGAAGTGGTGGAAAGGAAACTTCGGTGCGGCCCCTTTTCGGGGGCCGATCACGTCTGGGGGGGGGTTTGGAGAATGCCATATGATACATTGAAAAGCAGGGAGACGGGGGTACTTTCTCCTTTGACCTTACCCTGGTAGTCAAAGAGGTCCCGGAGCTCCCTGCCTGGTAGACAGGCAGGGAGCCCATCGGCCGGAGCTTGACCAAGGCTCCGACGGCCACCGTTCGTGGTTTCTAACCCTCCACCTATAAACACATTGCCACGGTTGGATCCAGCGTATGTTTGGGGGCTTGGGGTCCGCGGTATCGCCAGTACCGTCACCAAGATTGCTCAAGGTGCCCCGTGCGGGGGCGTTGCAGTAAATTAAACATAAAGGGGAGACCGGCTTAGTAAATGAAACGTATTGTGGGCATGTGCGCAATTAATCACTGTGGTGCTCTTGAAACGAAGAGGCCGGGTAAGTCTCTACTACGTCACTGCTGTCGCCGTGTGGCGTTATATTTTAAAGTTTTTTTAATTGTTCGTATTGTTCTTGGGTTAAAAAATCGTCTCTCAGGGTGGTATTGAGTTCAGTGGGTGACGAAAGGCTGGCCCCATCCAATTATACAGTTGCATTTGGCCTTCTTAACCCCTTTAAAAAAGAGAGATAAAGACCGGAACAAAGAAAAATGAAAGAGAATAATGAAGACGTGGCAGCAGAGGTATCACTGAAATTCCGAGTATGTATTCGCACAGGTTGCTATTTCCTCTTAGTGTTTCGACTTCGCGCACAATTTTCTACTCGTTTCTTCCTTACGCTGGTCGACTGAACATACTGTAAACGTATCTGCCTTTTGAAAATTCCGCTTTCCGATGCTAAATTTGGCGACTAAGCTCTAAGGACGATTTTTTCTATTTCTAAATCTCATACCTCTCGATTACGCAGAAATGTAAATAGATAGAATTACTGTAAAAAGTATTTACTGGCATTAGTGCAACACGCGCATTATGCACAATCAAGAGCACCAAATATATTTTTGCCGAACGCTTGAAGAATTTCTGAGCCTGTATGGTCAAATCATTTGCCTTTTCAGCTTCCTGCGTGGTAAGAAGTCTAAAGTGGGAGGAAATTCCAGACTAAATAGAAAATATCTGTTATAGCTGTCCGTTTTCTTTCCTTTTTCTAACGTGTATTTTTACGGCTAACGCTGGTCATCGCAGTTTTCAGTTAATGTATTAGGTTAAGCTATACTGCAAAACTTCTGGAAAGATAAACGCAGATTGTTGGTGCACATCATAAAGCAATTTAAGGCCCATGGGAGCCTTCGAAAGTATATGTTGTCTTTGATACGTTTTGTTTAAATATTGGTTTAAAAGTTGTTCTCATGCGAAGATTGTATTTTAAGTTGACTCAATAAAAAGTGGTTGGTAGTAAAATATGGTAGGCTTTAGCACGTGCAATAACCCATAGGCACACTATTGAGATACCATGAGCGCGCCTTGGTGAGGAAGGGAGCCATATCAACATTTTTGGCGCGATTTTACTGTCGCACACCCCATAATGTGAGAAAATATTGTGCCAAATTTTACTAGAAATCAGTATCACGCAGAAGTTATGAATGTTTGGGTTTGAACCAATCACCAAAAATATTATTTCTAAGGAAGTCAACAAGAAAGAATTCAAAGAGCAGCGCATGCAGAGGATAAGCTTAAATTGCAGCTATCTGTCTTCTGTCTTGCCCTTGTCTGATTTATATCATGCTTCATTGGATTCGCGGAACAATGACGCCTTCAGAGCAGTCTCGCAGTTCGACTTCCTTGTATTGCTTGATGGCAAACTTTCATTTGTTTGCCCGTTGTTATATAATTACCATATAGTGGCTGCCAATAAGAAGAGCTAGTAGAGAGAGTAAGCCATCCAGAAAGCAATGAACTGCTTTTCTGACGCGCCATCAAAGCTTCCGGAACTCTAACAACGCATCCAAAATATTGCGCGTCCGCATGGTCAGAAGTTTAGGACTCCAGTTGGTAAATACTCTGGTGAGAAGAGTCTTAGGGCACTATTACATTTATGTACGCGACATTCTTTTTATAATAACCATAAAAGAACTGCCAGTCAGGGCTATTTGTGTTACGCGCAAAACTGGAGTACTGACACGAAATTTCCAAGCTGAGATAACTATGTGAAAGGCTTCCTTTGTAAATGGAGATGTGTCCAACCAAGTTTCAGCAGTAACCGTTCAATATAACATATTGCCATTACGCAACTGCTGTTCACCAGAACTGAAAAAGGCTTTTAATGGGGAAAACTCGTTCCTTGCTCTATTAACTACAGAAACACGGATGACCGGCTTGCAATGAATCTGTCGCGTTGTGCACAGTACTGCACGGCGTACACTTCAGTACACGTTTTCTTCTGACAATTCCGTCGCGGCGTGGTAGCGTATTCTGCTCCTTGGCTACTGTTGCAGAAGTCGGAGTTCCGATCTCTGCTGATCGTACGTTCATTTCTTTTTTTTTTATTTTGCGACTTCCTTTCACCAGTTTGTCCTTTTGGGAGTATCGGAACTGACCCACTGGGTGGCGGACTAACCGTTCATGCACTCACATTTAGTCCCTCTGTAATGATTGGGGCAAAGTCAAGTAGTCCCCCAGAAGACGAACTTTTAGCCGTTTTTGCCTAAGCATGCATGCAGTCTTTTTAGGCCTACTATGCGGAAATAACGTTTTCAGGAGGTTGAAATTTTGGGTGCAGTTGGCTTTGAGCTTACTCGGACTCACCATCCCACAGGACGGATCAGGCTTCCATGCAGTACTAGAATTTCAACGCACCATGACTCAGCTAACCGAATTCATTGACCGCATCAAGCACAAACGGGCCGGAGTGAAGGAACTCTACGTCATCCGACTTGAGCTTTTTTCATAAAGCACGTTATGTACGGCACAATTTACCTGTCTCTCAAGCCAGCCGAACGGCGAACATTCTGTGCTTGTGACATGACGCCATAATATCATTCACTGCAGGTGAACAGAATATGCCTTTTCGTATGCTGTGAATGATCTCATGATGCCATGTCACAAGCACAGACCGGCACGCACAGAATAATAAACAAGTGAAACAAGAACAAAGCAACAAACGTGAACAAAGAATCGTAAGACTTATTTCGGAAAACGGGGTAATCTGGCACAGCAGACGACAGTTGATCTGAAGCCAGATGACTGGTATCGACAACGACGAACAGCAGGAATACAGTAATATGATTTGTACTAGCTGCTATGTAATTATTTGTGGCCATCCTAGGCTATCGACAAGAGGTTTTCTGATCTGCTACCTCATTCGGCTCCTTCCTTCCGTGAATCGCCATCGCTCGTTTCATTTTGCATATCCAAGGAGGCACCGCCGATTCAAGATCAGATTGTCCGTTCATAATGTCCGCCATTTTGCCAGAGTCGAAAATCTATATTATTTATGTACAGAACAAACAGGCATCTACTGTCGTGAACGGAACCAGCCTAGAAGGCACGCAGACGGAAAGAAGAAACACACAGGACAGCCGCTGGTCTAACAACTTAGTTTGATTAGGTAGAAAGGAAATATATATGAATAAGGAACCACAACACAAACAAATGAAAAGCAAAAAGCAAGAAAACCAAAAACACTGCGCACAGATGTGCTCCCGAAGTGAACTGATATGGACGAGAGAAGCCCAATCACGACCCCCGGAGATAAGCAAACTCTTTTGAGTGAAGCAACACATTCGCTTGGCTAACGCACGTGTCCTCAATTTCCGCAATGTGGAAAGTTCTAGAACTTCACGTGTGATCTGCCCTCCATGTTTAAACAAAATTTCAGTGCCTTGTAAAGTCGGTGAGCAGCCAGATTCGGTACAGTGTGATGACAAATGAGAACTGGCGGGACCCTTCCACGATAAATGATGCTCACGTAAGCGTACATTTATGCATCGGCCCGTTTGGCCCACATGAAAGGGGAATGCTATAAACAACTCCCGTTGCGCAAGAAACATACGGGTTCGTATGCTTAACGCCACAGCCTACCACTTGTTTATCAGACCTAGGCTTCGCCCTATTATATACTTTGGCGCAAACAGAACGAAGCTTATTGCGGGCTGGTATAGCTACCTGGACCCCATACCACAACCCTACTTTCTTCAGCCTATGCGTAATGTCATTAGGGTAGGAAATGACAGCAACATTTCTTTTTCTATTGGCGTCAACTTCTACAGCGGCATTCTTATTTCAAAACCTAAACAATTTCACGAGTTTTCCACATGTCCAAGTTAACAGGGCTTTGGGGAATCCGGACAGCCTTAACTTTACCACTTGACCTTCGAAGCTATTTTCCATTGTATGACCACATGACTTTGTGACAGCAGAACGCAGATATGATAAAGCGATGACACTATTCACTAGCTTTGAACGACGAGACGAATAATGCAGCAGTGGATTAACGGGCCGTGGGGTGTATATCCGACAAGTGTGGCATCTGTTAAACTAGCAGACAAGTCTAAATACTGAATGCAACCTTCTTTTGAATGTTTAGACAGTAAAGTTAAGGCCAAGAGCGCTTTCTTTAAAAACCTTTAAAATGTCTACCGTAGACCCGAGACTGGAAGCTGTGTCGCAAATAACCAAGTAATCGTCCACATAACAGAAAACTTTCTTCACCATACCGCTTAAACCCTTTTCAAGGAAGCGGTCAACCATTGCAAGAAAGATATGTTTAGAAATCGGGCCACTCGCGAACCAATACACACACAGGACTTTTGCGCAAGCGCCTCACCATCGTGATATATTACCAAAGAAGTTAAATAAAAATACAATAGCTCCATGAAGGACAGGACGGCAATGCCGCTCGCATTCTTGAAAGCCACTTCATCATTCTCTAAATACACTCTTTAACAGCTAGCAAAACGTGAACACGAAGAAGCGAGTAAAACAAATCTTCTACATCAATGCTAATGGCAGTGGTATCTGAAAGGATATGCGTATTGAGATATTCCGCTACGGCGAGTGAATTGGGGAGATGAAAAGGATCTTCCACGGGCAAAGCCGATAAACACTTCTGAAGAAAACCACAAACACAATATTGCCACGCGTCTTGCACTGTAATAATAACACTAAAAGGAATGCTAGGCTTGTGCGTTTTAGCGGTGAAGAAAACATGAAAATGAAGCTTGTTGGCCCTCTTGACTGACTGAGCCAATTTGTCCAAAGTCATATCTGTCAACAGAGAGCAGCTTCCTTTTTTCCTTGCAAGCAAGTCAACATCCCTTACCGTAAAGTTTTTCTCGAGCGCGGCTAAGGACTTCTGGCCATTGCAGGGCAGCCAGTCCCCAACGTCCCGCAACTGCGGGTGTTTCGTCTCACAATACCCAAAAACGGCTCTGGACTGCGCACAATTTCCCCTCTGCATAAAACCCTGTCGCAACTGATGCACGTTCTGCAACGCATCTCCCACCGCGTCGAGGCCTTAAAGAGCACGATACCCTACAGATAGTGCAAGCTTTGCTTATTAGCCGCATTACCTACGGGACCCCGTACCTCACTCTGAAAACAACAGAAAAGGCTCGGCTCAACACAATGATTCGCCAAGCGTACAAAACTGCGCTTGGCCTACCCACTGCTACTGCGACCCACAAACTACTCGCCTTGGGAGTTCACAACACGTGGGAAGAGCTGCAAGAAGCCCATCATTCGGCTCAACTACGGCGCCTGCAATTGACTCCCACTGGTCGACAGGTCCTTACAGCATTAGGACTCCGTCCGATACCCCCGAGGGAACAAAAACAACGCATTCCTCTAGCCCTGCGAGATGGCATCCGGGTGGCCCCAATTCATCGCAATATGCACGCCAACTACCACCTTGGACGCCGGGCTGCCCGTGCTCGAGCCCTGACTGCGCGATACGGCGAAGACCCCAGCGCCCTATATACAGATGCTACCCCCTACCCTGGGCGCGCCGGCCACGTAGCCTGCGTAGTTACTGATACTGCCAATGCGTCACTGCCGCCACTACTACCACAAGCTCAATCGATGTCGCCGAAGAAATAGCCATTGCCCTGGCCGCCATTTCCCGCCCTGATCAAGTAACCATCAATCAATCAATCAATCAATCAATTTATTAACATCTCCAAATGATACATGGGGGTTATATACAGAAGGAGGTCCCAAGGTCAAAGACTGTAGCGGGACCTCCTGCCAAGAATCACTTAAAATACACTGAACAATAGCAGCAAATCAAAACAGGGATGTGTACAAGAATGATGTAAAGCAGGGTCAATAAGTAAATTACATGGTAGCAATAACTATACACAATCAATTTGGGAAAAAAAACACTGAAAAACAAAGCATCAGGAACAATCTTAGTTACGTCTGAGGCAGGGACATCAGGTAGCACTTTAAATCTTTTTTGAATTTGTGCAATGTGTTAGAAGACTTAATGGCGGGTGGCATAGAATTCCATAGACATATAGCCGAGAAGCGCACTGTCTGTTTGCCGTAGTTAGTTTTTACTCTCGCTAAAATGAAATTGTGCTTCAAAGCAAACCTAGTGGTGTTACTATTAACGATTCGCAGACAGCCTGCCGAAATTACCAAATTGGCCGAATTTCTTCATCAGCACTTCACATCCTCAAAAACTGCTCAACGACCCCTGACATCCGCATCGTCTGGGCTCCTGGACACGCCGCCATCCCCGGCAATGAAGCGGCTCACGCCGTGGCTCGCGATATGATACACCGAGCCATTGCCGACGGTGGCCAATGTTTACCCCCTCACGATCAACTCCACCCACTCAGTGCCTACACGGAGATTCTCGCGCATTACCGCCAAACTCGCCGTCGTCTCCCACCACCACACTGGCGCCTCTCCAGAGAGGACGCTACAACTTGGCGGCGACTCCAAACGAATACCTATCACATCCCACCCGCCTCCACCTCATCTTCCCCACCCAACACTCTTCCCTCTGTGCTCACTGTCCCCAGCCTGGCACCCTCTACCATATACTGTGGGAGTGCCAACGAACTCCAGACTTGCCCCCCCCCCCCCTTTCCAACCCAACCTTCGAGCAGTGGAGGGCTTCCCTGGCCAGCCCGGACCCGGATATCCAGCTTAAGTTGGTGACCCGAGCACGGACGGCCAGCCGAAGTCAAGGCATCCCGGACTAGGGACGCCTTCCACGGGGCGACGCCCACACATCAGCTTCTGCTGGAGAAATAAAATTTTTCTCTCTCTCTCTCTCACCAAAAAGAACTTCCGGCATGACTACGAAGGAACCCCCCTTGTTAGACTCCAGCACACGTAGCTCATTGGATACAAGGTGATATAAGGTGTCGTTGTTCCTAGTGCCAGACAAAAAGACCACAAAATGCTACCTTTGTGCGGAGTTTGAGCGCGAACGGTACAGCAATACGCTCAGAAATATTTACCCTGTATGTCCTGGTGCTGAGCCTACGCTGCTGAGGGCATCAGATTGAAGACTAGCCAAATTTCTAGTGTTGCGGACGGATGGGGAAAGTCAATGGATGAAAAGAAGAAGGTTTTTGAAGTTTCCAGATCTGAAAAGTGAATACTATGATCATTCCAAGGCTCGAATTTGGTATTTGGGCTTGCTCTTGCGACAGCGGGAAGCACAATTACATCGTTTGTATAAGTGGACGCGAAATTTAAACGAATTTCCAGAAAAGAAGATATTAAAGTTGGACATTTTATCTCAATAACTGATTAATGCGTGAAATACTTGATGACAAATGGCACATCAAATTGGCGCCTTGATGAGACCGACCTGAGAATATACAACCCTCATCTGCATCGACCGCTTCTTACGGGCTGCGAGCAGTTGACGGACACTGGCATGCGTACGCGGTGAGTGTCAGCCCTTATTCACACAGCCATTTTTACGCCATCACGTCACCGTCTGCCGCCATGGGGCACGGTTTGTCGGGAGATTTCTCGCCGAAAACGTTGCGACGGTGTTAGGAAGCCGAGCTCCAAGTTTCCGTTCCGTCAAGGCGACGGTACCACGCCTGTGGTAAACCAGCCAATCAGAAAACAAATTTTCACGGCTGAATTTCGCAAGAAGGGAGCACAGGTAAAAATCTAAGTTATTTTCTTTACATTACAGGTTAAGCGCGCTCAATTAAAGACTAAAATGATGGCTAGGCAGGCGACCCTGCACTCTGACGGAGAGCTCCAGTACAAACGCTACTCAGTTTACGTCTCTGTCGCGGTTTTTTGAGCTGACGGTGCCGTGACGGTGAAGGTGACGGCTATGCGAATGAGGGCTCAGGCGACTGTCGTTTCACACTCTTTTTTGTTGGATGGAACAGCACGTGACTGTTTGCTTGTTTGCTTAGCGCTTACGTGCCTGCCATGCGCATGAGGCTCGGGAACATTATTTTATCGCTGATATTATCGCACACCAAAAAAAACGAGAAAAACCCTTACAGTTGCGCGAATGATAAAACAGGTCCGAATGAAAAAACTGAACTCTTATTTGGGCACTCTCAGCAACGTACTCGCGACCAAGCTTGCTTTCGTCAATAGCGCTGCAAGCAGACTCAAATTTTACAACGGAAATCAGAGGTGCCAGGCGTACATTTCACCTCAAATTATCGTCTAAAAGTAATTGCATGTGAAAATGCAGAAGGTCCCACATCCATATAGTGGTAGAGGTAATTCAAGGTATCTTTAGAGTGCTCCGGATATTCATTTAATAGTGAGAGGAGCTTGAATGTCCACCGAGACGAAAGATCCACCGAGACGGAAGGTCCCATCGAGCCTGAATGTCCAACGAGACGAAAGATCCACCGAGTCTGAATGTCCCACGAGACGAAAGATCCAACGAGACCGAATATTCACTGTTGGGCCTTTCGTCTCGTTGGAAGTTTAGACGCGGAATCTGAGTAAACTGAGGGTCCTTTTATAATCGCTGCTTATCAGAACCAGTTGCTCCATTCGCCTTTTGTAATACCTTTAAAAACAACCGAACTGGTATTCATCAATTTAGAAAACGAAGTCCCATTCGTGGCAAGCAGTGCGCAAAAGGTAGTGTTCGTTTAGCGGCCACATGTGTGTATTTGGTCTCTACATTTTGTTTTGGTGCCCTCCAAACCAATCTTTAATATATCTTTGCAGCACGACCACTTAATTCCGTCTTCCGTCGTGTCCGGGTTACCCAGGACGTGCTGTCGAACAATTTAATCAAGCCATGCGAAGGAAGCGCGCAATCGACGCGAAGCTGCGCCTAAACAGGCCCAAAACAACCATCGATAAGAACACTTCAAAGCCGGGTCGCGCCGATGCGCCCGCCGGCGTGAGCGCGCGGGTTACGCTGGCTGAATTCGCCGCGCCATCTACACTGTGCTCCGCGGGTGAAAATCACCCTTCACTTCGCAGCCGCGTTGGTATAGTATCTGGTCCCGCACGCCACCAAAGAACAGTGATGATAGTGGTAGAAAGCTTCGTTTGAAAACGTAGACAGCGCTTTCTTAGTGACCAGATGTAAAAGCGCAAGAACCTCATACGACAGACGGTGTACGGTGAAACAGATTACTACGGCTAGTCCTTTCACGCCGAGACTGCCGTACAACCACCACGTTAACATGACGAAAGCTCTGCACGTCCATCCACGATCAGTGCAGTAGCTGTTAACGTCCGCCAACTTCGCGAGCATAAAGGTGTTAGATATGGCCGCGTCCGCAAAGATCGAGAACCGCCTCCTTACCCGAATGCGAATTTCCTGTTAGATGCGACTGCATCTGATTCACTCGCCTTGTCCCTCCATACGGCGTTGTTGTCCATCCACACCCCTCCCCTACACTATAAAAAAAATATTAGTTAGCGGCGCCCGGTTTCGATCCCACGAGCCTGTGGGCGGAACGCAAGGTACATGGTGCTCTTCCCACTGCGCCACAAAACCGAGACAGAATCAAATGCTACGAACGCGCCTTATATCCTTGACTCATTCAAACTACGTCAAGATGCTACTGATACAACGCATGATGTGGCAATGATTAACACTTGCAATAAAAGAAAAGAAGCTCCAACTTACAGCAATAATGATGGAGTAAAGGTCGTTGCGACAGCGAAGCCCGAACATACCACTTAGAGAGACTGACCAAGATTTGCCAATAAAACATAATAGTAATCATAAAACATAATAATCATACGCGTTCCCGACACGTTTCACGGGATTTCAGAATCAATCCAACAGAAACACCAAGTGAACCCTACGATGCGTCGCATCTACACAGGGTTCCCCTCGAGGGGAGGTGGGCGCAATTTTTTTTTTCTCTCCAGTAAAGTATGTTCTCTCAGTGCCGTTTGTGAGGCGCTCTTTTGTGCGGACAGCTCGGTTGGCCAGTTCACACGGCTGTAGTTACTCGCTGTCACTGCCAAGCTCCAACTTACAGCAATAATGATGGAGTAAAGGTGGTTGCGACAGCGAATCCCCAAGCATACCACTTAGAGAGATTGACCAAGATTTGGCAATAAAACATGATAATAATCATAAAAAATAATAATCATACGCGTTCACGACACGTTTCACGCGATTTCAGAATCAATGCGACGGAAACACCAAGTGAACACCATGATGCGTCGCATCTACACAGTCCCAGGCCAAAGGCCACAACCCTTTCCATATGTAACACTACTACAAGAACTGTTTCCGACGGCTACGACAGTTTTCACGTCGCACTTTTACATTCACAGTAAAATAAATCCACGTCATCCGCGTATGCTATCACTTTCACTATGAGTGTTTGAACCATGACCCCTCATGGTGTTGCTTTTATTTAGCTTTGCATACAGCTGCTCTAAGAATTTAACAACGAAAAGTGTAAAACTGGACAGCCTGCTCAACGGATGATAGCACTTCGACATCATCTGTCCTTTGCATGTTCATTCCCGTTTGGGTAGTGGAATTTTGCGTGTAATATTTATTCCTTCTGTGATTAGGGTACCGCACTTACTATGTTCCAAGACTAGAGAACAACGTGAAGGGAAAAACGGCCGAAAGCGGTCAAGTTTTATCATTGCCACAATTGTACAATCTTCATCACACCACTCGAAAATTCTACGTGTAGATCGGGATATTACTAACGATACTCGGACTCTTGCTGCCGCACGTGTGGTTTGGACGTACCAGTGTATAGCCAGAACTTTAACGAAAACTTTATTGTTGACGTTGGGAATTGTGATTACAATGGCGGCAGTGATACAAATATTACAATAGTGCGTAACGCGTGACGGCGTGAGAGGAGAACAGGGGCGCCCCCACTGAACGAAATTCCCGTTTGGGGAAGCTGTTGCGTGTTATACCGCTTGTGAAATTATTTCGCACCAACAAAGAAACGGAGGCGAAGAACGAAATGCAACAAATACGGCGTCGCAGTTAGCCTGTCGAAGTAATTCGAGGCTAAGCTTGAAGAAACCAAAGCGAAGACACAGGGGCAAAAGCACTGGAACAATAAGGAAGTCATCGATAAGCATCACGAGGCTTTGGCCTGGTGCACCGAGAAATCGTTAACTTCGCCTTTTCTTTGAAGGGGCGGCACGATCATCGGAGGCGTTGCCGAATCACCCCCTACCCGGCGACCCATGTTGCCAGACTGGATTTCCGTCGCTCCGCCAACTGCAGCGGAACTTTGTTTTGCTTGTTTTGTAGCGTGAGCTACCCTGGCCGAGGATGAGCAGCTTCTCGTGGCCCTTGGAGAGCCGCGCTGCGCGTGCGCGAGGAGCAGCGACGTCAAAGGGTGCAGAGAACGTTGCCCGCTGCCCGGCGTCTCTCACACACCCCCACGCGCCCAGCGTATTCGCCGACCTCCGTTCCGCACGTGGCAATCCGGTCCACTTGATGACCATACGAGGGGTGGCCGGGTGTGGAACCGATGGCTCGTGCGTCGCAGCAACACCGGCGTGCACCTGTGGAACCAGCTTATCTGTGGGGAGATTGGTGGCGCTGCGCCGGGGGAGCATGATAAATATTCATGTGTCACATAATCCGTATACCGTGTGTGTGTGTGTGTGTGTGTCATTGCAGCAGCAGTAAGCATGATAAGCTAATCCTAGACAACGAGGAAAGCTAAGAATAACCGGCTGAACCTTGCCTCACGCTACGTATATCATAGCCGAGCTAAGCCACTGCTAATTTTTTTACGTTTACTCTTTCTCCTTGCCGGCGGAAAAAGAGATGCATCTTACTAAGTTGCGTGCAGTGCGCGCTGGCACTCCGGCACTCCGAGTTTGGTTGTCGCCGTTTCGCGTTCGCTCCTTCACGGCAGCCTCGGATTTCTGATCTTCGCTGGCCACACGTCGCAACCCTGGACTTTGCGTATGGTGGGCGCTCTGCTGCGTGGGGCCGTCGAGCGTCAGCTCCCGCTCGCAAGTACCCGCTTATTCGTTCGTGTCTTCGCCCAGCCAACTTCGCATTTCGCAATCGTCGCATCACCATCTCGCCTTGCCGCTTTACCGCTCCTGTCGAGACTCATCTCCCGGACGTGGCACGACGCCAGTGCAGTGTATTAAAGGGGCACTGACACAAAATTTTGAAGGTGAGATAACGTCGGAGATAGATTGGAGGGAACACATATACATCAGCTGCAAAATATCAGCGGCGAATACAGCCTAGAACATATTTAAAATCAATTTTGAAGTGTGCGAAACGCAACCGAGCAGCCAGCAGAGGACCACGCGCAATTGTAAATAAACAACATCCAAACACGTCACGAGTTTGTGTTTGCCGCTTCCGCACTACCGGCGTTTCACGCGGGCTCGCCCGGCTCGCCGCTCCAATCGGAGGGCCGGAGGGCGGAGCTTCTGCTCTCGAGAACGAACGACCCGATCGCTGGCGGCGGAGGCGCCGTGATTTCGTCAGCAAATCGGGCAGCTGGCCGCGACCAAAGTTCTACAGCGATTCCAGGCACTCTGTTTCTATTACTGTTTATTACCATTGGATGCGAAAACGCGCCGGAGGCACGAAAAGCCCACTGAGCTAGCCGCACGGTCGCTGTGCAGGCGGCGGCCACGGCCGCGAAGTGGCCCAGGCCGGCGCAGGTAGCGCGAGTGATAGCTTCTTACCGCTGCACGAAATTGTCCCCAAGTCCCGACCATAGTGGCTTACATGAGAAAGGAGTTAATGATGCGATGGCGGGTTGCATTAAAAATTGTCATCTGCACCGCTTACGAGAGCCGCACTCGAATATCCGCCGCAGTGCTAAGCTGAACACATCTGTAGGCGGACCTGTAGGCAGACCGGCCAGCTGCTTCCAGCGTGCGTCTCTCGAGCGTCGCGCGTCGTTCTTTAGCCGCGGTAGCATTTGCACTCGCAGCGCCTGCGTCACATCCACGGTCGCTTTTTAATTAAGCGCCTCACGAGATCAGTACGTGGGGGCATTCGCAGAAACTGCCGTCGATGCGGATTCGACAGTGCTACGGCGGCTCTGCTCTGTGATATCCCTCCGTCGGTCACGTGGTCAGCTTTGTTCACACAAAATCCACAAAATCCATCCTTTCGCGGCACTCGCTGAAACCGAAACTGCGAGTGGCCGCATTGAAAATGCCTCTAAATAAACAACCGTCGCACGCTGAAGCAAATGAGGTTTCTACAGGTTATAAGTAGGTCACTAGCTACTTATCGCAACGAAAAAAACAAGATGCTAAATTTTTGTGTCAGTGCCCCTTTAAGTTAGAGGGGATTTTGACCGCAGTGGCAGAACTCTATTCTACCTTTGTTTTAAAAAAAATAGAAAATAAAAATATCATAAAAACTAAATGAAAAAGTAAAAAATATGATTCTTTTATACCTTCGTGACAAAATAAAAATGACAAGTCTGGAAAAGAACTACGGGAACACGGATAAAAATTGTGAAAGAGGACCAACCATGAACTACACCTTGCATCTGCGCGAAATTACGTAATTATCGAAGTTAAGCCACTTAACCGCAGTCAACAATGTACGTGTTGAGTAGCTGTCTTTTAAGTTCGGTAAGTAGTAAAGTGTTCCTTCTGTTCATGAAAAAATGTTTGTGTTTTGAATGTTGGCGATGAACTGCTTATCCCCCTACCCCGGCAACCCAGTATCACGCCCGTTGCACAACTCACACTAAACATGATGATGATGATGATTGGATGTTTATGGCGCAAGGCCAACTAGGGCAAAGAGCGCCAAAGCAATGGTTATGTATGACGGTTGAAGATGTAATCCCTAAGACTACTCAATAAGAGCAGAGATTAAAATAGTAAAATCAGTGAGACGATGAGGATGGCTGGTGTAAAAGGCCAGGGTGTGATAGTGCAGGGCATGAAACTACGTGCAAGAATTACGCGTGATAGGAAATAAGCTGTAAAAATTTGATTTCGCTAAGAAACCTAAAAGTACGTTGTAGGGGGACTTTGGGATCATCCGCTAAAAACAGTGCTGGATGTAGTGGGATGTGTTGTCTGTATAGTCGTGGGAAATATTTGCGTCTGGTTCTGTGGAGTGCTCTGCATGTAATGAGAATGTGAATTACAGATAGGCCCTCCCCACACCTGCTACACAAGGGTCTTGGAGAACCAGTGAGCAGATGGGAGTGTGTTGCGTGTGTGTGGCCTATCCGCAATCTAGCTAGTGCAACTTCAATGAATCTGTTGTGTGAGTCAGTAGTGTATGGTCCTAGGTGTGGTTTAATTAGGTGTAACTTGTTGTCTGTCTGTGTGCTCCAGTTGGCTTGCCAGGTTCTGCGAAGGTGTTCTCTTATGTATGGCTTGAGGTCGGTGTACGGTACTTTTGTAATGTCCACTGTGTTCGTGTGTGCCGCAGCGGCGGCCATTTGGTCTGCGGTCTCATTTCCCGCAATCCCACAGTGACCCGGTACCCAACATACAATCACTTCGAGATTTTTGACATACGCTGACATTAAAGTCTTAAAAACTAGATTTATGACGTGATTTTTAGAACGCTTTTGGGATGATAATGCTCGTACAACGCTGAGTGAATCTGTGTAGATGATGGATTTTTGAATGTGATGTTGGAACAATATGACCAGCAAAAAGAAAAATGCCATATGCTTCCGCCGTGAAGATGCTCGAGTTTACATGCATCGATGTAGAGGCCGTAAAGTTGGGTCCGTGCGCAGCACAAGACACCGCAATGGAAGTTTTCGATGCATCACTAAAAAATTCTGCAGCCTGGTATTTTTGCTGCAGATACTGATAATGCTGTGAAATCGCGATTTGTGGTACCCTGCTTTTCTGTAATTGTGTAAAGGACAGGTCACACAATACAGGGCGAAATTGCCAGGGGCTATAAAGTCAATGGTAGATGTTCTGAATGTGTCCAAAAAGGCGACTGACAGTTCAGAAGCTTCCCTTCTCACCCTAAGTGAGAAAGGTAGAGACAGAGATGGACGATTTAAAAACAGCTGTGACGTGGATGTATCCATAAAGACAGGTTTAAAAGGATGGTTGTCGATTGATGATATTTTACAAGCATATAAAAGATCAACATAAATTCGCTGGTACTCCAGGCACCACTTGTCACACTCCACAACAGGCTTTCGACAGGGCTTGTACGAAAAGCACCACACGAGAGGCGAAGCCCGAGGTGCAGCACTGGGTCGAGCATTTTTAGCGCTGTTTTTGTGGCCGACCCGTAGACAACACTACCGTAATCCAAACGAGACCCTACCAAAGCGGTATAAAGGCGCAGCAGGAGTTGTTTATCTGCACCGTATGATTGGTGAGACAGGACTTTCAAAATATTCATTGTTTTTAGACATTTTTGTTTGAGTTGTTTGATGTGAGATATGAATGTAAGTTTTTCATCCATCACCACACCCAAAAACTTATGTTCCTTTTTAACAGGGATTGGGTCACCATTGAGGTTTATTTCAGGATCGGGCCTTACTCCACGTCTCCTTGAGAATACGACACAGGTACTTTTTGTGGGATTAAGTTTGAAAGCATTTTCGTCTGCCCAGCGAGAGAGTTTCTTTACCCCACGCTGGACTTGACGTTCACATATGGATATGTTACAAGATTTAAAAGATATTTGTACATCATCCACATATACTAAACAGGAGATCGATGGAGGCAATGCTTTCCGAAGCGAATTCATTTTGACGATAAAAAGCGTGCAGCTCAAAACCCCGCCTTGAGGCACGCCATTTTCTTGAATGTGAACTCTGGACAGTGCTGACCCGACTCTCACACGAAATGTTCGTTTGGACAGGTAACTATCAAGAGTGTTCAACATATTACCTGTTACACCATACGATTTTAAGTCTGCAAGGATGCCGTAACGCCATGCCGTATCATATGCTTGTTCGATATCAAAAAATACGGTCATGCAGTACTGTTTGTGTATAAAGGCATCCTTAATGTAAGATTCCAGTGCAACTAATTGATCGTTTGTGGATCGCCCTGCCCGGAAGCCTGCCTGGCAGCTCTCGAGAAGACCATTGTACTCAAGAAAGTACATGAGCCTCCGGTTAATCATCTTCTCGAAGAGCTTGCACAGGCAGCTTGTCAGGGCAATAGGTCTATAGCTTGCGGGAGAAGATGGGTCCTTCCCTTCTTTCAGAAAAGCCACAACTATGGCCTCCCTCCAAAGCCTTGGAAGGTGCCCCGATAGCCATATTTGGTTGTATAGGTGCAGGAGTGTCTCAAGGGTGTCTGCGTGTAGGTGTTGAATCATAGTGTATGTAATGTTGTCTGCACCTGGAGCAGAAGGTTTACAAGTGGCAAGAGCAATCTTCAGCTCATGGAGTGTAAATTCACAGTTGTATCCAGACTTTGACTTGTTCTTGTCGCGTATAGGCTTCTTTTCGGCAGTTGTTTTGTGTTGCATAAAAGTGTTTGTATAGTGCGCAAAACTAGAGACGTGTTGGAAGTGTTGTGCAAGTGTGTTAGCCTGATCTTCCAGAGTGTCCCCTGTGGTGCTAACCAGGGGCAGGCTATGTGTGTGTTGTCCTTTTAGTTTACGTATTCGGGTCCATACCTTGTGGGTGTCTGTGTATGAATTTATGGATGTGAGAAAGGCGCGCCAGCTCTCCCGTTTTGCCTCACGGCGCACACGCTTACCTTATGCCTTCGCTCTTTTGAAAGAAATAAGGTTAAAACTTGTGGGGTGTCTACGGAGGATGCCCCACGCCTTGTTCTGGGCCTCCCGCGCACGCTTGCAGTCGTCATTTCACCAGGGCCTTCTCGGGTTGCGCGGGGCCCCAGAGGCCTGGGGTATTGACTTTTTGGCGGCGGCGAGAATGTGCTCCGTGACGAGCTGGGTTGCCTTCTCTACAGGTAAGTGTGTTATGTCTGTGTAGTGTAGTTGAGATGTCTCTGTGAATGTGTTCCAGTTTGCTCTTGCTTCTATAAACTTGCAATGGGAAGGGGAACTGCTAGGGCCTTTATCTATGTATGTTAGTGAGGTAGGGAAGTGGTCACTACCGTATGGGTTAGTGCCAACATCCCATTCAAGTGATGGAAAGAGTACTGCAGAGCCAATGGCCAAGTCGAGGTGTGAATAAGTGTTGTGTGCTATATTGTGGTATGTAGGCTTGTTTTTGTTAAATAGGCATGCTCCTGAAGATATTAGAAATTTTTCGATTAGGCGACCTCGGGCATCTGTGCGGTGAGAGCCCCAAAGAGTGTTGTGTGCATTGAGGTCACCTATAAGAATGAAAGGTTCTGGTAGCTGATCTACAAGGCCCTCGAAATCGGAGCTTGAAAGCTGGAAATCAGGAGGGATGTAGATGGAGCACACTGTTATTAGCCTATTGAAAATTATGGTTCTAATGGCAATAGCCTCAAGGACAGTCTGTACTTGGATAGGGTGGCATGCCAATGATTTTCGGGCAATGATGGCCACACCACCTGAAGATGTACCACCACCAGCCCTGTCCTTCCTAAATACCATGTAACTATTCAAGACATTTGTGTGTTTGGAGTTTAAATGTGTTTCCTGTAGACACATCACACTTGGCTGATTGGAATGCAATATTTCGTAGACATCATCAAGATTGTTAAGGAGGCCTCTACAGTTCCACTGGATGATATTTTCTGTTCCCATTATGTACCTTTAAGAGCTACTGGAATGTGTGTGTGGGTTCATGTTTTGTCTATCGGGGCTTGTATTCTTGGAGCGGGTTTCTTTGGCTTTTCTGTTGGTTTGGACGCCGCAGCCCGTTCCTTGCGGAGTGATGCAGACAGGAACGGTCCGACGTCCATTTCCTCATCAGATGTTCGGGGGGTGTCCGGCGGACCGGGCCCCCTGGACTTGGCACCCTTACGGGTGCCTTTGGTTCCAGCCGCAAGCGCCGCGGGCGGGGCAGGCGGCGGGGCTAGGATGGGAGCTTCTGTGGGCCCTACCGTGTCCATCTCCTCCGTGCCCTCAGGTGTCCCTAGGGCCTGTGGAGAGGACACAGTGAGAGCGGCAGAGCTCCCAGCGGCGATCGCACTCGCCGCATTCGTTGGAGTCGCCACACTGGGCGATTCCTGACTACTCTGGACTACCGAAGGCAGTCCGGCAAGAGACGGGGCCCCCGCAGCCTCTACAGGTGTTGTAGAGGCAGCAGGTGGCTGCTCAGCTGGGGGTTGGGACAACAACACGTCAGCAAGAAGGCTGCACTGTGTTGCCATGCTGACCAAACGCCGCCCCAACCCCCGGCGGGCGGCGTCTGCGTACGATGTGGCCGAAAGCAGCTTGTGCTTTTGGCGCGCTTCTGGATAGGTGATGTTTTCATTTACTTTTATGTGAATTATTTCCTTTTCGGCCTTGAATTGTGTACACGCACGCGAATAAGCAGCGTGCGGTCCGCTGCAATTCGGGCACTTCTGAGTGGTGCTTTCACAAGCTTCTGAGGAGTGACCTGTCTCAGCACAGTTGGCACATGTCAACTTCCCTCTGCATGATTGGGTTCCATGGCCGTATCGTTGGCACTTAAAGCAGCGCCTCCGATTTGGGACATACGGTCGTACGTTGCAGCTAAGAAAACCCACTTTGACCTTTTCTGGAGGCGTTGTGCGATCACACGTTAGGATTAGAGGCTTTGTTGGAATTTCTTGGTTTGCTCTCCGAATCACGATTCGTTTTACTGCAGTTACAAGTTGAGGTTGGAGCGCCTCAAGCAGATCTGCTTCCGTCTCAGACTCTAGTTCTTTCTCTGATATGACTCCTTGCGAGGAGTTGAGGGTCCGGTGTGGTGTCACAGTGACAGTCAAGTTGGCCAACGTCGTCTGTTTCAGTAGGTTCTCACTCTGATTTTTCCTTTTTACTTCGACCAGTACATCACCTGAGGCGAGTTTCTTAGCATCATAGTCTGAACCAACAACAGACTCAATGCACTTTGCCAACAGAATGACAGACTTCTTTGCAACAGGAGTGGTTTCTGCAGAGTGAATGACAAGAAATTTGTGGAAATGTTCTGGTTTACCTTTAGCTAGTACTTCGGTGCGGCCCCTTTTAGGGGGCCGATCATTGGATTGGGGGGATAAAGAAAAAGCCATGCGATATTAAAAAAAGCAGGGGACGGGGGTACTTCCTTCTCAAACCTTACCCTGATAGCCTGAGAGGTCCCGGAGCTCCCTGCCTGGTAAACAGACAGGGAGCCCATCCGCCGGAGCTTGACCTGGGCTCCGACGGCCACCGTTTGTGGTTTCTGCCCTTCACCTTACAACTCGTAGCCACGGTAGATTACAGCAAGAGTATGGGGGCTCGGGGTCCGCGGTGTCGCCAACACCGTCACCAAGATTACTCAAGGTGCCCCGTGCGGGGAACTCACACTAAACAGTCTGCGCTCGCGACTTTAGCTGCACTCACTGTTACTTATTAATTGCTATTCCTTGCCTTGGCTCCATTGTTAGTTATGTGTGATCGTCAAAACTTACATTAGCTAATAATTAACAGTGGTTCTGGCTAGTCAGTCAACGTGAAGGTTTGGGCGAGTTGGTACTCAGTCGCAAAATATTAACAGCGCGAAAAAAAGACGAAAGAGCGCTCGTCCGTGTTTCCTCCCTCTATCTGTCGTCTTTTCTTCGCGCTGCTATAATTAGTCAGTGAACACTAACGGTGTTGCCGGCTGGGTAAAATCAAGACAGACCGCTATCAGGCGAAAAACAAAAACGCCCGTGTTTCGAGATTTCGGCTCACGTTAGATATGCCCAGATGGTCAAAATAATCCGGAGCCCTTCACTACAGCGCACCCCATAACCCAGGTGTAGCTTTGTGGAGTAATACAAAACCCACAAAACCCTCACATTGAATTGTGAAGCGGGCGTGACACTGGATACCTGCTGGGGTAGGGGGAGCCTCGTTCAAGCCGTCTTCACGCATTTGGAGATATGGCGAAAAGTTTTTGGCTCAGCCCACGCGTTTTTTACGATATTTTTTTCTTGGACAGTGACGTAAGCGCTTCACGAGCTGATCGGTCCGTGCTGACCTTCCGTGACGTAACTTTCGCGCCGATGCGGTCGTTCCCGCACTTTTGTGAGACTGCTTCGCAAGAACGTTGTTCTTTCAATCAGTCGTTCTCAGATCATCCTTGCCCGCCAGAGTGTTAGCATGGCATCAACTCGCGTTGACCCTGATAGTCTGGGCATCGCGCACATCTTTGGTGATCCCGGCAAAGAAGATGCGTTTCTCGGGGGACTGGGGCTGCTCCTAACATGCACCGCGGTTGGCCCACCTCGACGGGAAGGAGAGCCCGGGCGCCCGTCTCATTCGGAGTACTGGGAGCTCTGCAATGAGCTCAAGTTCAACCCATCGCAGCCAAATTGCCACGGAAAGGTGGTTACTTACAACCGTAAGTCTGCGAACTGGTGCCGCCCAGCCTTTCGTTGCACGCAGTGCCGCAAACAGCTTTCGCAGCTCAATGAGCGTGAAGTGTTGCGAGGCGGCAACGGGGAAGGAAGCTTTCTTGCCTTCAAGGATCGCTTGGGCCGCTCTAACGTAAAGCTGTCACGGAAAGAGGTGATCTGGCTAGCATTCTGTTTGACGAAGAATTTCTCGGCAAAGCAGACGAAGGTGCTCATCGCACGCCATTTTAGGCTGAGCAAAGAGCTGCTGACGGACTGGCGCAACATTCTTCGGGAGGTCGTGCAAAATGAGCTCACCGCGCGACCTTCGATCGGAGGACCCGGCGAGTTTGTTGAGGTGGACGAGTGATTAATGCGAGGTAAACGGAAAGCGAACCGGGGACGCCTTCTGGCTGGCGAAAACGTCTCTCGAGACGTGGAGGACGAAGGACCCTGAGTTTTTGGGCTACTCTGGGTGGAGACTAAGGAGCTTCGTCTATTCAAAGTGGATTTTCGGAATGCGGCCACCCTTGGGGAGAAAATCGGCGCGAATGTCGCGCCGGGTACCACCGTACGCAGTGACGAATGGCGGGCTTATAGCTACATTCCTAACTTGGTCGACGCGAACGGAGTTAACATGAACCTCCCTTAGGAAAGCGTGAACCACTCGGTGAACTTCGTTGACCCCCCAACCCAGAGCCACAGTCAAAACATTGAGACTATGTGGCAAAAATGCAAGCGGCGCCTCGTCAGGAACGGCCAGAAAGTAGCGCCTGGAATGCTGGAGACCCACCTTCTATGGCTGTGGTGGCTCTCAATAAATGGAAGAACGCGGTGTGAGGACCTGTTCTCGCGGCTCATGGAAGCCATTGCACGACGCTATCCCGCCTGCGCATCCACGCCGCTACGCCGACCGGACACAAACAAAAGGACCCAGCAAAATTTTTTTTTTCTCTTTTTCTAACGGCTCTCTTCAGAGCCAACGACTTGGTGCACTGGCCGGATACACTCAGCAGCCGGTATCCCATTCCTGTGTCCTTTCAGAGTTCTCAGCTCGAAAGCAGACCACACCAAAAAAAAAAAATTACCGCGTATCTGCTTGCTTCCTTGTAAATGACGTCGAAAGACGATAGCGGTTCTGCCGCCCCTTTCAAGTAACCAAATTTATAACCCGCGACCTCCAACACGCCAAGTGCCTCCATTGCCTCCAAAGAAACTTCTGTTTCTTCCCCCACCCCACCACATAACACAGCGAACGAGATGCTCATGTAGTCAAGACATTTCACACTGCAACACGGGTGGCGTGGCTCATGCATGTCCATACTCTTAAGAGAAAAAGGCGTTAGACGCATATTTGAGGCACAGCACAACCACATACCCAATAATACACCGTTCTTCCAATTAAAAATTTACATGACTAATTACACAAAAGAAAAAAAAACAACTTGTCTTCAATAACGGTAAAGCTAAGAGGCTAGATAAAATGTCTTTTTCAGGCCTCTTAAGCGGGAAACTTGCAAAACAACGCAAAAGTGGCCATAAAGAACGGATCAGATGTGGAGAAAAAACACGGTCAGTGTTCGGAAAACAATAAAGCAGACCACATGCGAAGCGGTAGGAAAGCTGCTCTCGCTGAGCGCTACCACCCGCTAAGACCATGTTCCAGCGCCGGACTTTCAGTCGCCGAGGCCAGCGGTGGTCTTTGACACGGAGCCAATGAACGCTGAGCCCGACAGCGGCGTTTTGTTTCCTTTTTATACTGGCGTTTTGTTTTAAGAGCAGCAATAAGCACCGACGGGCATCGCTGACTGCTCCTTAGAATATCTCGTGGCCTCGCGAGAGAACGGTTCGTCGGAGGTGGCGTTGGCGAATCTCTCGAGGGATACAGCCTTTTCAGCGGTTCTGTCCTAACCAGTCCGCGTTTAAACGTGTAATGACCACCGCCACTAAAGTTTAACATTGAAGAATATTAGCGGAAGCGGTTAAATTGGTTGAGGAGTTACTTTTTTCGTTAGTTTTAACTTACTTTGTACAGGTTTTGTTGAAAATTAGCCACAGGTAGCTGCGTTATCACGAATTTCTTCAAAGTTATCTCAGCTGCAGGTGAGTAACAAACCTTTTACCGATTTTTAATACGTTACTCTACTTTGCAGTTTTGAATTCACTAAATGCCTAACCTGGAATCTAACATTGTGTTCTCAATCTTCCTGACTTACTTCGAAGGCATTTTATCTTCTCGCAGTGGTAATATACCTCGATTGCACCATCCCGCAAGATATCAAATCTATTTTTACTCACATTATGAGAAAAAAAAGAAATAAATTCATAACAAAATTAAACCTACACGTTTGTCAATACAGAAGAATGAGTATGTAATTCAGACGATGAAGAAGATTACCGTTAAACATACTACATTAACTTTTGCCAGGAAATATGTAGTACGGACAAGGCCACATCATCTATGTGCAAGAATTTTAAAGAAAAAACGTGCCACGAAAAAAGAGCTAGGCACGCGAGTTGACCACCTGTCTTGCAATGTTCATGGCGTGTTACACCGAGTAAAAAAACGTCGAATTCAATCGTGACATTCCCCTAGTGTTCACGGCACCATTAAAACTTCCTTCGCTGTGCAATGCTGTGGTGAGGCAACAATAGCAAACGGCGCGGCCAAGACACGTATAAGGTCCAGCGTGCACGTGCGCGAATTCGTCATTCGTGCCCAAGGAGTCGTCCATAACATCCCATTGCCATGCGGTCATTGTTACACTGGCCCGTCAGGCCGTTGCAACAATGAAAGGGTGAAAGACCACAGATATGCATGCCAGCAAATAAACGCGGCAGAGACGTTGACCGCATGCTGTCCGAGCTGCAATTGTAGAGCCGTGTTTGATAAAACCACAAATTTGCTGTTGTCAAAACATGCACTCACACGGGAGATTTTCGAAGCATTTTCAATGTTGTCTGTGTGCGAAGGAGAGTGTGTTTGACGCCTTCTATCGCACTCACCACAGGTGAGGCGCAGTTTATCGAATAGCAGTGAATGCAGCACATGCCGCCGGAATAGCGCTTAATTAAACGTATGAGTCAGCTCCTTCGTTTCCCTCATTTGGTATTTTTGTTTGTCATGAGTTCTCTTTTCTTTTGTATATGTGGTCGCTACATTCATAACAAACAGTCTCCAGTGCGCAGTCTTTACGTCAAGTGTTATTGTCCTTTTTTCTTCTCCGTCTCTGTGTTACACCGAAGCCCAATCTTACGAACGATGTTTAACCAACCATAGCACGACACCGAGCGTTAGTCAAGTTAATAGACACTTTCCTTCCTGCAGAAAGACAACGTCGACCGCACTATGACGACTCTTTGCGGGACGAGGGTAGCCGCTCCTGCAACTGTTCCGCTCTGGTTGATATTGACAACGCTTGCGGCGCTCACGGCCTGGGCCGCTGGCGACGCCTCTGGAGGGGCAGCCGGCGGCGCGGGAGCAACCTGCCGCCTCCAGGCGACCAGCATCCGCATTACACGGGACCACAGTGACGACCAGGGTAGCCCCGTGCGAACCTGCGAAGGCACTGTGCTCGTGAGCCGATGCGAGGGCACCTGCGTCTCCCAGGTGCAGCCTTCGATTACGCTGCCCCACGGCTTCCTCAAGGTGAGCACAGCACCCGGCGTCAGAGAGGCGGCTTCTACGGCAGGTTTAGCAATGAAACGAGATGTCAGGTGCGAAGACGCATAGCGGTTATGTAAAACGTGCCACAGTTGACGGCCAAAAAGCTCAACAGAGCGCACTGGGGCGTCACAGTTGCAAAATTGGCGTCCGCGGAAAGTGCACCGGTGTACAAAATGGGGGAGTAGGAAATATACTGATTCTAAACTTACGAATAAAGCATTACGGGCGCCTCGTTAAGGGGCAATATTTTAAATGTAGGCAGTCAGAGACAATAAAGGTTGCTTGCATTAATGCACCCCATAGCTCAGTAGCAGCATATGATGTTGGTAATATATAGAAGCTTTCTTCAGTTCTGTTAGGGGTATCGACGGAGGCCGAACTTTTACCGACGCGTGTTTTAATTGCAAACAATACCTACCATGATTTCGCTTGGGGGGGCTGCAAGGGCATTTCAAGTAGCTACGGCAGTTTATATCCTTATCCGATGGAGACATGCAAGTGCAAATGTTCACCAAAAAACAGCCCGTATGCACGTATGTACATAAGTGATGTCCGTCACTAAACTAGCTGCAGGTTATTCACGGCGGTAATGCGCACTCTGAGGGCACACAACATTAAAAACCTAGAAAAATTCAAATATTAAGCACCAGTTAGCAGGCTTCGTTACAGGTTATGCGGGCAGCCTATACATTTTTTTTTCTTTTCAGCCATCTGTGGCAACACTTACGATTCAGTACTAAAGTTGCTCTTGAAAACGTTTTATTCCTTTATTACTGCCGGCATTTTTCTGAGATAGCCTCTAAAATTATGCTAAGCAGCTGGAAGGGGCTCCCGTCTGAATTAATACAGCATAGTGTAACAAGTCCTTTAAAGTGACAGTGCCCATTTTCTAACATTTACAATTATTACAAAGAAGCTCATCATATTAAAACTCGGTGCTAATAAATGAACCCTTACATGCAGCAACAACGAGTGTCTTAACGGCTAAAATGCAGAAGCCGGAAAACGGTCTCGGCAGTACTTGTGCTTGCTTGACAGCCCAGTATCCAAAAACAATCTTCCATGAGCAGTTCCTTGTACTACGCAGCATGTATGGAAAGGAAGGGGACCTTCTAATGTTTAACTTTGTGTTCACTTTTTTATTCTTGTTAAACATATGTACACTAATGAATAAAACATACTTCCTTATGATCAGTTTCTTTCGATATATCTACCTATTTAAAACCGGTTCGGGGCCCCGTGGCTGAGGCATTCTGCTACTTAGCACTATTACGTGGGTTTGATCCAGGCCGCGGTTGTCGTTTTGTTTTTCATGCAAGTAAATAGCAACGGTTTCCACGTGTCGAAATTTTGTAGCAGGTTACATACAACAAGCTGGTCTAAATTAACACGCGACCTTTCAATAGCACCCTTTTCATAGCCGAAGTGTAGCTTCGACCGGTGGAACACCCGCTTTTTTTTAACTTCTCAAATACTCGCTCAAGCGTTACCTTGGGGAAGAAAATTGATTTTATGTTTGCATCCAAATACCACAAGCTCGGTGCATTATAAATAGCGAGATTGACATAACTACACGTTTGAGCAGATGATTTAGAACGCAGTCTATTTATTGTTCCGAAACATTAGCATTACCACTCTGAGCGCCAAATTTACAAATGATTCCACAGGAAGGTGGTTGCACGAAAATAAAAAGAAACGTTGCAACCGCAGTGAAGAAAGGTAATTTGTCTTTCATTTGTTTCAGGCATCTTCACCGCATATGGGAATATCGGTAAGAAAGGTCCATCATAACCGCATTGGAGAGTGCCACGTTAGAGATAATACCAAGAAGCCGCGACAATTCCACCGGTGATAGTTTGTAGAAGTCTAGTCTTTCGCAAAAAGCGGTCTTTATAGCTACGCGTATGCATAAAACTTCCTTAGAACAGTGCTACTGTGGATTGTTATACCAAGTGGGAAAACACACGTACAAGGTGGTAGCTGCAAACGAGGACAAAAAAAAAATAAAAATTTGATGACTTTTCTCTTGTGAAAGGATGAGCACGTGGCTGTTTCGTTGCCCTCCTTAGGTGAACTATTTTCCTTGATATTCCAGGTCTTTCGTTCCCTTTGAAGTCTTTGTACTTTTGTGAGCACACCAGACAGCGCACGCTATGAATTACTTGCACTCAGCAATTAGTGATCCGCTGCCGGTGTGTTGATTGGGCTACTATGTGCATATGGTTGAAAGTTGTCAGTACAAGTTCCTAGGCAGTCTTTTAAAAGTACTCATTGCGTGCTTTATGACGGGAGCAGTGTACAAGGGCTACCTTAAAATACAAGCTGAAATTGTTTATTACAAATAGCCCCCCAGAACGAGAGAGTGTACACGCAGCTGCACCTGCAGAATCACCCAAACGGATATTCATGCTCTCGTGTTCCGGCCTGCACAATGGTACAAGTAAGAATGGCAGGGAATTAGTGCACTGTGCCTACAGACATCATGCCTCAAAACTGGCACAGCAGCAGATTGAAGGGTATGGTGTACATTTTGACGCGCTTTATTCATGCGCTTTATTCATGCTTTCACCAAAATTTACTGGCGATATCCACACCATTAGCTCATTTAGACGTTCCAACTGCCCCACGAAAATAGCCGGTGGCTGTTTTTGTGACACCTTCGTTGTGTAGTTCAGCCGTGCGGGCGTGACCGTAGAAATACCACCCCAATAAAATATGTTACGACAATACTTATTACCACTACTTAAGTGCTGGAACGTGCGCGGAAAAGACGCCCTCTGCAAGCCGCGGTGGTCATTGCTGTGCAGGAGTGCTTCTGCTGCCGCGAGACCTACATGAACCGGCGAGAGATCCAGCTGCAGGACTGCTTCGACCCCAACGGTCAGAAGCTGTACGGCGCAGACGGCAGCATGACCATTTTCCTAGAGGAGCCGCAGGACTGCTCCTGCCACAAGTGCGGAGGATAAATTGCCACGCATGGCGACCACTGCTCTGACGCCTATGCCCCTGAACGACCAACCAGAAGCTTTCATGCGTGCGAAACTCGCGGCGTATTACCAATTCATACCAAAGAAATTCTCAAGAACTGTCCAAAAGAAATGTTGAAATAGCAGGAGAAAATTGTGTGGTGAAAAATATCTCAGGAGTTCCGGGTTGTCTTAAGGGGACACACCTGTTAATATGCCCATGAGACTTGCTAATTTATCACCCACGGATTTAAAAACCATCGCGCACCAATATGAAAAGATTTACAAATACACATCAATGTTCGCAACGGCCTGGTTTGCTTATTTTAAGGATGCGTCACTTCTGTGGGGAAATAAAAAATAACATTCTTGCTTGCTATACGGCTAGCGCCATCTGTGAAAACTTGATAAGCCAACAAGCGTTTTTTGTTTATTTTTTTTATTTCAGTAAAGAGGTTATATATCTTGTAGGAACTTTCGTATCGGTACACGATGCTTTTTAAGCCCGTCGGTTATGAGTTAGTAAGTCACGTAGTAATGTGTTCAAGTGAGAGTCCCCATTAAATTACTGCAATACAATATTCATTCGTACTATCTGGATGCAAGAAATTTCCGTGTCAGTGGGATTTTACGTGTCGAAAAAAAATGATTGCTAGCTTCCAAGTAGTCCTGCAAATAGTGAAACGTCCCAGGATCGCTTCTTATTGTACATGAGAAATAAATGACATCAGACAGACAGATGGAATTTTAGATGGGAGCTGATATCAAGTGGAAGAAATAACGCACTTAATTTTGCTGTTTTTACTTCACCCGTTTTTGTCTACTATTGTCGCGATCTCGACATCCCTAATTATTCGAAACCATGCCCTTAATGCCGACCCGATGGTTTTGAAACAGTAAGAAAGTACGCCGCCGATGTTTCTTGCATGTAGGTAGCGAGTGCGTCGGTTTTGATTGTGCGATTTATGCTGCAGCAGTCGCTTTAGTGTCTAATGTATTAACACTGTCGCGGAAGACCAGCCATTACAAACGCTAAAGGTCGGAGCGCTCATAGCAGTCTGCAAATCGCGCACCGTGCTGTCATAAAAACCTATTTAGGAACTGTGGTTCATAAGAATCTGCGCTGTTTTTGTCAGCTCGAAACGCAGTACAGTTATTTTAAAGGCGCCATGCAGAACAAATATGAACTTGTTTGATTTAAGTTCGCAGAACAAGCTTTTTGTATGTTAAGCACCTCACGTCCAGTCAAGAAAAACCTTTTTATAAAAAAAAACAGGAAATTCAAAACTTTCTAACCTAGCGCTCCGCGATGTCAGCAGGAACACGATGAGCCTCCTCGATTATCAATCCCGGATTTTCCGCAGACAGCGTGGAACTCTGCGTCGCTTGACTTTTACAGGTATTTCTATAAGTTTTCGATAATAAGGGAGTCCTCGGACTTTCCGCTGCCTCTCCAGGACTAACAAATCGAAGATGCCAAATAGAAGGACCAGTTGTGCAATAGACGATACATAAGACAGCTAGTTATCACTGCGTTAACTGCGCGTTCGCGCTCAAGTGTTGCAACCAAACAGAGCTAGAGTTACCTCCACCAGCGCAGCCATGTTCTTTGAGGTGGCTGTGTTGAGCGACCGCCAATCGCACCAACAAGATTCTGTGTCGTCATAGAGTTCCCGCCAAAAAGCTTTACTATGTTTTTTTATTATCGTGATTATTTTTTGAAGCGGGCAATGAGATTGGCACCATCGTTATGTAAAGCAAGTAGTCCATTTGATGTACCAAGCGCCTATTTCGTCTTCATGACCTTTATGTTAAGGCTACAAACACGGCATAAAGCTTTTTAATAAATAGACACTACTATCAGAGTACAATTCCGTAAAATATAGAATGAAATTAATCTGAAAATAGCATGAAAAGAATCGATCGTTGATTAACTTTCCCCGCTGCGGTATTCAAACTACACATTCATTTTTGAGGTCGTTACACAGATCAGGATTGATTAATTGATTGCAGGGTGTAACGCACCGACGCATAGCAGGCAATGAGGCACGCCGTATTAATTTTGATCACCTGGGGATCTTTAATGTGCGCCAAAATATCGTATACACGGGCCAAAGATCAGGAAATTCCGTTTGTACACCTATGTCAAACAACATCCGATACAAAACGCGTTTATTTTTGCTCGTTAACAGTTGGCTTTAGGTGGTTGATTACAAGCAAAGGAATTTCATCGAACTGAAGTCTATAAAGAAGAAACGAAGCGCTTCCTTTAAGATGTCGGTGCTGATTACACACGCCGTTGTTTTGCACTGCAGTAGACTCCGGTTGAGACGACCTCGGTCGAAATGAACTCCATGTTTAGTACGAACAGCCCTTTTGCTGTCTTGCAACGTCCACAATGCAAAAAACGTCCGCTTACGACGAATCTGAAAGTACGAAGAAAATTTCGCGGTTCTTTTCAGTTAGTCTTCACGGGAGTCTACTGTATATTGAATACAGAATTCTTCATTGCATCCTGTTTTTTCCTGAATGAAAGAAATGAATTCATTCAAACTTAAAGTAACGAGAAAAATGAGCAACGGAAATTGGCCATTGTACATTGTACGAGCGCTACCACTGTCATCGAAAATAAAAAAGTTTCTGAGCAACAGTTCGTTTCCAAGTTACTGTAGGCCGGGCACTTCCTGTCATATCTAACGCCCTCTAGCGGTTAGGTTGCAGCAATGTTTATGATCAGCTTGCTAAAGCGACCTTGCCGTTCTGCCTCTGTGGCCTACCGGGGAGCGTCACGGCTTTTCAAGCCTTCACACTTGGTTCGAGCCCAAGCAGGTCTACCCTTTACTTCACGTGAAGAATTTTATTCTTAAAAATGTTTAGTTGGATATTAGTTCCACAGGTTCATTATGTGAATAAGGGTAGTTAATTATCTCTTGCGTCAGTTTAGGTGCGCAGATAGGATATTACCGCGTTTATTTAAAGTTCTGCATCACACCGGAAGTGCCCGACCTTCAGCGACTTGGAAACGAAATACCGCGCTCTGTGGCATGAGAATAAGGCTGCATGATGCCAAACCGAAGTCTCTGCCCCCCCCCCCCCCCCCATAACGTTTGAGTTGCCGTGCTCTGCAACACCACTACAATGAAGTGTATGTTACCACTGTCTGCGCCGTTCGTTTTTTGGCATCCCATTTTAGCATGATGCTTTGTAAAGAAATACCAGCTGCCGACGCGCTTTCGTTGCCTCCTGGCACTGTGCTGAGCAACAATAAGAGAAATAATTGTTTGAAGAACTGCAATTATCCACAGAACCAAATAGCGCCGATGCTTTATGTAAGCGTTATATTTCGTATTAAATGATTCCCACAAGATTCGTTTGCTGAGTTTACTCGGCACCACTTCACCTGGTGCCTGTATAGCATTGAATTTCAGAAGCTTACGTGTTCGTAAACGCTCCCATGGTAACATGCCACCGGTGCCCCTATGCTTTCGAATGCATAAAATATCTATGTTAAGGTAAGTGGGCTACCCTATCATATTGTTCTACACTATTTCTGCGTATAAAAGAATTCACATCCGAAAATTCAGTTTACGCATGTACTCCATACAAAGGTTTGATGATGATGATTGGATGCTTATGGCGCAAGGCCAGCTACGGCAAAGAGCGCCAAAACAGTGGTTATGTATGAAGGATGAAGACCTAACACTAAGATCATTCAACAAGAACGAAAGTAAAATCAGTAAAAGTCAATGAGGAAGTCTCCTGTAGTACGTACGTACGTACGTTTGTGCGTATGGCAGGTTGTGAATAGCCGTCGTATGAAATTAGGTTCAAAACTTTACCTTGGGTAAATATTTAAAAACACGCTGGACATCCACATAAAGCCTCAAATGTGACTTACAGTATATTGACGATAGATCACAGGTGCAACGTCGTAGCAGTAGAACCACATAAAATATCGAAGATTTGCTAACTTATTTCCTCATTGCGTTTGGATTTCACCGTCCCCACTGGGTGCAAAAACATCACTTTTACCCGGGGTACACAAATGTGCTCCTTCCCACCTGCCCCCCCCCCCCACCCACTTCTCTGCAATCCCTACCCACCTCGTTTTTTTTACCACCGCCTGAGGAACAAAATTTCTGGAAATTTTCATTCCGATCCAGCTTAAAATATGTATTTTTTCCTTCCTTTCCGAGCAGTTAGGTTGATACCGCTGGGAAACGCACTAACAGGAGGAATGCTGAGGCCGTGCCGTCAGTTCGCTGCAGCTCCGGTTTAATCTTGTGTGAACGTATGCCTCCATTATAAGCGTCATCGCTGCGCAGACCAGGGAGTAAAAAGACGTACGCAGTAGGACACAACATGGTTTCAAGCCAAGCGATGTTCCTCTCATCGCCGCTTCGTGTTCCGACGGGGCGTCCGCTTGTGTAAGAAACATAAACAGTCGCAGTACCATGTCCCCGTCCTGCTGATACAAATGGTGATACGGAACTTCGCTCTCCTACCCCACCAGCCTAAGGCCCATTCAGGCGCAATTATCATCCCCATTATCGCAGGGGAGGGGGGGGTCTTCAGCTCGGGAACACCTGTTCCCTACGTCTCACCGTCGTCGCCGTCATCATCATCATCACAAGCCTGTCTACGCCCACTGCAGGGCAAAGGCCTCTCCCATATACCTCCAAAATTTAGCGGTCCTGTGCTAACCGCGAACAATTTATCCCCGCAAACTTCTTGATCTCATCTGCCCATCTAACTTTCTGCTACCCCCTGCCACGCTTGCCCTCTCTAGGGATCCACTCTTTTAAATTTAACGATCAGCAGTTTCTTGCCTTCGCATTATATGCCCTGCCAACGTCCATTTCTTCTTAATTTCTACTATGTCCTTAACACGCGTTTGTTCGCTCGCGCACTCCGCTGTCTTCTTTTTCTTTAACGTTGCACCTATCATCTTCCGTTCCCTTGCTGGCTGACTCGTCTTCAATTAAAGTTGAAACCCTCTTCGCAAGCCTGCAAGTTTCTGCCCTGTAGGTCAGTACCGGTAAGATGCAGCTGTCACACACTTTCTTCTTCAGGCACAATGGTAGGCTGTTATCCATTATCTGCGAACGTCTACCGAATGCACTCCATCCCATTCTCACCCTTCTAATTACCCAGACAACACAAACACATCCTGAGCACGTCCCGAGGACGTTCTATTGAGGACATTATGATGTCCTCAGTATGTGCTCTTCTGATACTCAATTGGTACTGAAAAGGTGCTATTGTCCGGCCTCAGCACATCCTCAGAACATCCTTAAAAGGAAGCCACGGATGATTACAGTACATTCGCAGGACTACTGTATGACGTCAGGACATTTTGAGGACTACTTTCTAGCCATGCTTTTTTGTTGCTAGGTGTTATGCACAGGGTGTTTGAGAAAGGAGGGGCCTGGGCTTGGTACTTCCATCCCCGAGGTATTTGTGCAGTTGACTCTTTGCCAAGGTATGTCACTGTGTACCCCCGGAATCTCCACTGGGTACAGCCTTTATGTGTAGCATTAATCTAAAACCAGTACTGCACAAGCCTCCTCGTGATGACACAAGTATGCAAAATATGCTGGTGATGGTGATTTATTGCACAAGTAAATTCATCGCAGCGCAATATGAGGCGAAAAATGCTGTGAATCGTCACCGGAGTCCACTGGAGAGCCTAGTAGTCACTGGAGTCCGACTGCCCCAAACGACCTAGAAAAATGATACAAGCACAACAAATTAGCAAAGCATTTACACAAGAATTTTCTCTGTGCACTGGGCCCCGCCATTTTTTAACTAACGATGTGCCAGCTTCCGGGCATTTCTTGGGGACTACGGGGCGAGCAGACGATAGCACAGCCACGCTGTTGCGCCGTGCCGTGCTTGGTTATTAGACGTCCCAGCGACATCGAAACTCGGTGTCACTTATTCGGTATGTCAACAGTGTGAACTTTAACAGTGCTTTAAGGGGAATGTTCAAAGCGTCGGGGAGCAGCCAGCTTTGCCCATTAATTCCGTTCTCAACCCGCTAAGGGGGCAAGCAGGCACCCTACGCGTGCTGTCCTGATGGGGGTTGCCTGTGAGGATATCTTTCGTTGTGCCAGCAGGACGAACGCCCAACGCTTTCTCACCAATTGACATTTACTTTCTTCATTGTGGGCAGGTTTCCGTCATTGACTTAACTTGACAATGCACAGCAGCCACCCGTCCGGGCGTCACTACGCCGTCGTTAGCTGAACCAACTATCGGCATAAGCGCAAAGTGCTCATACAAAAACAAGTTAAGTGCACCACAACAAAAGTGTCTGCATGTGTGGAGTCTATTCACTTTACAAATTTCCTGCATCCCTCGAGAGCCACGGTGAATGGGTCGTCGTGCTGAATTGGAAAGTGTTCGAACCTAGCCAATTTGCGAGAGTAAGTACGGTCCTACGCTGCTTTGGAAGCACTGTTTATTTACTGTCATGCTAAATTCTTATCGCACGTGTCTGTGCTCTGGAGGTATTCTCTGTTCATTTCATCGACGGAAAGGTGGTAAAAATCAATCCTACACCTATGCTGCCAGCTCGGGTACGCCAAAACGGCGAGCGAAAGCGAAATAGGAGTGTCGCGGTAGCGGAGCATGCCCAGTCGTTTCGGTAAATCGCTAAACGCCAAACCTCTTTAAACGCGCCATAAGTATTTAGCATGAGGGTGAATAAACAGTGCTTCCAAAGCAGCGTACGACGGTACTTACTCTTGCAAATTTGCTACTTTAGAAGACTTTCCGATTCAGCACGACGAACCATTCGCGGTGGGACTAGAGGGATGCAGGAAATTTGTGCCTCGAATAGACTCCCCACATGCGGACACTTCTTTTGCTGTGGTGCACTTCACACGTTTCTTGTATGAGCACTTTGCACTTACGCGGATTGTTGGTGCAGCCAACAACAGCATAATGACGCCCGGACGGATAGCCTCTGTATATTGCCAAGTAAAGGCAATGACTGCAACCTGCCCTGAATGAAGAAAATAAATATCAATTGGTGATAAAAGGTCGGGTGTACGACCTGCTGGCGCGGCGAAATGTAGCCTCACAGACAACCCCGTCAGGAGAAAGCGCGCGTAGGGGGGCACGCCACCTTAGTGGATTGAGAACGGAATTAATTGGCAAAGGGGACAGCCCTCCAACGCTTCAAACGTCCCCCTTTAAGCACTGTTAAACCTCACGCTGCTAACATACCAAATAAGTGACACTTACCGACTTTCCATGCTGCTGGGACGTCTGATAACCACGCACGGCACGGCCCAACAGTGTGTGACTGCGGTGTCGTCTGTTGGCCCCGCAGTCCCCCAGAAATGCTCGCCAGGTGGCGCATCGGTCGCCAGAAAATGGCCAACCTGGCAAAAGTCTTGTCTACAAAAAAAAGAGTGCATTGCAACTTCGTTGCATTATTACAGGCTTTGACAACCTGACTAAAATGCTAAAAAATTTGCTCACCCAGCTGCACGGCTATATTTTCAAAGTTCTAAAGGGGACGTATTGCCGGGTATGGTGCAGTGCCTTCCAAGGTGTGCTGAATGAGTAGTAGCCATTGTTTAATTACCTTTACCCAATTAGCTTACAATGCAGAATGTATAGACCACGCTCCAAATGTTTCTCTAAATTTTTAAGCTATTTATTTCTTCCTAAAGTGTTGACAGTGCCCTTTCCCTCACACCATCCTCCATGCCAGTTAGATGAAGTCATTGTCTATCAACATACTCGCAATTCACAGGTGGGGAAAGGCCGAGTTCTGCAGGGAGCTCTGGACAATCCTGAAGTATTTTGCACAGTCCTGCTTCTACACCGAAGTGGTGGTACAGTCGAAAGCTTTATTACAGTAAACACGGGAGCGCGTGCCGCTCAATACATGCAGAGCGCTCTGGTGAGAGGATGGCGTGCTCTAGCAATTTGTGCGGTTGGCGGACGCACTCCCTGAAAGCGCTTTATCGCGCGCCTGCCTGCTGCATCAGTTAGTCACGGAGGATAACATTTTTTTATCACCCAATAAGGAAGCGAAAAGAAAACGCTTTAATCCGTTTGCGCCGTCTCGCGTTTGATAAAAAGCCCTTCATTGGAACATGTATTCTCTGTAATCATCTCCAGGTATCTAACATAGCTACCACGGCAGCGCAATCAACCGTTGTCAGGGGGTGGATCCGCCAAATGTACGAACTGCGACAGTTCGCCATACCATCACTATATTTCTCTGCGTGTACTGAGTGACGTGCGCTCCCGTGTTTACTGTACAGTGTGTTGCCACGATTATTGGAACACTTTAAAAAATTTTACTGAGCGAACCGCCGCTCTGTTCGCGCTGAAACTTGCCACGAAGGTCGCATTTTGTGGTCTATTTTGTTTGATACCGGGAACAAACGACGGTACTTAACTTTATAAGTAGCGCTAGAGACGGGACACAGAAGAGGAGACACACACGACGGCGCTACTCCTCCTCTTCTCCTCTTCTGTGTCCCATCTCTAGCGCTACTTACGATGAATCAAAACCAACTAGCCCAACTGTCAATTTTATTGAACTTAACTTTGTATTCTGAAAATAAATACAAACGATTTTCGCCAATGGAAAATTGGCGGCTGATTTGGACATGCGAGCCAGCGCAAGTTGATGTTGGAACGACGGAACCACCTGGAGTATGCAGAGCGAAACGCACGTTTGGGATTCACGGTAGGAAGGAGCCAAACGGTGGAGCAGACGATCAGAAAATGCACCTAGGAATGAGCTAGCAGACAATCAGAAAACCCGGTTTTCGGGCTCGCACGTCCAAATCAGCGCCATTTTTCCATAGGTGAAAATCGTTTTTATTTTCAGGATAAACAGGTAAGTACCGTCGTTGTTCCCGGTGTCAAACAAAATAGACCACAAAATGCGACCTTCGTGTGAAGTTTTACCGCGAACAGAGCGGTTGTTCGCTCAGGAAAAAAATTTAAAGTGTTCCAATTATCGTCGAAATACTCTGTATAAAGCTTTCGAGTGTACTTTCCCCCGTGAACGCTGCGAAGTACCACTGGACCTTGGTGTGTGCAGCAGGGCTCTTGCAGACGATGGCAGTGAAGAAAAACACGCGTGACTGCGCAACACACCAAGCAGTGATGTAACCGCGGCAAGGGTCGATTTAGAGTTTACCGCCCACTCCTGCAGTTTGTGCCGAAACGCCAACGTGGTGTCTTCGTCAACACAACTGTGGTCTTGACAACTCGTAATCTCCGCTGGACAGGGGCCGCGCAACGCGACTCTCAATGTGGCGACGCTTTATTACAGACACAGCAGTATGTCATGAACTTTGCGCTGGTGGTTGCTCGGACTGGGATTACGCCTACAACTCGAGCGTGTGCTAGCATCTAATTCAGTTGCTTCTAAACAAAGCCCGCGTTGTTGCGATGTCGACGGCTTGGGCACAAAGTCGATTTGCCCGCTGCCAATTAACGCAGAAAATGCATCGATGCGGCACTTCCGTACCCGCCTGAGCTGCCGCTCACTGCTTTCTGACATTTCGAGTCCAGTAAAATTATACACAGCGCTCACATTTGTTATTTGCACCCACCACAGGTGACTTACCTCTGTGTGTGGCTGCGTGGACGGTGGCTGCCATTTTAAGTGCGAATGCACTTCTTAAGCGAGCCTGAAGCGTCCGCCGCCGTCCGCATAGCAACAGCTGCGGGTGCGCGCGCTCCTCGTCTTGATGATGATGATGGTTTGATTTTATTGGCGCAAGGCCGACATGGGCAAAGAGCGCCAAACACAAAGTTATTTGATGAGGAGATAACACGAACTAAAATCAGTTAAAAGACTATGAGCACGGCTGGTGTAAAGGGTCAGGGTGAAGAACAAGAGTGGTTAAAAGATAAAGAAGTTGGCTGGTGTATAGGACCAGGGGTAAAACTATGAGTGGTATGAGATGAGTTGTAAAAAGTGAACTTCTGATAAGAACTTAAAGGTGCGCTGAACAGAAAACATGGCATCATCTCCTAAGAAGTATGACGGGTGTGGTGGAATATGTCTTGTGTGTAGTTGTGGGAAGTGTTTGCGTCGTGTAATGTCGAGTGCCTTACATTGTATGAGGATGTGGATCACAGTTAGGGCCTCTCCACACCTGCTGCACAGAGGTCTTGGAAACCCTGTGAGCAGGTGGGAGTGTGTTATATGAGTGTGGCCTATCCGTAACCTAGCAAGGGCAACTTCAGTGTGTCTGTTGTGTTTGTCAGTCGTGTATGGTCCCAAGAGTGGCTTTATTATGTGTAGTTTGTTGTCTGTCTGTTGATTCCAGAGTGCTTGCCATGTTTCGCGAAGGTGTTGTCTGATGTGTAGCTTGAGGTCAGTGTAGGGTACTGCTGCTATGTCCGGTGTATTTGTATGTGCAGCAGCAGCGGCCATCTGATCAGCGGTCTCATTTCCCGCAATCCCAGAGTGGCCTGGAACCCAACACATGATCACCTCGAGATTTAATGCGTACGCTGACATAATGGTTTTAGACACTACATTAAGAACATGGTTTTTAGAAGACTTGTTGGATGACAATGCATGTACAACACTCAGTGAATCTGTGAAAATGATAGACTTGGGTATTTCATGTTGCACTATGTGATTTAAAACAAGCAAAACTCCATGGGCTTCCGCCGTAAAAATGCTGGTCTTAGAGTTTAGGGTCTTAGAGACTCTAAAATCGGGTCCGTGCGCCGCACACGACACAGTAAGGGAAGTTTTTGATGCGTCACTGTAAAACTCTGCACATTCATACTTAGACTGCAGAGACAAGAAGTGCTGCAAAATAGCAGTTTGTGGTACCCTACTTTTATCAATTTTCACGAAGGACAAGTCACAACACACAGGTTGAAGCTGCCAGGGTGGTAAGACGTCAGCAAAAGAAGATGTGTAAATGTCTATAAAGGAGATGTCGAAATTTGAAGCTTCCTGTCTCACTCTAAGTGAGAACGGCAAAGGGACAGACGGGCGATTTACAAACAGTGGCGATGTGGAGGTATCATTAAAAACAGGTTTAAAAGGATGGTTATTCAAAGATGAAATTTTAAAAGCGTAGAGAAAGTCCACATACGTTCGTTGGTACTCAAGGCACCACTTATTACATTCAACGTATAGACTCTGGGCCGGGCTAGTGCGGAAGGCACCCGACGCAAGGCGCAGACCCAAGTGGAGTACTGGATCAAGACTTTTTAGGGTTGTTTTCGATGCCGATCCATACACGACACTGCCGTAGTCTAATCGAGACCCGACTAAGGCGGTAAAGACCCGGAGAAGTAGTTCTTTGTCTGCCCCATAGGATTGGTGGGAGAGGACCTTGAGAATGTTTAGTGTTTTGAGGCATTTATGTTTAAGTGTTTTGACGTGAGGTATGAACGTGAGCTTGTTATCAAATATGACACCTAAAAACTTGTGCTCCCTTTTAACAGGAATAGGTGCCCGGTTAAGTGTAATCTCAGGGTCCGCGTTAATCCCACGCTTGCGGGAAAACACAACCCAAGTACTTTTGGCCGGGTTTAGTTTAAACCCGTTAAGGTCCGCCCAGCCAGCAAGTTTCTTAACACCGAGCTGTGCTTGACGTTCGCATATTGACAGGTTACAGGATTTAAAAGATATTTGCACATCGTCTACATAGATGGAACAGGAAATGGTCGGCGGCAATGCCTTTTGGAGGGAGTTCATCTTAACTATAAACAACGTGCAACTTAGAACTCCACCTTGCGGCACACCATTTTTCTGCAAATATACATTGGAAAGTGCACTGCCAACCCTCACTCGAAAGGTTCGTTCAGCCAAATAACTACAAAGAGTGTTCAACATGTTGCCGGACACACCAAATGACTTAAGGTCCCTGAGGATGCCATAGCGCCAGGCTGTATCATAAGCTTTTTCAATATCGAAAAATACCGTAAGGCAGAACTGGTTATGGACAAATGCATCTTTTATGTAGGATTCCAGTGCAACAAGTTGATCATTGGTAGATCGCCCCACCCTGAAGCCTGCCTGGCAGCCCTCGAGAAGACCGTTGTACTCCAGAAAGTACACGAGCCTACGGTTTATCATGTTCTCGAGGAGCTTACACAGGCAGCTTGTCAGGGCGATGGGACGATAACTTGCGGGAGAGGAAGGGTCCTTCCCCTCCTTCAGAAAGGCCACAACTATGGCCTCCTTCTAAGACCTTGGAAGCTGCCCCGAAAGCCATATTCTGTTGTAGAGCTGTAGGAGTGTCTCAAGAGTGTCTGCGTGTAGGTGTTGTATCATGGTGTATGTAATGCTGTCTGCCCCTGGAGCTGAAGGCTTACAAGTGGCAAGAGCAACCTTCAGCTCATGAAGTGTGAATTCAGAGTTGTAAGCAGAATTCGACTGGTTCTTGTCTCGTAAGGGCTTCTTTTCTGAAGATGTTTTGTGTTGCATGAAAGTATTAGTGTAGTGTGCTGAGCTGGACACGTGTTGGAAGTGTTGTGCGAGTGTGTTAGCCTGGTCTTCCAGTGTGTCCCCTGTTGTACTAACTAGGGGCAGGCTGTGTGTCTCTTGTCCTTTTAGTTTTCGTATACGTGTCCAGACTTTGTGTGTGTCTGTGTACGAATTGATGGAAGTGAGGAAGGTGCGCCAACTCTCCCTTTTCGCCTCACGGCGCACTCGCCTCCCAAAAGCCTTGGCCTGTTTAAAAGAAATGAGGTTATCTGATGTGGGGTACCGGCGAAGGACACCCCACGCCTTGTTCTGGGCCTCTCGCGCCCGCCTGCAGTCCTCGTTCCACCAGGGCCTCCTTAGGCTGCGGGACCCACTGGAGGCCTGGGAAATGGACTTTTCGGCGGCGTCGAGGATGTGCGCCGTGACGAGTTGGGCGGCTTCTTCCACGTGTAGGTGTTTTATGGATGTGTGGTGTAGTTGAGATGTATGTGTGAATGTGCGCCAGTTTTATGGGAAGATGGACTGCTCGGGCCTATACCTATATACGTTAATGAAGTGGGGAAATGGTCACTACCATATGGGTCCGTGCCCACACCCCACTCAAGATATGGAAAGAGAACTGCGGAACCAATCGCCAAGTCAAGATGAGAGTATGTATTGTGTCCTAAGTTATGGTATGTGGGCTGTTTTTTGTTGAAGAGGCATGCTCCGGAGGATGTAAGAAACTTCTTTATCAGGCGACCCCGGGCATCCGTACGAGAAGAGCCCCAAAGAGAATTGTGAGCATTAAGGTCGCCTGTTAGTATGTATGGTTCGGGCAGCTGGTCGACCAGCGCCTCGAAATCAGAGCTCAGAAGTGCATGATCAGGAGGAATGTAGATGGAGCATACCGTTATCAACCTATTAAATATTATGGTACGGATCGCTACAGCCTCGAGGACAGTGTTTAAAGAGAGAGGGTGGCATGCTAATGATTTCCGGGCGATAATGGCCACACCTCCTGAAGAGTGGGTGCAGCCAACCCTGTCCTTTCTGAATACCATGTACCTATTTAAGAAATTTGTTTGTTTAGAATTGAGGTGGGTTTCCTGGAGACACATGATACTTGGCTGACTGGCATGCAGAATCTCATACACATCGTCAAGATTTTTAAGGAGGCCTCTGCAGTTCCATTGAATGATGTTTTCTGTTCCCATTATTTAAATTTAAGAATGACTAGAGTGTGTGTGTTCGTGTGTGTTCATGTGTCGTCTTTCGGGGCGGTTACTCTTGGATTGGGCTTTTTGGGCCTGTCTGTAGGCTTGGAGGTCGGTGGCCGCTCCTTGCGCTGCGTTGCAGGCAGGAACGGCCCGACATCCATGTCATCGTCGGATGTCCGAGGGGTGCCCGACGGACCGGGCCCCCCGGACTTGGCCCCCCCTCGGGAGCCCTTCGTTTGAGACGCCACCGCCGAGGGCGTCCGGGGTGCCAGAGGTGGCACGGGCGGTGCGGTAGCGGTGGGAGCCGGTGCGGGGCCTGTGGTGTCCATCACCTCGGTACCCTCCAACGCACTGGAGGACGGGGAGACAGAGGCGGGAGCGGCACCGGTCCCGACAGGAGTGGTTTGCGCCACAACCGCTGCTGCCTCAGCAAGCGGCGTGGTGCCGGGTTGGGCTGCGTGAGGCAACCCAGCGGATGGCGGGGGCGGGACCAGGTCAGACTCGCTGAACTGGGTCCCTGTGGACACCAGACGCCGCTCCGCCCCCCGGCGAGCCGCGTCAGCGTACCTCCCCAGAGGGAAAGAGGCGAACCTCTTTCTCGCCTCCGGGAAGGTGATGTTCTCGGTTACCTTGATGTTGATTATCTTTTTTTCGAGTTGGAACTTTTCGCACTTGCGGGAGTACGCTGCATGCGGTCCCCCGCAGTTTACACAAGTGAGGGTATCGGATTGGCAGTTGTCACTAGAATGATCGTGCGCCGCGCATTTCGCACACGTCGTTCGTCCACGGCAAGAGTTAGTACCATGCCCGAACCGCTGGCACTTAAAACAGCGCCGCGGGTTCGGGATGTACGGACGTATTGAGCACCGGATAAAACCTGCATGTATATGTTGTGGGAGAACTGCGCGGTCAAAGGTCAAGATGATGTGCTTGGTGGGAATGTCCTTGTCGTCTCTACGGATAGTGATGCGTCTCACGGCAGTGACGCCCTGATCCTTCAAGCCGGCAAGGAGATATGCATCGGTTTCGTTCAGGAGGTCTGTCTCGGATATCACACCCTGCGAGCCGTTGAGGCTCCGATGGGGTGTGACCCGGATGTCAAGATCAGCCAGTCTAGTCTGAGCTAGAAGCTTTGCAGACTGCTGCTTGTCATTTATTTCAATTAGGAGTTCGCCAGACCTTTGTTTTTTGCATTTATACGATTTTCCTACTATGGCTTCAAGATACTTGGCGATCAAGAAGACTGACTGAGATGCAAGAGGGTGGGTTGGATTGAGGGATTCCATCACAAGAAATCGAGAAAAATGGTTCGGTTCAGGAAAGGTTAACGACGGCAACGGAGGAAAGGAAACTTCGGTGCGGCCCCTTTTCGGGGGCCGATCACGTGTTGGGGGGGGTTTGGAAAATGCCATGTGATACATTGAAAAGCAGGGAGACGGAGGTACTTTCTCCTTTGACCTTACCCTGGTAGTCAAAGAGGTCCCGGAGCTCCCTGCCTGGTAGACAGGCAGGGAGCCCATCGGCCGGAGCTTGACCAAGGCTCCGACGGCCACCGTTAGAGGTTTCTACCCTTCACCTTAAAACACATCACCACGGTAGGGCACAGCTTATGTTGGGGGGCTCGGGGTCCGCGGTATCGCCAGTACCGTCACCAAGATTACTCAAGGTGCCCCGTGCGGGGGCGCTCCTCGTCTTCTTTGGCAACGGGGGGAGATGGGCGCGCGCTGCCTGGCCGCTGACATCGTACATACCCACGTGGGGGATTGGCCAGGAATCTCGTCGTCTTCCTTGGCAACGGGGGGAGATGGGCGCGCGCTGCCTGGCCGCTGATATGGCACATACCCACGTGGGGGATTGGCCAAGAATCGGGCGTGAGAAGGGCTAATGCACCCGCTTGAAGGAGTACTGACACGAAATTTCAAAGCTGAGATCCGCTCTAGCAATCAAGTACAACGACAACACAAATAGGTGTCTGTGAATAAATGCATCTTTCTTTCTGTGTAGTTGTGTGTGTGTGTGTGATCTCTCTTTCGCGAACATTACCGAACCGCGCAAATTCAACTCGTGCATTCGCACTTTCACATTCTTCCCCTCGGGGAAATGCGGGGAATTTTTTTTCTCAGGGCCGACTGGCTCGTCTTCAAACTTTCAACTTGGCTTGACTAAAATAACTACTTGCGCATGGTGGCCAGTAGCAAAATAGAAGTGCTGAAAAATTGTTTCGCACAAAACGCATGCATGCATTTTCTCTTTTGCATCATTTTTAATTTTAAAATTTGCAGAAGATGTTTGTATTCTTCTGAATGTTGAAAATGTACCCAGCTAGTAAATTAGAAGCGCTATTTTGTTACCTGTGTTACAAACGTACAATGTGGACGAGAATGCAAATCACTATCTGTGTGAAGTACCTGCGCGTGAAAACTATATTAGCGAGCGTTCCCATTGTCTTCTAGAGACCAAAATTAGCAAGTCCTGAGAAAGTCCTTAAATAAACGTTTCTAGGACACCAAGCGCACTGACGTACTGGGGATGTCCTGAGGACATCGAAAAGCAGTGAGGACGTTTGGACCTTTTGAGGACGTCCTGGGGACATTGTGTGTTTTCTGGGTATCGCTGCCTCACGGTTTGTATCCGGGGTCACTACTTGGCCTAAGTAGATATATTCGCTTACCATTTCGACTGCCTCGCCACTTATTTCAAGCCGCTGTGCTCTCCCGAGGCTATCGAACATTACTTTAATCTTGTTCATATGAATTTTCAGCCCCACGATTCTAGTCGGCTTGGCCAGTGCGCTAATCATGCTTTGCAGTTCGTTGATGATGATGGTTCGACGTTAGCGGCGCAACGCCAACTTGGGCAAAGAGCGCCAACACAATGGTTATATATGAGAGGTGAAACCGTAAACACTAACATCAGTCAGCAAAAACAAAAGTAAAATCAGAACCCCGAGTTACTTAGCAAGGCAACAACATCAGCAAATCTGAGGTTACTGAGGTCATGATCATTGTTGAATCTCCCTGGCGGGAACCGGCACGCATTGTTGAATCTCCCTGGCGGGAACCGGCACGCCTACCGGGCAGCAGGGGAAGAGGAAGAGGAGGTGGCACGCGAGGAGACGCGCGAGGCGAGCGAGCGAGCTGAAGGGAATAAGGCAGTGAGTGAGTGAGTGAAATACTTTATTAAGGACGAGAGGCCATGAGGCCCTGTGGGGAAGTGAGGATAGCGGAGGGGGAGCAGAAAGGGAGAGCTCACAATTCATCACAATTCACACAGTGTACACACTTCTACTTTTAAGGTCCTATTCACAAGATGCACATTTCACTCTGTCAGTGGCACCAAAAATGCACAGTTTGCACTGTTGACATTGGTCGTGGACGAGGTGTGTTCGTTGAGATTTCATGCACTAAGGCGCGGATGTCGTTCTCTCTTCACGTTATATGATTTCTGGTGCCGAGAACCCGGGAGAAGACCCACATCCGTCTGCTTGACAATGGAGAAGTTTCGCCGTCGTCAAGGTGTTTATCGCGGTGCCGCTACACGTCTTTTAGCTTCGGCCAACGAGCTCCTAGAAGATACCGATTCGGACTCCTCAGACTCACAAGCAGCCATCGAAGACCTCGAGGAAAAGGATGCCGTCTTTAGCAAGCTGGACGCGAAGATTGATGAACTTCTTGATGATCAAGAGTACCGAAACGAGATAGCAGGTGCGCTAGAGTACCACGACCAAATTCGCCACGCGATCACCAAGCTTCGGTTCATGCTGAAGACCAAGAGTGTCACACCTACAGACGTCGGCCAGCCAGGAGTGCTCCCACCGAACGACCAATCACGTGACTCTTCTGCTGGCATTAACAGCGAACTCGACCCGGAAGCCGCGGCTCTTGTCAGCTTCCGCTCTTCTACTCAGAGAGTTGCCTTGCCGAAGTTTCAGATTCCCGTCTTCTCCGGCGTGCTTCGTGAGTGGCACGGTTTTTGGGAGCACTTTAAGGCGACTATTCACACCCGTCCGGAACTGCCTAATATAGAAAATTTAGGTATTTTAAGGCGTACCTGAGCGGGGACGCCAAGAGGGCAGTTGAAGGGACATGGCTGACCGAAAGAAATTACGAGGTCGCGATGAAGGTGCTGACAGACCGTTCTGGCCGAACGGATGTTCTCGTGGATGACCACATTGATAGCCTCCTCGCCATTGCCCCCATCGAAATCTCAGCGCAGGTCTCGCGGCTTCGTGACCTATATGAACAGATCTTGTTTAGGACAAGTTGCCTCGAGAGGCTGGGAGTTCCTGCATCGGAGTACGCAGTAATCCTCAATCGCGTCCTCATGCGCGCTCTGCCTGAGGGTCTGGCAGTGCTTACAGGCAACGCATGAAGGAGGCTGCAGCCGATGACTCCACCACCCCAAGGTCACGAGGCGACGACGTCAAACGAGTACTGCGGTTCCTGCACATTCAGGGGGAGAACAGGGAGGAAAGCGAGGTGACGCAGAAAAAAGCCACTTCGAACGCAACATCGGTGGAGCGGCAAGCACGCGATAACGTCTTTCCTGGGCTTCCGTCCGCCCTGCCTTTTCTACCGGCTCATCGTTGTCACAGCCGCGAGCATGTCCACTCTGCGAAACGCCAGATCACACGGAACCGAGGATTGCCAAGCTAAGCTGTCGGGAGAAGAGAAGCGACGAAGACTTGGAAGGAAGCGTTGTTGCTTCAGATGCGGCAAACAAGGACACTTCGCACGCAGCTGCCACCTTCCCACCTGGATTTGGTGTCGCCATTGTGCGCGACGCCATTTGTCGGTTCTCTGCGACGTGTGGACGCGGCCTACCTCAGGGGTCCCCGTACCACCAGCACCTTTTGGGAGCATGGATCGGAAATGGCGACTACACTAGAAGAGTCGGTCACGACTGCTTCTGCAAGTAGCAATTTCACGTCGTCTGTCTTGCTGCAAACGGCTACGGTATTGGCATGTGGCAATGCTGACCGTGTCCTGGTCAGCCTTCTTTTTGACACCGGCAGCCAGCGAACGTTTGTGCGCAGCGACTTGGCCGACAAGCTAGAGCTTCCATCCACCGGCGTTGAAGACCTTACGGTATTCACGTTCGGCGACTGTCTGCGTTCGCGTCGGTACAGCTGCCGGAAATTGAACGTCACGCTGACTGGTTTCGAGTCGAAAGAAGTAACCGTCGACGCTCTGGAGGTTCCAAAGGTATGCACTGTAAAAAGTTCGCCTATGGAACCTGCTCTAGTTTCCATACTCCGTAGCCGAAACTTGGTCATCGCGGACGAGCCTCAAGATGGCAAGGATCAGAGTCCCACTATTAGCGTCTTAGTAGGCTCTGACACAACTACTGGAAGCTGGTCACAGGACGTATCTAAAGTTTAAGGGAGAGCATGGGCGCCGTGGAGACAGTTTTTGGTTGGGTGATCCAGGGAACATCTCTGAAAAGGCTCTTCCTTGGTCCCCGCAAAAGGTTGACTCGACTGTCCTGTTTCTAACCTGTTCTCACGGATGGAGTCCGACATGCGACCAGATTGACCCTTCAGAAACGTGGAGGCTGGATTCCATTGGGATAACAGACTCCAGCGTGAATAACGGCGCCCAGGAGGATGCGGCGCTTAGTCAATTTACGAGCGCTGTGCACAAGGAGGAAGGCCACTATGTCGTTCCACTGATGATCAAATCCCCAGAATACATGACTTGCACGAACCGGAATGTCGCTAAAACCCGACTTCTACGCCAGCTCCAACGCTTTCAGCATGAACCTAACTTCTGAGGGAGTACAACTCTGTGATCGGTGAGTATTTCAAGGAAGGCCACGCAGAACCAGTTCTGTCATCTGATATTCCCGGAGCAACCGTGTATTACCTTCCTCATCATGTGGTGGTCCGAAAAGAAGCTGTAACTACGAAGGTTCGTGTTGTATTTGATGCGTGGTCCCACACCCAGGGTGAGCCGTCACTTAACGACCTCCTTGACAAGGGCGTGAAGCTTGGGCCTGACCTTTTGCAGCTCCTCTTGCGGTTCAGGTGTCACCCAATAGTTTTGACCGTTGACATTGGAACGGCCTTCTTACAGATCTGGATCCGACGGGAAGGCCGATACACACTCCGTTTTTTGTGGATCGACGGACTGCCCACTCCTAGAAATCCGGTTCCAAAAATCGTAGAGTGGCGCATGACAAGGGTGCCGTTTGGAGCGGCATCGAGTCCGTTTCTGCTCGCAGCAACGATTCAGCACCATTTGGAGGCGTGGAAATAGGCACATCCAACGGTTTCCGCCCGCCTGCAGCAATCCTTTTACGTTGACGACCTGCTTATGGGCGCTTAATGGGATCAGGAAGCGTTAGAGATCTACAACGCTGCCAACGACATCTTAAGAGACGCAGGGATGGAGCTAAGGAAGTCTAGCTCAAACTCTAACATCTTGGGCCAACAGTTTCTTACCGACGGCCTGTCCGTGGAAAACGTCTCTGAAAGTAAGGCCCCATCGAAGGTACTCGGCTTGTTGTGGGACAGTTCAACAGATGACATTATCATGTCCACCCAAAACGTTTTGACATTTATCTCGACACACCCCTTCACGAAGCGAACCATGCTGCACGCTTTTGCGCGTCTTTTCGACCTACTCGGTCTGTTATCGCCGTTCCATGTGCGAGCTCGGTTGCTCTTTCAATGGCTTTGGCGTCTTAATCACGACCGGGACGAACCACTGCAGAAGGACGTTGAGAAAGAGTGGAAAGGCTAGGTTCCTGAACTTCCCACTCTGTCATCCCTGCGTAAAGAACGAGGCATCATTACCCTTGTGTCAAATAACCATGACATGATAGAAGTTCAATTCTTCGCCGACGCCAGTCCTTTAGCTTATGGAACAGCCGTGTTTGTGAGGGGTCCACTCGATAATGACTTCACTGTACACCTTCTGATGAGTAAGTCTTGTATTGCACCTTTAAAGGCTGTTTCGTTACCAAGACTGAAGCTTCCACCCTGCCTTTTAGCGGCAAGAGTATGGAAATACATTCGCCAGATGCAAGAGTTTTCAAGTTGCAAGGCGTCATTCTGGACCGATTTAGCGATAGCACTGTGGTGGGTTTCAGGCGATGCTGTCGGCTGGGAGACGTTCGTAAGAAACCGCGCCTTTGAGATACAGCAATTAACAGAAGGATCCTCGTGGCGGCACTGCGTTAGCGCAGACAACCCGGCTGACCTACTCACGCGTGGAGCGTCCGCGACTCGACTGACGCAGAAGAGCATGTGGTGGAACGGACCGCCGTGGTTGGCCAAGTCACAAGAAAGCTGGCCTGAAAGTGTGTCTCCTCCTCTGACTCCTCAAAATATCAACAGTGAACTGGCGTCAGTATGTCCCGCTACAGTAGCACCGAAGTCGCCACCTCCCCCGCTACTTAACATTGAGAACTACAGTCGCATGCTAAGGGTTCTAAGAGTCACTGCGTGGATAAGGAGGTTTCTTCGAAACTCTTCGCCAAATGAGCCTTCTCTCTTCGGGCCCTTGACGGCATCCGAAATACGTGAAGCTGAGCTGTACTGGCTGCGGCTTGTGCAGAGCTCCACCTGCCTGTCCGAAATCGCCGCTTGCCGTGCCAGGAGGCCAATTCCCTCACATTCCACCATCCTTAAATTACATCGAAACCTTGACGACCAAGGCTTGCTTCGAGTCGGCGGCCGGCTTCATCAACTCGACGGCCCCGAAGAAATGAAGCACCCGATTTTGATGCCCAGTGACCACAGGTTTACCGACCTCTGCGCCTTTTTAATGGGGGTATTCAGGCTACCCTTGTCAACCTTCGTTCAAGATTTTGGATTTTGAAGGGACGACGGACTGCGAGGCGTGTGCTGAACAACCGTTTACCGTGCCGCCAAAGACGTACTGAGTCAGCTCCCGTCGCTCAGTTACCAAGAGACCGAGTAAAAGAGACAACGCCCTTTGACATCGTAGGAGTGGACTTTTGTGGACCTCTTTATTGCCGCACGCCGCCGCCTTACGACTCAAGGGTGTACATAGCCGTCTTTTCATGTACAGTCACCCGGACGGTTCACCTAGAGTTAACGTCAGATCTCACAGCCAAAGCGTTCCTTCTTGCCTTCCGGCACTTCAAGCGGCGAGGGATTCCAGGGGTAGTATACTCTGACAACACACGAGCCTTCCATAGCTGTGCAAAGCAACTGCGCCTTCTCTCATCGGAGGATGTCATCAATTACGCGAGCTCCCAGCGCATACGCTGGAAATTTATCACCGAGCGCGCCCCCTGGTGGGGAGGCATTTGGGAACGAGTGATCCGGACGATCAAAGACGCACTCAAACGCTGTCTTGGACGCAGCTGCCTCACCTATGAAGAGTTACTTACCGTATTAATAGAGGTTGAAGCCGCTGTCAATTGCAGTCCTCTTACCCACATTGATGACAACCATGCGGTCCTAGAAGCATTGACTCCATCGCATTTCCTCGTCGCGAAACGTCTTGTATGCCTTCCGTCGACAACTGATCATCTCATGCAGAGCATCACGGCCAACGACCTCAGACGACGAGCCAAGCAACGAGATCAATTGGTCAGCCAGCTATGCAAGCGACGGCGAAAAGAGTACTTGCTGCTGCTTCGCTCTGCTCATCATGCTCTACCAGCTGTTCCCTCCCGGCTCCGAGTTGGCGACGTGTTCATCGTACAGGACGACAATGTGCCCGCTCTTATGTGGAAAATCGGGCGCATCATCGAGGCATTGCCGGGAACAGACGGAACAAGCAGGTATTTCCGACTGCGGCTTCAAGGCGGCCTTGAAATCCGGCGAGCCGTCCAGCGGCTTTAGCCGATGCACCCAGCGCGGGGCGGGAATATGTTGAATCTCCCTGGCAGGAACCGGCACACCTCCCCGGTAGCAGGGGAAGAGGAAGAGGATCATGATTGACAATCCAGCGCGCGAAAACACGGCACAAAAAAGAACGAGAGTTAGACAGGACAAAGCAGCGCCGTCCTGTCTAACTCTCGTTCTTTTTTGTGCCGTGTTTTCGCGCGCTGGATTGTCAATCATGAACTTTCACCAACTCGCCCAAATCACAGTCCTCTTGAAGAGGAAGAGGAGGTGGTACGCGGGGAGACGCGCGAGGCGAGCGAGCGAGCAGAAGAGAATAAGGCAGTGTTCGTTGAGATTCCATGCACTAACACGCCGATGTCGTTCTCTCTTCACGTTATAATCATCATCATCATCCTATCTACCTCAACTGCTGGGCAAAGGCCTCTCGCATATATCTAAAAAATTTAGCGGTCCTGTGCTAACCGCGAGCAATTTATCCACCAAAGCTTCTTGATCACATCTGCCCATATAACTTTCTGCCGCCCCCTGCCACGCTTACCCTCTCTAGGTTGATGATGGTTTAAGTTTAATAGCGCAAGGCCGACATGGGCAAAGAGCGCCAAATACAAAGTTATTTGATGAGGAGGGAAATCGAATAAAGTCAGTTATTGACTATGAGCACGGCTGGTGTAAAGATGATGATGATGATGGTTTGATTTTATTGGCGCAAGGCCGACATGGGCAAAGAGCGCCAAACACAAAGTGATTTGATGAGGAGAGTACACGAAATAAAATCAGTTAAAAACTATGAGCACGGCTGGTGTAAAGGGCCAGGGTGAAGAACGCGAGTGGTTAAAAGATAAATACGGTGGCTGGTGTATAGGACCAGGGGTAAAACTATGGGTGGTATGAGATGAGTTGTAAGAAATGAACTTCAGATAGGAACTTAAAGGTGCGCTGAACAGAGAACATGGCATCATCTCCTAAGAAGTATGACGGGTGTGGTGGAATATGTCGTGTGTGTAGTTGTGAGAATTGTTTGCGTCGTGTAATGTCGAGTGCCTTACATTGTATGAGGATGTGGATCACGGATAGGGCCTCTCCGCACCTGCTGCACAGAGGTCTTGGAGATGGAGTGAGAAGGTGCGAGTGCGTTGCATGAGTGGCCCTATCCGTAATCTAGCCAAGGCGACTTCAGTGTATCTATTGCGTGTGTCGGTGGTGTATGGTCCCAAGTGTGGTTTTATTACGTGTAATTGTTGTCTGTCTGTTCGCTCCAGTGTGTTTGCCATGTTTTGCGAAGTTGTTGTCTGATGTGTGGTTTCACGTCGGTGTAGGGTAATGTGGTTATGTCTACTGCATTCGAGAGTGTGGCAGCAGCAGCCATTCGATCCGCTGCTTCGTTCCCGGCTATACCACAGTGGCCAGGGACCCAGCAAAGAACCAGTTCAAATTTGCGTACATACACAGACATAACACCCTTGGCTATTAAATTTATAACGTGATTTTTGAAGACTTTGTTGACGACAACGCCCGCACAACAGAGAGAATCTGTATATATAATGGATTGTGGGATGTGGCTTTGAAGGATATGATTAACAACCAGAAGTACACCATAAGCCTCTGCCGTTGAGATACTTGTATTACTGTTAAGAGTTCTAGTGACACTAAGGCCGGGCCCATGCGCCGCGCAGGACACCGAGGTGGAAGTTTTGATGATGATGGTTTGATGTTTATGGCGGAAGGCCAACTGGGGCAAAGAGCGCCAAAACAATAGTCGTATATGAGAGGTGATACCTTAAACACTAAGTAAAATCAGCAAAACAAAAGTAAAATCACAAAACGACAATGAGCATGGCTGGTGTATAGGGCCAGATTTCATGATGCGTGATAGGAAATGAGGTTTAAAAACTTGACGTCCGACAAATACTCAAACACACGTTTCACGGAAACAATGGCTTCGTCACCTAGGAAAAACGATGGATGTAGGGGAATATGTTGTCTGTAGAGTTCTCTGAAGTGTTTGTGTCGTGTTGTGTGAAGTGCCTTGCATGTGATTAGTATGTGCACTACGGATAGGGCCTCTCCGCGCCTGCTGCACTGGGGTCTAGAAGATCCCGTCAGCAGATACGAGTGCGTCACATGGGTGTGTCCTATCCGCAGCCTACCCAACGCGACTTCCGTGTGTCTGTTGTGTGAGTCAGATGTGTACCGTCCCAAGTGTGGCTTTATTACATGTAGTTTGTTGTCTGTCTGTTCGTCCCAGTGTGTTTGCCATGTTCTGCGCAGGTGTTGTCTTATGTGAGGCTTGAGGTCTGTGTAAGGTATCGTTGTAATGTCTACAGTGTTCCTGAGTGCAGCAGCAGTGGCCCTCTCGTCTGCCAACTCATTCCCAGCGATCCCTGCGTGTCCTGGGACCCAGCAGAGGACCAGCTCATGCTTTTGTGCATACACGGACATGATAGTGTTGAATACAAGATTAACTATGTGGTTTTTTGGGGGCTTGTGCGATGACAGTGCACGAACAACACTCAAAGAATCTGTATAAATGATGGAATTGGGAATTTGAGTTTCAAGAATGTGTCGTACACTCAGTAAAATTCCATACGCTTCTGCTGAAAAAATTGTTGTGTGCACGCTCATGGTTCTGGCTGCATTGAAATTTGGACCATGAGCAGCGCACGACACCATAGTGGAGGTTTTAGAAGCGTCACTATAAAATTCTGCACATGTGTATTTAAACTGCAAAGACAGAAAGTGCTGCAGTATTGCAGCTCGTGGTACACGATTTTTGTCAAGTCTCATAAAAGAAAGGTCGCACGACACAGGGCGAACTTGCCAAGGCGGTAAACTGTTAGCAAAGGATGACCTGTACACATCTGAAAACGAAGAGCTCAGATCCGAGGCTCGCTCTCTCACTCTAAATGAAAAGGGCAGAGGAACGGATGGGCGATTTACAAAAAGCACAGACGTGGATGTGTCGTTAAAGACAGGATAAAAAGGATGATTATTGAGTGATGAAATTTTAAAAGCATAAAGCAAGTTCATATACGTTCGTTGGTTCTCAAGGCTCCACTTATCACACTCGACATACAGACTCTCCACAGGGCTAGTGCGAAAAGCACCCGAGGCGAGACGAAGCCCCAAGTGTAGGACTGGGTCAAGCATTCGTAACGCCGTTTTGCTCGCCGACCCATACACCACACTGCCATAGTCCAAACGAGACCCAACCAAAGCAGTATACAAGCGCAGCAGGAGTTCTTTATCGGAACCATAGGATTGGTGGGAGAGAACCTTAAGGATATTCATTGTTTTAAGACATTTTTGTTTTAGTTGTTTCATATGAGGGATAAAGGAAAGTTTGTCATCAAGAATTATACCAAGGAACTTGTGTTCTTTTTTCACCGGAATCGAGACACCATTCAGTTTGATGTCTGGATCTGGCCTGATCCCACGCCTTTTGGAAAACACAACACAAGTGCTCTTGACAAGGTTCAGCTTAAAACCGTTCTGATCTGCCCAGCCTGCTAATTTGTTGACACCAAGCTGGACTTGGCGTTCGCAGATTGACATATTGCATGATTTAAAAGATATTTGCACATCATCTACATATACTGTACAGGAAATGGTTCGTGGCAACGCCTTTCGAATTGAGTTCATCTTGATAATGAACAATGTGCAGCTCAAAACGCCGCCTTGAGCACGCCGTTTTCCAGCAGGAAAACATTTGAAAGGGCAGTGCCAACTCTCACACGAAAGGTTCGCTCCGCCAGGTAGCTATGAAGTGTATTAAACATATTTCCCGAGACACCGAAGGCTTTTAGGTCGCAAAGTATCCCGTATCGCCAAGCGGTATCGTAGGCTTTCTCGAGATCAAAAAACACCGTAGCACAAAACTGTTTATGGACAAACGCATCCTTGATATACGACTCAAGGGCGACGAGTTGGTCGTTTGTGGATCGCCCCACCCTGAAGCCGGCCTGGCAGCTCTCGAGAAGACCATTGAACTCTAGGAAGTACACAAGTCTCCTGTTGATCATCTTCTCTAGAAGCTTGCCCAGGCAGCTTGTGAGGGCGATGGGTCGATAACTGGCGGGAGAAGAAGGGTCCTTACCCTCCTTCAGAAACGCCACTACAATAGCCTCCCTCCAAGATTTTGGGATGTGCCCCGAAAGCCATATGTTGTTGTATAGGTGTAGGAGTGTTTCAAGAGTGTCCGGGTGTAGGTGTTGTATCATGGTGTATGTAATCTTATCTGCGCTGGGAGCTGAAGGTTTACACGTGCTCAGTGCAGCCCTCAACTCATAGAGTGTAAATTCAGAATTGTAACCAGATTTTCACCTGTTATTGCCATGTAGGGACTTCTTTTCACAAGTATTTTTATGTTTCAGGAAAGTGTTTGTGTAGTGTGCAGAGCTGGAAACGTGTTGGAAGTGTTGTGCAAGAGTGTTAGCCTGGTCTTCGAGTGTGTCCCCTGTTATACTGACCAGGGGCAGGCTATGTGTATGTTGTCCTTTAAGTTTGCGTATTCTTGTCCATACCTTATGTGCATCTGTGTATGAGTTAATGGATGTAAGGAAGGTGCGCCAACTCTCTCGTTTTGCCTCACGGCGCACACGTTTTCCGAACGCCTTGGCCCGTTTGAACAAAATGAGGTTACCCGACCTGGGGTACCGACGAAGGATACCCCACGCCTTGTTCTGGGCCTCTCACGCCCGCCTACAGTCCTCATTCCACCACGGCCTCCGCTGGTTGCGCGGGGCTCCAGAGGCGTGAGGAATGGACTTTTCGGCGGCGTCGAGGATGTGCACCGTGAGGAGTTGGGTAGCTTCTTCAACGTGTAGGTGTCCTATGGATGTGTGGTGTAGTTTGGATGTCTCTGTAAATGTATTCCAGTTAGCTCGTGCTTCATTGAACCAATTATGGGAAGATGGACTGCTTGGGCCTTTACCTATGAACGTGAGTGAGGTGGGGAAGTGGTCACTGCCATAAGGGTCAGTTCCCACCCCCCACTCGACAAGAGGAAAGAGAACTGCGGAGCCAATGGCCGAGTCAAGACATGAGTATGTGTTGTGACCTATGTTATGGTATGTAGGCTGTTTATTGTTGAAAAGGCATGCTCCAGAGGATGTAAGAAACCTCTCTATCAGGCGACCTCGGGCATCCGTTCTGGAAGAGCCCCAAAGAGAGTTGTGAGCATTAAGGTCGCCTGTAAGGATGTACGGTTCGGGCAGCTGGTCAACCAGCGCCTCGAAGTCGGAGCTCGTAAGTGAAACATCAGGAGGAATGTATTATCAACCTATTAAATATTATTAAGCGTATTGCTACAGCCTCGAGGATAGTGTTCAAGGTGACAGGGTGGCATGCTAAGGATTTCCGGACGATTATGGCCACACCGCCATAAGAGTGTGTGCAGCCATCCCTGTCTTTCCTGTATACCAGGTAACTATTCAAGAAATTTGTGTGTTTAGAATTCAAATGTATTTCCTGAACACACATTACACTTGGCTGATTGGTATGCAGAATCTCATACACGTCGTCAAGATTATTCAGAAGGCCTCTGCAGTTCCATTGAACAATATTTTCTCTGGAGTGTGTATGTGTGGAGTGTGTATGTACTGGAGTGTGTATGTTTATGTGTCGTCTTTCGGGGCTGTGACTCTTGGATTGGGCTTTTTGGGCGGCCTATCTGAAGGCTTGGACGTCGGAGGCCGCTCCTTGCGCTGCGTTGCAGGCAAGAACGGCACGACGTCCATCTCGTCGTCCGATGTCCTGGGTGTGCCCGTCGAACCGGGCCCCCCGGACTTGGCCCCCCTTCGGGGGCCCTTCGTTTGAGCCGCCACCGCCGGTGGTGTCGGAGGCACCAGAAGTGGCACGGGCGGTGCGGTGGCGGTGGGAGCCGGTGCGGGGCTCGTGGTGTCCATGGCACACTCCAACGCACTGGACGATGGGGAGGCACGGACGGGTGCGGCACCGGTCCCGACGGAAGAGGTTGCCACCACAACCGCTGCTGCCTCAGCAAGCGGCGTGGTGGCGGGTTGGGCGGCCAGAGGCAACCCAGGGGGGGGCGGGGGCGGGACCAGGTCCGACTCGCGGTACTGGGTCCCCGCCGAAACTAGACGCCGCTCCGCCCCCCGGCGAGCTGCGTCGGCATACCTCCCCAGGGGGAAAGAGGCGAACCTCTTTCGCGCCTCTGGGAAGGTAAGATTCTCAGTCACTTTAACCTTGATGATCTCCTTCTCCTGTTTGAATTTCTCGCATGTTCTAGAGTAGGCCCCGTGGGGTCCCTTGCAGTTAGCACAGATGAGGGTTTGCGATGAGCAGTTGTCAGATGCATGATCATGTTGTGCACACTTGGCGCATGTTAGTCGACCACGACAAGCATTAGTGCCATGTCCAAACCGCTGACACTTGTAGCAGCGGCGTGGGTTCGGCACGTACGGTCGGACCGGACATCTCAGGAAACCTGCGCTGACCGACTCAGGAAGTGTTGAGCGGTCAAATGTCAAGATTATGTGTTTAGTAGCTATTATTTGGTCGTTTCGGCGTATCGTGATTCGCCGCACTGCTGTCACGGCCTGATCCCGAAGGCCGTCAAGCAGATCTGCTTCAGTCTCATTTATTAGATCTCTATCAGAGATGACGCCCTGGCAGCTATTCAGACTGCGATGGGGCGTGATCTTGATGTCGACATCGACCATGCGCGTTTGCTTCAAGAGGTTACAGGACTGTTGTTTGTTTTGAACTTCAATTAGGACTTCTCCGGTTGTGAGCTTTTTAGCCTTGTACGATTTGCCTACAAGGCTTTCAAGAAACTTGGAAATGACAAAGACAGACTGGGAAGTGACGGGTTTCGATTTATCTAGGGATTCCATTACCAGGAAGCGCGAGAAATTATCGGGCTTTGGAATGGAGATTGAAGACAAAGGAGGAAAAGATACTTCGGTGCGGCCCCTTTTCAGGGACCGATCACGTTTGGAGGGGGGGTTTGAAAATGCCATATGATACATTGGAAAGCAGGGAGACTGGGGTACTTTCTTCTTTGACCTTACCCTGGTAGTCAAAGAGGTCCCGGAGCTCCCTGCCTGGTAGACAGGCAGGGAGCCCATCCGCCGGAGCTCGACCAAGGCTCCGAAGGCCACCGTTCACGGCTTCTAACCCTTCACCTATAAACACATTGCCACGGTTGGATCCAGCGTATGTTTGGGGGCTCGGGGTCCGCGGTGTCGCCAACACCGTCACCATGAATACTCAAGGTGCTCCGTGCGGGGGAGGTGGAAGTTTTAGAGGCGTCCGTATAAAATTCAGAACATTGGTACTTCTGCTGCAAATGCAAGAAGTGCTGCAGAATTGCACATGTGGGAGCTCGGTTTTTATCTACATGTGTGAATGATGTGTCGCATGAGACAGGGCGGAGATGCCATGGTGCTATGAAATCTGTTACAGAACTTGGGGTGGTATCTAAAAAGGAGACAGCAAGCTCTGACGTTTCCTCTCTAACTCTGTAAGAGAAGGGCGCAGAGAACGATGGTCGATTTAAAAGGAGTTCAGTCATGGAGTTATTATGAAAAACTGATTTAAAAGGACGGTGAGGCATGGATGAAATTTTAAAAGCATAAAGGAGGTCTGTGTATGCTCGCTGACGTTGTAGGTTCCATTTGTTGCACTTTACATACAGGCTTTCGACTGGACTAGTCCGAAAGGCGCCACACGACAAGCGGAGCCCTAGATGAAGCACAGGGTCCAGCATTCTGAGGGATGTTTTAGTGGCTGACCCATAGACAACGCTGCCATAGTCCAATCGTGAACCTATCAAGCTCGTAAAAACACGCAACAGAAGCTGTTTGTCAGCACCAAAAGAGATGTGCGAGAGAACCTTCAGGATATTCATTGTTTTTAAGCATTTGTGTTTTAGTTGTTTTATGTGTGGGATGAATGTGAGCTTTTCGTGAAAGATTTTATTTATTTATTTATTTATTTATTCAAAAATACCCCTAAAGGCCCTCACTAGTAGGACAGGATACATTGAGAACGAAAAAAAAAGAATACTAGCAGCACGTTAATAGGCAAACAAATAAATACAAGTGGGTGTAAGGCAAAAAAAGAAAAAAAAGAAAGCAAGAAAGAAGGAAAACAAACAAAAAATCTTGAAGGAACTCCAGAACCTCGAGAGATTATACATCTCCCGAGATTATAACTTTCGGGAGATTATACCTAAAAACTTGTGTTCCTTTTTTACAGGAATCGAGCCACCGTGGAGTTGAATGTCTGGATCCGGTCGGATGCCACGCCTCTTGGAAAACAAGACACAAGTGCACTTCCCTGGATTAAATTTAAAACTGTTGCTATCTGCCCAACCAGCTAGCTTGTTAACACCAAGCTGGACCTGGCGCTCCCAGACAGAACAGACAAGTTACAGGATTTAAAGGAGAGCTGAACGTCGTCAACATTGATTGAACAGGAAATCGACGGTGGCAGCGCCTTCCTAAGGGAATTCATTTTCACAATAAAAAGGGTGCAACTTAAAACTCCACCTTGCGGCACTCCATTTTCCTGCACATGAACCCTAGAGAGTGCAGTACCAACTCGCACACGAAAGGTTCTTTGAGACAAGTAGCTGGCAAGTGTGTTCATCATGTTACCTGCAATGCCGAAGGACTTGAGGTCGCTTAGGATGCCATACCGCCACGCGGTATCGTACGCTTTTTCTAGATCAAAGAATACTGTCATACAGTACTGCTTATAGAGGAAAGCATCTTTTATATACGCCTCTAATGCAACAAGTTGATCGTTGGTAGATCGCCCCGCCCTGAAGCCTGCCTGGCAGCTCTCGAGAAGACCACTGTACTCTAAGAAGTACACGAGTCTCCTGTTTATCATCTTCTCAAAGAGCTTACACAGGCAGCTTGTCAGGGCAATGGGACGATAACTGGCGGGAGAAGAAGGGTCCTTCCCTTCCTTTAGGATAGCCACTACTATGGCCTCCCTCCAAGAGCGAGGAATGTGCCCCGAAAGCCATATGTTGTTGTATAGATGTAGGAGTGTTTCAAGAGTGTCTGGGTGTAGGTCTTGTATCATGGTGTACGTGATTATGTCTGCACCTGGAGCTGCAGGCTTACATGTGCTCAGAGCAACCTTCAGCTCATGAATTGAAAAAGGAGAATTGTAAGAAGTGTGCGACTTGTTATCACGCAGGGACTTCTTTTCAACAGATGTTTTGTGTTTAATGAAAGTGTTGGTGTAATGTGCTGAGCTGGACACGTGTTCGAAGTGTTGTGCAAGCGTGTTGGCCTGGTCTTCGAGTGTGTCCCCTGTTGTGCTAACCAGGGGTAGGCTGTGGGTCTGTTGTCCTTTTAGCTTGCGTATTCGTGTCCAGACTTTGTGAGTGTCGGTGTATGAGTTGATGGAAGTGAGGAAGGCGCGCCAACTCTCCCTTTTCGCCTCACGACGCACACGCCTCCCAAGAGCCTTTGCCCGTTTAAAGGGAATGAGATTATCTGGCGTGGGGTACCGGCGAAGAACACCCCACGCCTTGTTCTGGGCCTCTCGCGCCCGCCTACAGTCCTCATTCCACCAGGGCCTCCTTGGGTTGCAGGACACACTGGAGGCCTGGGGCATAGACTTTTCGGCGGCGTCGAGTATGTGTGCCGTGACGAGTTGAGCTGCTTCCTCCACGTGTAGGTGTTTTATGGTTGTGTGGTGTAGTTTAGATGTTTCTGTGAATGTACTCCAGTTTGCTTTTGATTCAATAAACCTGTTATGGGAAGATGGACTGCATGGGCCTTTACCTATGTACGTTAGGGAAGTCGGCATGTGGTCACTACCGTATGGGTCCGTGCCCACGCCCCACTCAAGACATGGAAAGAGAATTGCAGAACCATAGCCAAGTCAAGATGCGAGTATGTATTGTGTCGTAAGTTATGGTATGTAGGCTGTTTTTTGTTGAAAAGGCATGCTCCTGAAGATGTGAGGAATATCTCCATCAGGCGACCTCGGACATCCATTCTAGAGGAGCCCCAAAGAGAGTTGTGCGCATTAAGGTCGCCTGTTAGGATGTATGGTTCGGGCAGGTGGTAGACCAGCGCCTCGAAGTCAGAGCTAGAAAGTGCATGATCAGGAGGAATGTAAATGGAGCATACCGTTATCAACGTATTAAATATTATCGTACGAATTGCTACAGCCTCGAGGACAGTATTCAAGGTGACAGGGTGGCAGGCTAAAGATTTCCGGGCGACAATAGCCACAGCTCCTGAAGAGTGTGTGCAGCCAACCCTGTCCTTTCTGAATACCATGCAACTATTTAGGAAATTTGTTTCTTTAGAATTGAGGTGGGTTTCCTGGAGACACATGATACTTGGCTGAGTGGCATGCAGAATCTCATACACATCGTCAAGATTTTTAAGGAGGCCTCTGCAGTTCCATTGGAATATGTTTTCTGTTCCCATTATTTAAATTGAAGAATAACTGGAGTGTGTGTGTGTTTGTTCATGTGTCGTCTTTCGGGGCTATTATTCTAGGATTTCTAGGCCTTTCTGTCTGCTTGGACATCGGAGGCCGCTCCTTGCGCTGCGTTGCATGCACGAACGGCGCGACATCCATCTCCTCGCCGGATGCCAGAAGGGTGCCCGGCGGACCAGGCCCCTCTGACTTGGCCCCCTTTCGGGAGCCCTTCGTTTGAGCCGCCACCGCCGAGGGCGTCCGGGACACCAAAGGTGGCACGGGAGGTGCGGTGGCGGTGGGAGCCGATGCGGGGCACCCGGTGTCCATCCGGTCGGCACCCTCCAACGCACTGGAGGACGGGGAGGCAGAGGCGGAAGCGGCACCGGTCCCTACAGAAGAGGTTGTCACCACAACCGCTTCTGCCTCAGCAAGCGGCGTGGCGACGGATTCGGCTGCCTGAGGTAACCCAGGGGGGGGGGCGGGGGAGGGACCAGGTCAGACTCGCTGAACTGGGTCCCTGTGGACACCAGACGCCACTCCGGCCCCCGGCGAGCAGCGTCGGCGTACCTCCCCAGGGGGAAAGAGGCGAACCTCTTTCGCTCCTCTCGCAAGGTGATGTTCACAGTTACCTTCACATTAATGATCGCCTTCTCCTGCTTAAACTTCTCGCACGTTCGAGAGTAGGCGGCATGGGGTCCCTGGCAGTTGGCGCAGGTGAGGGTTGACGATGGACAATTATCAGAAGGATGATCATGCTGAGCGCACTTTGCGCATGTCAGACGACCACGGCAGGAGTTGGTTCCGTGCCCGAACCGCTGGCACTTAAAGCAGCGGCGCGGGTTTGGAATGTAAGGACGAATGGAGAATCGCATGAACCCTGCGTTGATATGGTCAGGAAGTGAGGAGCAGTTGAAGGTCAGGATAATATGTTTCGTGGGGATTATCTTATTATCTCTACGCATTGTGATGCGGCGCACGGCTGTGACACCCTGATCCTTTAGATCTTCAAGAATGTCGGCATCTGTCTTGTTAAGAAGATCTGCCTCAGAGATCACACCCTGCGAGCTATTCAGGCTGCGGTGGGGTGTGACCCTGATGTCCAGATCGACCATTTTCGTCTGACCAAGAAGTGTAGTTGCCTGCTGCTGGTTTTTTACTTCAACAAGGACTTCACCTGTGCGTTGTTTTTTGGCATTGTAGGTTTTCCCAATTATTCCATCAAGGTATTTTGTAATCAAAAATACTGATTGTGAAGCAAGAGGGTGGGCTGATGATGATGGTTGGTGTTTAATGGCGCAAGGCCGACGAGGGCAAAGAGCGCCAGATAAGTTATTTAATGAAAACAAGTGATTACCACAAAAGGTAGGTATAAAATGTGTAAACTGTACATAGTAAGATCAATAAAGATTATGGTGATGGCTGGTGTATAGGGCCAGATGTGATTACGCATGATAGGAAATGAGGTTTAAAAACTTAACATCTGATAAATATTTAAAAACGCGTTTCACAGAAACCATGGCATAGTCACCTAGAAACAGCGATGGGTGTAGGGGAATATGTTGTCTGTAGAGTTCTCTGAAGTGTTTCTGTCGTGTTGTGTCAAGTGCCTTGCATTGTATGAGTATGTGGACTACGGATAGGCCCTCCCCACACCTGCTACACAGGGGTCTTGGAGATCCCGTGAGCAGGTGCGAGTGCGTTACATGCGTATGGCCTATCCGTAACCTAGCTAAGGTAACTTCAATGTGCCTGTTGTGTGAGTCAGTAGTGTATTGTCCCAAGTGTGGTTTTATTACGTGTAGTTTGTTGTCTGTCTGTTCGCTCCAGTCTGCTTGCCAAGTTTTACGGAGTTGTTGTCTAATGCGTGGCTTGAGGTCTGTGTAAGGTAGTGTTGCCATGTCGACTGTGTTTCGGAGTGCAGCATTGGCGGCCATTTCATCCGCCACTTCATTACCGCCAATGCCAGAGTGGCCTGGCACCCAACACACAGTCACCCCAAGGTTTGAAGAATAAGCTACCATAATCGTTTTGAAGAGAAGATAAATATCATGGTTTTTTGATGACTTTCCGGATGATAATGCACGGACGACGCTCGACGAATCTGTATAAATGACGGATGTAGGAATATGATGTTCAACTGTGTGACTTACAACCAGAAATATGCCATATGCCTCTGCCGTAAAAATACTTGTATTGACATTCATTGTCCTACATGCTTCGAAATTGGGACCATACGCAGCACACGACACTGCAGTGAACGTTTTAGATGCATCACTGAAGAACTCTGCAGCCCTGTATTTATTCTGCAGATGCATGAAATGCTGCAAAATCCCACTTCTTGGTGTCCTGTTCTTATTGTATTGTACAAACGACAAGTCACATGCTACAGGACGAAGATGCCATGGTGCTACAAGATCAGTGTGAGATGATTTGAATGTGTCTAAGAAGGAGACCTTATGAATAGTCACCTCGTCCCTCACTCTCTGCGAGAAAGGAACAGCAATGGATGGGCGGTTTAGGAAGAGTTTAGTTGTGGACGTATCATTAAAAACCGGTTTAAAGGGATGGTTATTCATTGATGAGATTTTGGAGGCATATAGGAGGTCAACATAAGTTCGCTGGTACGCTATGTCGGTACCAGGTGACACGGGTGGGATCTCAGCTTACCCTAAATGGCGCACGCTCCAGGCACCTCATCTCCACCGACTGCTTCGTTGGGTGAGTCAGCAGCATGCACTCCGGGGTCTTCCTCTCGAAGAGGACACACTGTACCGCTCGTTAAAGCCACTGGTTCACCCTCCTCGTAAAGCTAAAAAAATGCAGAAAGCGGAAAATAAATGTCAGCTACAACCCCATCTAATTCCACAAAAGCAAAACCGCAGGTCTAACATCTTTTGAAAGAATGTGTTTAAATCATTGAGCCAAAAACAGATCACCTCAGTCTCGCTGCCAGATCTTGGTCATGCTCATTTTTTACCCAAACTTTCAACCACAGTTGTGCTCATAGTTTTGCTGTCATTGCGAACAGGATCAAAGTACGGTAAAGAGGATGGATAAATCCTCTTGCTCAATGACTGAAACACAAGTAGCATCGGAAAAAAACGTGAAATCAAAGCTGTGACCTCAGTTGTTTTGGCTTTAGACGGCATGACCTTAGTGTGTTGCCACACCAAGTACTGGTGCTGGAGCGACTTTGTTAAGTAATTACGGCATGATTTTTTTCAGGCTGCTATAGTGATACATCCCATGCTGACACACAAAAGGATTGATATGCTACGCAAACACCATACAACACAATTCGCCTGCCCTGTCAGGAAAACACGCATATTTTTCTTGCATATTTAAAATTGATTGATTGTAGGGTTTAACGCGCCGACGCAACGCAGGCGATGAGGCGCGCCGTAGTGGAGGGCTCCGGATTAATTTTGACCACCTGGGGATCTTTAACGTGCGCCGAAATCTCGTACACACGGGCGTTTTTGCTTTTCGCCTCCATCAGAAAAGCGGCCACCGCGGCCGGGAATCGAACCCGCGACCTCGTGCTCAGCAGCGCAACGCCTTAGCCACTGAGCCACCGCGGCGGGTACACATATTTAAAATTAGAGAGTTTTAGCAGAGCGGGCCAGCGGGCAGCGGAACGGAGCGGACGAGCGGAGGCGCCACTGCGCATGCGTCAGTACGCTGATGCGGCCAGCGGCTTTACGACGCTGCGAGCTCGCCCGCTCGTTCAGTCATCCCAGCGCAGCGCGCCAGCGGCCCGGCGAGCGAGCGTCGGCATTCAAAATGGCTGCCTGTAGCGCGAGCGGCGGTGCGTCGTCATCGCGCACGGACGCAACCGAAATGCGGCAAGTCAAGAAGCCCCGCAGTGCTTCACGGCGTACGAAGACCTGTGCATTTTGCGGGAGGCGGCCGCGACGAGGCCTTTTGGCGACGACCACAAATGGGTTCGCGTCGTCGCCACGGTGAATCGGGCGGTGGGCCGAGAATTGACACTCCGCGGAGTTCAATATTCCTATCAGACTAGTTCAATTTTTAACGGACAGATGGCGCAGTACAACGCTTCGCTGGAAACGGCAGCCGCGGCAGCCGCGGCAGCCGATCGCTCAGCTAAAACTCTTTTTTTTCGCGCGTCGTTCCGCTGGCGCTGCGCTCGTCCGCTCCGTTCCGCTGGCCGCTGGCCCGCTCTGCTAAAACTCTCTATTACCTTTGACGTCGGCGAAGCTTCCAGGGTGTCAACTGTGCCAGGTGACGGCACATCCAGAGACCTTTTCTGCCACCTGAAAGTAGACCGTGCAATGTTTTCAGCATTGCTTGATGCAGAAAGTCTGCGAAAGCTTACAGAAAAAAAGGGCTCATAGCAAAAAAAAAAATCTGGAAAATCTGGAAAAAACAATAGGGTGAAAGGCCACGATAGAAATATCCAGGAGAAGATGGTAGCTAATAATAGCTGGTTTCTGGTTAAATGTCTGGCCCGTCTCATTTGGTCTCAGCTGGTTCCGTAGCCTTCACTAGCAAGAGGTTGCAGAGCTGTGAGCGTATATGAAGGGCTATTCACACGAAATAAATAAAGAAATAAACCTAGAACGGCGGCGGCAGAAAAGGGAGCAAAAATACTCAGCTGTCATCTTCTCATGACACTCAGAATTACGGGGGAAGCACGTGCATGAGATCAGCAATAAAACATGGAAATCACCATACGGATGCTACATCGTTCAAAGACGCTAACACTTACCTTTCGAATCGCTCCATACCAATTGTCGAGTCAAGAGGGGGTGGACGGCTAGTACGCCTGCGGAAAAATTGTTGGAACGTACGCTGGGTGAGTCGGGCAGTCGTTCTTCGCATTGCCGACAAAATGCCGGCTGCATATCCTGGAGTTGTCTTTGGGAACCCAGGGCTTACCACCAGCCCTGTTGGAGATAACGGAACAATAAGGCACAACAGGAACTATTTTCATGATCGCCGAATTTACTTACTCTTTGCGCTTAACAGCGTGTGCCCGGCGCTCCCGTCGGTCCTTATTTGATGGAAATCTGTAGAGCTTCACGTCTGGGTTGAGGCCCTGTTGCTCGTGGCAGCTGACGACGCAACAGTACCGTCGATTACGGCGCTTCGAAGGTGGGGCCGTGCCGCCGGTGTCAGCTGGGCTGGCTCCGCTGCTCGTGTGCTCTTGTACTACCCAGAGGCGTCAGCATGTAGGGGCGCTGCATGTCGCCAAAACTCCAGCGCAGGAGGCCTATAAGGCCAGGTTGATTACACGTGATATGACAACAGCTGCAGAAATTTTACGTCGCTAAAAACGTAAGGGCACGCTGACTAGAAAACATTGGTTCGTCGACTGAGGAGTATGATGGGTGCAGTGACATATGTTGTCTATATATATGAATGATGAATGTTGGATGTTAATGGCGCAAGGCCAACTAGGGCAAAGAGCGCCAAAACAGTGGTTAAATATGAGAGGTGAGAACTTAGACACTGATATCAGTAAGCAAGAACAAAAGTAAAATCAATAAAAGACAGTGAGGATCGCTGGTGTAAAGGGCCAGGTTGTGATGGTGCGTGGCATGAAATAAAGCTTTAAAAAACTACGCGTGATAGGAAATGAGATGTAAAAACTTGATGTCACTGAGAAACTTAAAAGTGCGTTGCACAGGAATCACGGGATCATCCGCTAGAAAGAGTGCTGGGTGTAGTGGAATGTGTTGTCTGTAGAGTTGAGGGAAGTGCTTGCGTCTTGTTGTCTGGAGTGCTTTGCATGTAATGAGGATGTGAAGTACGGATAGGCCCTCCCCACACCTGCTACACAGGGGTCTTGGAGATCCGGTGAGCAGATTGCCTATATATATCAGGGAAATGTTTGTGTCGTGTTGCGTCAAGTGATCATGATGATGTTTAGGTTTTAATGGCGCACGGCCAACTAAGGGCAAAAGCGCCAAACAAAAGTCATTTTATGAGAGCGACATGAAAGTAAAGTAAAACATTTCAGTAAAAATAAACAAAGTCACAACGTAATGAAGATGACTGGTGTAAATGGCCAGCTTGTCAAGATGTATGAAAATGATGATGATGATGATGATGGATTGATTTTATTGGCGCAAGGCCGACATGGGCAAAGAGCGCCAAACACAAAGTGATTCGATAGGAGAGAACACGAAATAAAATCAGTTAAAAACAATGAGCACGGCTGGTGTAAAGGGCCAGGGTGAAGAACAAGAGTGGTTAAAAATTAAATAAGGTGGCTGGTGTATAGGACCAGGGGTAAAACTATGGGTGATAAGAGATGAGTTCTAAGAAATGAACTTCAGATAGGAACCTTAAGGTTCGCTGAACAGAGAACATGGCTTCATCTCCTAAGAAGTATGACGGGTGTGGTGGAATATGTCGTGTGTGTAGTTGTGGGAAGTGTTTTCGTCGTGTAATGTCGAGTGCCTTACATTGTATGAGGATGTGGATCACGGATAGGGCCTCTCCGCACCTGCTGCACAGAGGTCTTGGAGACCCCGTGAGAAGGTGCGAGTGCGTTGCATGAGTGTGCCCTATCCGTAATCTAGCCAAGGCGACTTCAGTGTATCTATTACGTGTGTCGGTGGTGTATGGTCCCAAGTGTGGTTTTATTACGTGTAACTTGTTATCTGTTTGTTCACTCCAGTGTGTTTGCCATGTTTTGCGAAGTTGTTGTCTGATGTGTGGTTTCACGTCGGTGTAGGGTAATGTGGTTATGTCTACTGTATTCGTGAGTGTAGCAGCAGCAGCCATTCGGTCCGCTGCTTCATTCCCGGCTATACCACAGTGGCCAGGGACCCAGCAAAGAACCAGTTCAAACTTGCGTACATGCACAGACATAATACCCTTGACGATCAGACTGACAACATGGTTTTTCGAAGGCTTTGTTGAGGACAGTGCCCGCACAACACTGAGGGAATCTGTATAGATAATGGATTGTGGGATGTGGCTTTGAAGTATATGATTGACAACAAGAAGTACACCGTAAGCCTCTGCCGTAAATATACTAGTATGACTATTCAGAGTTTTGGTGACACTAAGGCCGGGCCCATGCGCCGCGCAGGACACAGAGGTGGAAGTCTTAGAGGCATCCGTATAAAATTCAGAGCACTCATACTTCTGCTGCAAATACAAGAAATGCTGCAGAATTGCACATGTGGGAGCTCGGTTTTTATCTACATGTGTGAATGATGTGTCGCATGAGACAGGGCGGAGATGCCATGGTGCTATGAGATCTGTTACAGAACTTTGGATGGTATCTAAAAAGGAGACAGCAAGCTCTGACGCTTCCTCTCTAACTCTGTAAGAGAAGGGCGCAGAGAAAGATGGTCGATTTAAAAGGAGTTCAGTCATGGAGGTATCATGAAAAACTGATTTAAAAGGATGGTGAGGCATGGATGAAATTTTAAAAGCATAAAGGAGTCTGTGTATGCTCGCTGACGTTGCAGGTTCCATTTGTTGCACTCTACATACAGGCTTTCGACTGGACTAGTCCGAAAGGCACCACAGGACAAGCGGAGCCCTAGATGAAGCACAGGGTCCAGCATTCTGAGGGATGTTTTAGTGGCTGACCCATAGACAACGCTGCCATAGTCCAATCGTGAGCCTATCAAGCTGGTAAAAACACGCAACAGAAGCTGTTTGTCAGCACCAAAAGAGATGTGCGAGAGAACCTTCAGGATATTCATTGTTTTTAAGCATTTATGTTTTAGTTGTTTTATGTGGGGGATGAATGTGAGCTTTTCGTCAAAGATTATACCTAAAAACTTGAGTTCCTTTTTGACAGGAATCGAGACACCGTGGAGTTGAATGTCTGGATCCGGCCGGATGCCACGCCTCTTGGAAAACAAGACACAAGTGCACTTCCCTGGATTAAATTTAAAACCGTTGCTGTCTGCCCAACCAGCTAGCTTGTTAACACCAAGCTGGACTTGGCGCTCGCAGACAGACAGGTTACAAGACTTAAAGGATAATTGTACGTCGTCTACATAAATTGAGCAGGAAATCGACGGTGGCAATGCCTTCCTCAGGGAATTCATTTTCACAATAAAAAGGGTGCAACTTAAAACTCCACCTTGTGGCACTCCATTTTCCTGCACATGCACCCTAGAGAGTGCAGTTCCAAGTCGCACGCGAAACGTCCTTTCGGACATGTAACTGGAAAGCGTGTTTATCATGTTACCCGACATGCCAAAGGACTTCAAGTCGCTAAGGATGCCGTACCGCCAAGCAGTATCGTACGCCTTTTCAAGATCAAAGAAGACTGTCATACAGTACTGCTTGTGGAGGAAAGCATCTTTGATATAAGACTCTAATGCAACCAGTTGATCGTTGGTAGATCGCCCCGCCCTGAAGCCCGCCTGGCAGCCCTCGAGAAGACCATTGTACTCTAAGAAGTACACAAGTCTCCTGTTTATCATCTTCTCGAAGAGCTTACACAGGCAGCTTGTCAGGGCAATGGGGCGATAACTGGCAGGAAAAGAAGGGTCCTTCCCTTCCTTTAGGAAAGCCACTACTATGGCCTCCCTCCAAGAACGTGGAATGTGCCCCGAAAGCCATATTTTATTGTATAGGTGTAAGAGTGTTTCAAGAGTGTCTGGGTGTAGGTACTGTATCATGGTGTATGTAATCTTATCTGCGCCTGGAGCTGAAGGTTTGCACGAGCTCAGGGCAGCCCTCAACTCATAGAGAGTGAATTCAGAGTTGTAAGAAGTTTTTGATCTGTCTTTGTCGTGTAAGGGCTTTTTTTCTGCAGATGTTTTGTGTTTCATGAAAGTGTTCGTGTAGTGTGCTGAACTGGACACGTGTTCGAAGTGTTGTGCAAGCGTGTTCGCCTGGTCTTCAAGTGTGTCCCCTGTTGTGCTAACCAGGGGCAGGCTGTGTGTCTGTTGTCCTTTGAGCTTGCGTATACGTGTCCAGACTTTGTGTGTGTCTGTGTATGAATTAATGGATGTCAAGAAGGTGTGCCAACTCTCTCGTTTCGCCTCACGGCGCACACGTTTTCCTAACGCCTTGGCCCGTTTGAACAAAATGAGGTTACCCGACGTGGGGTACCGACGAAGGATACCCCACGCCTTGTTCTGGGCCTCTCGCGCCCGCCTGCAGTCCTCATTCCACCACGGCCTCCGCTGGTTGCGCGGGGCACCAGAGGCGTGGGGAATGGACTTTTCGGCGGCGTCGAGGATGTGCGCCGTGAGGAGTTGGGTGGCTTCCTCAACGTGTAGGTGTCCTATGGATGTGTGGTGTAGTTTGGATGTCTCTGTAAATGTATTCCAGTTAGCTCGTGCTTCATTGAACCTATTATGGGAAGAAGAACTGCTTGGGCCGTTACCTATATATGTTAGTGAAGTGGGGAAGTGGTCACTGCCATATGGGTCAGTGCCCACTCCCCACTCAAGACATGGAAAGATAATTGCCGAACCAATAGCCAAGTCAAGATTTGAGTATGTATTGTGTCCTATGTTATGGTATGTAGGCTGTTTATTGTTGAAAAGGCATGCTCCAGAAGATGTAAGGAATTTCTCTATCAGGCGACCTCGGGCATCCGTTCTGGAAGAGCCCCAAAGAGAGTTGTGAGCATTAAGGTCGCCTGTAAGTATGTATGGTTCGGGCAGCTGGTCAACCAGCGCCTCGAAGTCGGTGCTCGTAAGTGCAACATCAGGAGGAATGTATATGGAGCATACCGTTATCAATCTATTAAATATTATTGTGCGGACGGCTACAGCCTCGAGGACGGTGTTCAAGGTGACAGGGTGGCATGCTAAGGATTTGCGGGTGATTATGGCAACACCGCCAGAAGAGTGTGTGCAGCCATCCCTGTCTTTCCTGTATACCATGTAACTATTCAAGAAATTTGTGTGTTTGGAATTCAGATGTGTTTCCTGGACACACATTATACTTGGCTGATTGGCATGCAGAATCTCATAAACGTCGTCAAGATTATTCAGAAGGCCTCTGCAGTTCCATTGAACTATGTTTTCTCTTCCCATTATTATGTGTTCAGAACTACTGGAGTGTGACTGTTTATGTAGGGTCTTTCGGGGCTTCGACTCTTGGGAGGGGTTTTCTGACCTTCTCTACTGACCTGGACGTCGCAGCCCGTTCCTTACGCTGCGATGAAAGCCGGAAGGGCTCGACGTCCATGTCGTCATCTGAAGGCAAGGGGGTGCCCAGCGGACTGGGCCCCCTTGGCGTGGTACCCTTTCGGGTGTTCTTTGCCTGCGCTGCCAGTGCCGAAGGCGTGGGGAGCACGACAGACGGCAAAGGCAGTGAGGGGGGGGAGGGGGTCCCTGCGACTGCCTCCGTCTCCATCTCCGTGCCCTTGCATGTGCTTTGGGCCGGTGGAGAGGAAGCAGTGGATGCAGCGGCATCCCCAACAGATGTTGTTGCCACCACAGCCGCTGCTGGGTGAGCGAGCGGTGCAGAGGCTGGTTGGGCTGCCTGGGGCAACCCTGGGGGGGGGGGGGGGCGGGACCAAGTCCGACTCGCGGTACTGGGTCCCCGCCGAAACCAGACGCCGCTCCGCCCCCCGGCGAGCCGCGTCGGCGTACCTCCCCAGGGGGAAAGAGGCGAACCTCTTTCGCGCCTCTGGGAAGGTGATGTTCTCAGTTACCTTCACAATAATAATCGCCTTCTCCTGCTTAAACTTCTCGCACGTTCGAGAGTAGGCGGCATGGGGTCCCTGGCAGTTGGCGCAGGTGAGGGTTGACGATGGACAATTATCAGATGGATGATCATGCTGAGCGCATTTTGCGCAGGTCAGAGGACCACGGCAGGAGTTGGTTCCGTGCCCGTACCGCTGGCACTTAAAGCAGCGGCGCGGGTTTGGAATGTAGGGCCGGACATTACAATGTACAAAACCTGCATTGACGTACTCTGGGAGTGTGGACCGGTCAAAAGTAAGGATAATGTGCTTGGTCGAAACTACTTTGTCATCCCTCCTCATAGTTATGCGCCTCACAGCTGTCACGCCCTGATTTCTCAGGCCCTCCAGCAGGTCAGCATCTGTCTCATTCATCAGGTCTACTTCAGAGATGACACCTTGAGTACTGTTCAGGCTCCGGTGGGGTGTCACCCTGATTTCAAGATTGGCTATGCGAGTTTGTTCAAGGAGGATCTTCGCATGCTGTTGGTTGTGTACTTCAACCAGGATTTCTCCAGTTCTTTGTTTTTTGGCCTTATATTTGTCACCAATGATGCCCTCCAGAAATTTCGATATTAGGAACACGGACTGTGATGCAAGAGGCTTTTCTTGGTCACTGGATTCCAACACCAAAAAACGGGGGTAGTTATCGGGCTTTGGAAGACTGTGGGTTGGGAGTGGCGGAAATGAACCTTCGGTGCGGCCCCTTTTCAGGGGCCGATCATGTTTGGGGGGGGATTTACGATTTACCATATGGCATGTAAAAGAAGCAGGGGACGGGGGTACTTTCTTCTCAAACCTTACCCTGATAGCCTGAGAGGTCCCGGAGCTCCCTGCCTGGTAAACAGACAGGGAGCCCATCCGCCGGAGCTTGACCTGGGCTCCGACGGCCACCGTTTGAGGCTTCTACCCTTCACCTTTAAACACATCACCACGGTAGGTTACAGTTTATGTTGGGGGCTCGGGGTCCGCGGTGTCGCCAACACCGTCACCATGAATACTCAAGGTGCCCCGTGCGGGGAAGATGTATGAAAAGAAATTAGATGTAAAACTTTTACCTCGGTGAGAAACTCAAAACCGCGTTTGATTGAAAACTTAGGCTCGTCTCCTAAGAAGTATGACAGGTGTTGTGGAATATGTCGTGTATATAGTTGTGGGAAGTGTTTGCGACGGGTTCTGTCAAGTGGCTTGCATTCAATGAGTATGTGGATTCAGGATAGGCCCTCTCCACAGCTGCTACAGACGGGTCTTGGGGATCCAGTGAGCATATTAAAGTGTTACATATGTGTGCGGCCTATCCGTAACCTTGCCAAGGCCACTTCTCTGTGTCGGTTGTGTGAATCGGTTGCATATCGTCCCAAGCGTGGTTTTACAATGTGCAGTTTGTTTTCTGTTCACTCCAATGTTTTTGCCATGTTTTACGTAGTTGTTGTTTTACGTGTGGTTTGAAGTTGGTGAAGGGTACTGTTTTGTGCACCATGTTTGTGAATGCAGCAGCGGCCAGTTCGTCTACTGCCTCATTTCCCGCGATCCCCGAAAGGCCCGGGACAAAACACACAGACATCTCAAGGTGTGCATCATATGCCGACATAATTGTTCTAAGAACAAGATTGAGAGATTGATGATGTAGTTTCTGGACTTATTTCGGGATGATAATGCCCGTACAACACTAAGTGAATCAGTGTAAATGACAGATTTCGCGATATGACATTTCAGAATATGATTCACAGCAAGAAAGATTTCATAAGCCTCTGCTGTGAAGATGCTACAAGTTACATTAATGGATTCAGAAGCTTCAAAATTGGGTCCGTGCGCAGCACATCACATGGCGAAGGCAGTTTTGGAGGCGTCGGTGTGTAATTCTGTACACTGGTACTTCCCTTGCAGTGACAGAAGTTGCGGCAGAATTGCATTTATCGGTACCCTACTTTTATCAAGTTGGATGAAACACAAGTCACACGACAAAGTGCGAAGGTGCCATGGTACTATAAAAGTAATGCAAGATGATTTAAAGGTGTTTAAAAAGGAGACATTAAGTAAAACCACTTCGTCTCTCACTCTCTGCGAAAAGGGAACAGAAACGGATGGGCGATATAAAAAGAGCTGTGATGTGGATCCCTACAAACAAGTTTAAAAGGATGGTTACCGATTGACGAGATTTTAGAAGCATGTAAAAGAACAACATAACTTCGGCGGTGCTCTAGGCACCATTTGTAGCATTCGACGTACAGGGCTTGCACGGAAAGCGCCACACGAGAGGCGAAGCCCCAAGTGTAGCACTGGGTGACGCATTTTTAGCGCTGTTTTTGTGGCCAACCCAGCCGAAAAAAACCTTTGGCCGACCAATTGGTCCAATTGGAAACCCAATGGGTCCAAATGGTCACCTAATGGGTCCATTTGGAAGGCCAATGGGTCCAACTTGACCTATTGGAGTGATTCCCATTGGGCCCATGCTCCAATAGGTTGGCCAATTGGCAAACCTATTGGCAAACCAATTGGGTGGCTGCTTCCTGTTGGTCCAATTGGACCATTGGCTTGACCTATTGGAGTGATTCCCATTGGGCCCACGCTCCAATAGGTTGGCCAATTGGCAAACCAAATGGGTGGCTGCTTCCTGTTGGCCCAATTGGACCCATTGGCTGCAAAAAGATGACCCAATGGGAAAGTTCAGTCAGGTTGTATCTAATTAATTTAACTCATTTTATCTGATATGTATATGTTAGTTTACCGGCCCAGAGAAGTTCTGTGGTGGTAGCAGTCTGTAACTGCTTTCACTACATAAATTGTATGGGCAAATGAAAGCTAGAGCTGCAATTGGGCAATACCAATTAAAAGACCAAAGAAATGCACTGTGACCTCATCTGGAAAATCAATATCGGTGACTGCACTGCACACATGTACTCCCTGATCAAAACCCATTAAATATCAGTTCTAGTATTGCGATCCCATTGGAACCATATCTTGTATTGAGCCATTCAGTGGTAAGCTTCTTGAATTGAAGACACTCAACTATCAAAACTAAAGCTTATTTCCTAGGATATTTTGTGATAACCTCTCGGTTACTGCCAGGGATGTGTGCAAGAAATTTATAAAAGCAAAAAAGCTTATTAATAATCAGTTTATTCATTTTTACATCAATTATTTACATATGATTACAATACACAACTATTTACAAATGCATGATTATTTACAAATGTTACCAATGAACCACACACAACATTGCAATTAGTGCACAAATATGTTTGAACTACTCCCGCAACAAAATTCAGAAAGAAGGAAAAGCTCTAGGGCACTGTACATACACTTTAAATGATACAACCTCATGTAAACCATATCACTATAGACCCAGGGTACACTTTCTACATAGCCAATGCAAAACAAACAGGATAAGTTGGTGTAAGAATTGCACGTACCCACAATGGAACAGAGTATATAAACCATCTATAGATTCCTTGATTAAAACACAATTTAAAATTACATATGAAAAAAGAAACCATTTCACAAGCTCTCTACAATGACCACAGCAAATATAAGTGGTGGAAGAGAACCACAACATTTTGTAGTGAACTAATGACCTGTGTAATGCAATGTGCATTGTATGAAATTACAGCAACATAGTGAAAAAAACAAATGTTTTCTACATAGTATCAAATTACAGCAACACACTGTGGGGGTTCACTAAATGACTAGAAAGGAAACATATCAGCCCAACGGACTATGGAAAGAAGAATGCTAGGAGTCACGCTGAGGGACAAGGAAACTGCTGTGTGGATAAAAGGGACATTAAAGGGTAAACGCAAGTTTGCCTGCTTCGATAAATTACCGTGCAGAGAATCTAAAAATATCATTCTCACAACCGGCAGATGTTAAATAAGGCTGAAAATGCCAAAAACGTGAAAACAGGCGACGAAGCCCCGCACACTTTTGGGTACTACGGTTCGTGACGTCACAAAAGTTGAGAACGGCGAGAGCTTGCTGGAGGAGCATCTATAAAAGTGTTTTTCTTCGAATAAACTGTTGTGAAGTTTTTGAGCACGTGAAATAAACGCACCTTAAATGAGCTCAACGTATCTAAAAAATGCATACTACAGCTTTTATATGCTGCTCTTTGCAACGCAACAGATACGTCACGAAAACATGAAAGGAAAGCGGGGGAGGGAAAATGCCAGATTTGTTGGCTTATTTCTCAGCAAGTAACACATCGTTGCTCATCGAACAAAAGCCAAGAGAGCTACGTAACGTATGATCTTTCAGTAAAAACAAAACTTCATTTAGCCTTTAGTGTCCCTTCAAACACACTTATGTGGAAGACGTTCTAGCTGAAATTAAGTCAGGAAAATGGACATGGGCAGGTCATGTCATGCGCATGGACAATCCGTTTGACAGAGTAGTGGCTCCCAATAGATTGTAAATGCAAGAGAGGCCTGCCAAGGATTCAATGGAGGGATGCACTACGGAAATTCCACAAAAAATGGATTCGGCCAGCACTTCAGAGATGTGGCTGAAGACTTTTGGTAGAGGGTTTCATCCTGAAGTGGACACAACCACACGCATGATAACAGCAGAAGACCCCTAGATTGCCTACTGCTTTAGTTCAATGACACCTTAGCACACTACTTTTATAGAAGGATGGCAGCATGTAAATCAAAATTATGAGTCGCACCACTACCCACTGCAGTGGCTCAGTGGCTATGGCGTTGCGCTGCTGAGCACAAGGTCACAAGATCGATTCCCGGCCGCGGCGGCCACTTTTCTGATGAAGGCGAAGAGCAAAAACACTCTCGTGCTCCAAGATTTCTGCGCACGTTAAAGATCCCCAGGTGGTTAAAATTAATCCGGAGCCCTCCACTACGTGCGCCTCTTAGCTCATGTGTAGCTTTGGCATGTTCAACACCAAAATTTTAATTGAACTGTGCCAGTTAAAGGGTGTAAGAACTAGGAATTGGACACACGAACTTGCTGTTCAATTCCATTAAAATGCCAAGAGTGTGAACAGAAGACAACAGCACTACCTCCATGTAATTACAAATGTAAACTACTTGCAGCACGTGCTTCATTTCAACAGAAGGAAACCTCAGCTTTCTACATTTCAGTCGATGTACAAGCAAAAAACCGGAGCCATTGTTTAGGACAATATTTTCGACAACAGCAAATGTGCCATCGACAAGCTGCACAACAGAGCTGTTGTTTCTCTTGCCCTGGGCATAGACTCTCTTGGTGATTATGCTACCATTAAAGCAGATACGGTTGAATTCAGTACAACTTCCCGACACAAGCTCCACATTTCTGACAGTACAGTCAGGAGCCATGAACGGGCTGCCCCTACCCAAGAAATGCACCCCCTCAGAAGTGGAAATGGCCTTTTTGGTTAACGTCTTAGTTAGTGATGCACAGTACTCGAGGGCATTTTGGTTCGTGCTAAGCTCAGCACACTGTTCCACAACAGTGTCTATTTGCAGCATCCGGCCTATCTGACTAGCAATGCCATTGGAAGCTTTCATGGCTACCTTCAGGGTGCCATTACCCGCCTCGAAAGGAAATGCTGAGTGCGCCCACAGTGGACCCCAATGGCGCACGCTTTTGTGCATGTTGTAGTCATGCACTCAGGTCCATACAGCACTTCAGCATTGCCATGGAAGTCCAAAAGGAGGCCCTCTGCAACAGCAAGGTCAGTGAATGACACCCTGGGCTCCAGCATAATATGCAGAGCCTCCACCAGACAGGCCCAGTGCTGCAAATACTGCCGATCCAAAATGCCATCCAGTACTGACATTGTAAAAAAGCAGCCAATTTTCACACTCTTTTGCTTTCCAAAAGCGCTTCTCCTTGGTGGGCCTTGGGGCTCTCCTTACATCTTTTGGTGGTGAAACAGCCATTAACCTGCTATCAATGGCCTGCTGGCTATGCCCGACATAGAACGTCTTTCCGGCTGATTCAAGCCACAATTCTAAAAACTGGCGCACCACTCCCAACAGCACACAATCCATATAGTCCGGAACAAAGCTCCACACTATATGAAATTGTGGCATGTTGATCAGTGGAGAGACGGTAATTACACCATTAAACGGCTTAGGCTTATCTCGCATGGCTGCCTTCTCCATGTCTTCTACCATCTGCTTCTCGCTCCTCTCAACAGCATTTTGTTCAACGGGGTACTTTACCGGTACCCTAGTGTGTCACCTGGGTGCAAGCACCAGTTACACCCATAATACGCGTTAAACTGTTTCATGCCCTGCATGGGTGCTCTTGCAACTGAGTCTACGGCACAGCAAATGCAAAATCCCCTGAAAAGTTTCTCTTTCCCCTTGTGGTGAAGCAGAAATCCCTCGTCTGCCAGAGAATGCATCGTCTCGACAAGTGATGCTTGAAAGATTCCCATACGGGGCCTTTCCTTACCGAACCAAAGACCAGCCAAAACAAGCTTCCTCATTCTTTCGGGTACGGGAAGTTCATTCACGACAAGCTGGATTGGCCAAATAGATGTGCGACTCGATCTGAAAACGGGGGTGCCATCTGTGTTCCACGAAAAGCTTATCCTGTGGCCGGCTTTTCTTGTTGCAGTCACGAAGTCTCGGTACATGCTCCCATCCTTCATGTCACTCAAAGTGCCATTGAACTCGAGGGGCTCTGTCAAATCCAGAAACTCACAGCCCTTGAGGAGCTTCTGAAGTTGTGAGGGAATATCAAAAAGCACAAAAAAAGGTGCATCGCAAAGTGGAGACGATCCACACACCCTCTTACATTCAGGACACTGCAGTGATACTCCTGGTCCACCCTCACCAACGTAAACCATGCACTCAGGGCAAAAGAAATGAAATGTCATCTGGGTCCCTTGGCAACCTAACAACTTATTAACAAAATATTTAGAACGGGGAAGAACAGGACTATCGAAAAATGAGTTGATCATGTCCACAAGGCTTGCTAGGCCTGTGAATGACAAATTCATCCGCAGAGCGTACTTCAGAACCATGAGTAGGATGTCTCCTTTCAAAACCACCAGCTTCCGAGACAGGACCTCTTTAAACAGACCAGCAATCTCAGGGTGATGTGTTGTGCCACTGCCCGGCTGGTTGGGATCAGGCTCCTGCACAAAGACAACAGTGATGAGGCCTTATTTTCAAGGTTATGATGACAAACAACAAACTGTACGACCATGTAAGAAAAAAAAATCCCAAGTGTAAATACCAGTTTATTGGTGTACAGACAGGTGGAAATAGTTGAACGGGGCATACAAAAAGATGGCAGAACTGCTGCTGCCAGAAATGTGGCTATTTATGACGCTATATTGACTGCACCAGCTCCTAGCATTATAAATTAATACTTCCACCCTTCAACTAAGCTTGTACACCGGAGAGTGATACTCCAGCCAGTGTGCAACTGTAGCTAATTAAGATTTAATATTCACAGCATGGAAGGTTGATTGATTGTGGGGTTTAACGCGCCGATGCAACGAAGGTGATGAGGCATGCCATAGTGGAGGGCTCATCACCTGGGGATCTTTAACGTGCAACGAAATGTCGCACACACGAGCATTTTTGCTTTTCGCCTCCATCATAAAAGTGGCTACCGCAGCTGGGTTTCGATCCCATGAACTTGTGCTTAGCAGAGCAATGCCATAGCCACTGAGCCACCACGACGGGTTCACAGCATAGAAGGGCTTACCGAGGTGTCACTTCTCTCATCATCACTGGAGCTGCTGCAGGCACTGCATGAGAAGCTGTAGTCCGAGTACTCGTAATCCCCTTCAAAGTCCTGTGACAAATATAAGAACGCACGTGTGTGAAGCCCAAAAACCCTTCAGATATGGCGCAAAAAAAGGGCATAAAAATTCTCCTACGGCAATACACATTCTACATTGTTTTTATACAGAACTGATTTTACAAACGAATCTTCTAAAAATAGGTTTATTTTAAGGGCTATTCATGAAGAAGGCTTTTCGAACTTTAAAGCATTATTTATACTACTTGAGGTAGCCGCTATAATTTATGCACAGCTGCCTCTCATACGTACACGTCGACCTCAGTACCCCGCTTGCAGAAAAGGAAAAAAATTAAAAATCACCCAAACTGAGTACGTACATTCCGTTCTGCATCCGACGTACCACCGGCCACGGTCGGCACGTCCGCTGATGTAGGCGGCTCGCAGTTGGGTTCGCATGAACTCTCGGCGTCCTACGAACGGCAAGAACAATCACACACCATACCATTTTGCTGCACTTTTTAGTTCAGGTAGTTAAATCATTAAATGCATATAAAGCTTACGCTTGTCTCAAACTCCGCCGCAAGATTGTCTGCTAGGGCACCGTCCGAGCCCACGTTTCGTTGGTCCGAGTCGTCCGAGTCGCATTCGTATTGTTCCTGCACATGTATACAAGCGAATTAAGTCATGCAGCAAAAACTACACGGCCATTCACGAATGAAACTGTGAAAGGAAATGAACACGACTTACCACGTCGCTCGCATCCTCACGGTGTTCGCGGCCTGCCACGGCACCATCCGAGTCCACGTTTAGTTGGTCCGTGTCGTCCGAGTCGCATTCGTATTGTTCCTGCAGATGTATACGTGTGAATTAAGTCAATGTAGCTGAAACTACACGGCCATTCACGAATGAAACTGTGCAAGAAAATGAACAGGACTTACCACGTCGCTCGCATCCTCACGGTGTTCGCGGCCTGCCAGGGCACCGTCCGAGCCCACGTTTAGTTGGTCCGTATCGTCCGAGTCGCATTCGTATTGTTCCTGCACATGTATACGTGCGAATTAAGTCAATGTAGCTGAAACTACACGGCCATTCACGAATGAAACTGTGCAAGAAAATGAACAGGACTTACAGCGTCGCTCGCATCCTCATGGCGTTCGCGGCGGGCCTGTGAATCAAGAGTCGACCTCGGAATTTTGAATTCCGCGCCAGGGTTGAGGTAATTTTTGTACGTGCCTCGCTTTCTGCGCTTTTTTGGGCTACCCATTTCTGAGCACGAACAGCTTCGCCAACCAAAGGTTTTAATGCCACGCTTGACTCAACTCATAAGCCGAACTTTTTCTTTCCACGTCCGGCTGGGCACAGGGCTGGGCTAGCCTAGCCAGCCTAGCGGTAGCGGCGTGATCCCATGCGTGATCCTGGCGTTGCTTGCGTTGCCTTTCCTTGGAGGTGCTGCTAGTAAGTAATGATGATGGTTTGATGTTTATGGCGCAAGGCCAACAGGGGCAAACAGCGCAAAGACAATAGTCGTATATGAGAGGTGATACCTTAAACACTAAGTAAAATCAGCAAAAACAAAAGTAAAATCACAAAACGACAATGAGCATGGCTGGTGTATAGGGCCAGATTTCATGATGCGTGATAGGAAATGAGGTTTAAAAACTTGACTTCTGACAAATACTCAAACACACGTTTCACGGAAACAATGGCTTCGTCACCTAGAAAAAACGATGGATGCAGGGGAATATGTTGTCTGTAGAGTTCTCTGAAGTGTTTGTGTCGTGTTGTGTGAAGTGGCTTGCATGTGATTAGTATGTGCACTACGGATAGGGCCTCTCCGCACCTGCTGCACTGGGGTCTAGAAGATCCCGTCAGCAGATACGAGTGCGTCGCATGGGTGTGCCCTATCCGCAGCCTACCCAAGGCGACTTCCGTGTGCCTGTTGTGTGAGTCAGATGTGTACCGTCCCAAGTGTGGCTTTATTACATGTAGTTTGTTGTCTGTCTGTTCGTCCCAGTGTGTTTGCCAAGTTCTGCGCAGGTGTTGTCTTATGTGTGGCTTGAGGTCTGTGTAGGGTACCGTTGTAATGTCTACAGTGTTCCTGAGTGTAGCAGCACCGGCCCTCTCGTCTGCCAACTCGTTCCCAGCGATCCCTGCGTGCCCCGGGACCCAGCAGAGGACCAGCTCGTGCTTTTGTGCATACACGGACATGATAGTGCTGAATACAAGATTAACTATGTGGTTTTTGGGGGGCTTGTGCGATGACAGTGCGCGAACAACACTAAAAGAATCTGTATAGATGATGGAATTGGGAATTTGAGTGTGTTTGCCATTTCCTACGTGTGTTTGCCATTTCCTACGAAGGTATTGTCGAATTTGTGGCTTAAGGTCACTCTGTAGTAGTATGGTTATATCTACTGTGTTCCTGAGTGCAGCAACTGCGGCCTTCTGATCCGCAACCTCATTGCCAGCAATTCCAGCATGGCCTGGAACCCAGCACAACACCAGAACAAGTTTTTGGGCATATATAGACATGATAGCGTTGAAAACCATATGGACAATTCTGTTTTTGCATGGCTTGTATGATGCCAATGCGGGCACAACGCTCAAGGAATCTGTATATATGATGGACTTCGAGATTTTGTGTTCAAGAATGTGTTGTGCAATTAGTAAGATGCCACATGCTTCAGCTGAGTAAATTGTGGTGTATGTGCTCATGGTTCTGCATGCATCAAAGTTTGGTCCATGAGCAGCTCAAGACACTATGGTTGCAGTTTTTGATGCGTCACTATAAAACTCTGCACATTGATACTTGTACTGCAGGGAGAAGAAGTGCTGCAAAATTGCAGTTTGTGGTACCTTGGTTTTATCAATATTCATGAAAGACAAGTCACAACACACAGGTTGAAGCTGCCAGGGTGGTAAAACATCAGTAAAGGAAGATGTGTAAATGTCTGAAAAGGAGATGTTGAAATCCGAAGCTTCCTGTCTCACTCTAAGTGAGAATGGCAAAGGAACGGACGGGCGATTTACAAACACTAGTGATGTGGATGCATCATTAAAAACAGGTTTAAAAGGATGGTTATTCATCGATGAGATTTTGAAAGCATAGAGCAAGTCCATGTACGTTCGTTGGTCCTCAAGGCACCATCTGTTACATTCAACGTATAGACTCTTTGCCGGGCTAGTGCGGAACGCACCCGACGCAAGGCGGAGGCCCAAGTGGAGTACTGGGTCAAGCATTTTTAGTGCGGTTTTTGATGCCGACCCATACACAACGCTGCCGTAGTCTAACCGGGACCCGACAAAGGCGGTAAAGACCCGGAGAAGTAGTTCCTTGTCTGCACCATAGGATTGGTGGGAGAGCACCTTGAGAATGTTTAGTGTTTTTAGGCATTTATGTTTAAGTGTTTTGACGTGAGGTATGAACGTGAGCTTGTTATCAAATATGACAGCTAAAAACTTGTGCTCCCTTTTAACAGGAATAGATGCACGGCCAAGAGCAATCTCAGGGTCCGCACTAAGCCCGCGCTTGCGGGAGAACAGCACACATGTACTTTTGCCCGGGTTCAGTTTAAAACCGTTAAGGTCCGCCCATCCAGCAAGCTTCTTAACACCGAGCTGTACTTGACGTTCGCAAATTGACAGGTTACAGGATTGACCCGCCGCGGTGGCTCAGTGGCTAAGGCGTTGCGCTGCTGAGCACGAGGTCGCGGGTTCGATTCCCGGCCGCGGCGGCCGCTTTTCTGATGGAGGCGAAAAGCAAAAACGCCCGTGTGTACGAGATTTCGGCGCACGATAAAGATCCCCAGGTGGTCAAAATTAATCCGGAGCCCACCACTACGGCGCGCCTCATCGCCTGCGTTGCGTCGGCGCGTTAAACCTTACAATCAATCAACAGGTTACAGGATTTAAAAGATATTTGAACATCGTCTACATAAATGGAACAGGAAATGGTTGGTGGCAATGCCTTTCGGAGGGAGTTCATCTTAACTATAAACAATGTGCAGCTTAAAACTCCACCTTGCGGCACACCATTTTCCTGCACATGTATCCCTGACAGGGATGACCCAACCTTAACACGAAATGTCCTCGTGGACATGTAGCTAGAAATGGTATTTATTGATGATGATGGTTGGTGTTTAATGGCGCAAGGCCGACGAGGGCAAAGAGCGCCAGAGAAGTTATTTAATGAAAACAAGTGATTACCACAAAAGCTAGGTATAAAATGTGTAAACTGGACATAGTAAGATCAATAAAGATAATGGTGATGGCTGGTGTATAGGGCCAGATGTGATTACGCATGATAGGAAATGAGGTTGAAAAACTTAACATCTGACAAATATTTAAAAACGCATTTCACAGAAACCATGGCATCGTCACCTAGAAACAGAGATGGGTGTAGGGGAATATGTTGTCTGTAGAGTTCTCTGAAGTGTTTGTGTCGTGTTGTGTCAAGTGCCTTGCATTGTATGAGTATGTGGACTACGGATAGGCCCTCCCCACACCTGCTACACAGGGGTCTTGGAGATCCCGTGAGCAGGTGCGAGTGCGTTACATGCGTATGGCCTATCCGTAACCTAGCTAAGGTAACTTCAATGTGCCTGTTGTGTGAGTCAGTAGTGTATTGTCCCAAGTGTGGTTTTATTACGTGTAGTTTGTTGTCTGTCTGTTCGCTCCAGTCTGCTTGCCAAGTTTTACGGAGTTGTTGTCTAATGTGTGGCTTGAGGTCTGTGTAAGGTAGTGTTGCCATGTCGACTGTGTTTCGGAGTGCAGCATTGGCGGCCATTTCATCCGCCACTTCATTACCGCCAATGCCAGAGTGGCCTGGCACCCAACACACAGTCACCCCAAGGTTCTCAGAATAAGCTACCATAATCGTTTTGAAGATAAGATTAATGACATGGTTTTTTGATGACTTTCCGGATGATAATGCACGGACGACGCTCAACGAATCTGTATAAATGACGGATGTAGGAATATGATGTTCAACTATGAGACTTATAACTAGAAATATGCCATATGCCTCTGCTGTAAAAATACTTGTATTAACATTCATTGTTTTACATGCATCAAAATTGGGCCCATGCGCAGCACAAGACACCGCAGTGGACGTTTTAGATGCATCGCTGAAAAACTCTGCAGCCCTGTATTTATTCTGTAGATGCATGAAATGCTGCAAAATCCCACTTTTTGGTGTCCTGTTCTTATTGTATTGTATGAAAGACAAGTCACATGCCACAGGACGAAGATGCCATGGTGCTACAAGATCAGTGTGAGATGATTTGAATGTGTCTAAGAGGGAGACGTCATAAATAGTCATCTCGTCCCTCACTCTCTGCGAGAAAGGAACAGCAATGGATGGGCGGTTTAAAAAGAGTTTAGTTGTGGACGTATCATTAAAAACCGGTTTAAAGAGATGGTTATTCATTGATGAGATTTTAGAGGCATATAGGAGGTCAACATAAGTTCGCTGGTACGCTAAGCACCATTTGTCGCACTCTGCATAAAGACTGTGGACAGGACTGGTACGGAACGCCCCACAAGACAGGCGAAGCCCTAAGTGAAGCACTGGGTCGAGCATTTTAAGTGCTGTTTTTGTGGCTGACCCATACACAACGCTTCCGTAGTCCAGCCGTGACCCTACCAACACGGCATAAAGTCGAAGCAGGAGTTGTTTGTCTGCACCGTACGATTGGTGAGACAGGACTTTTAGAATGTTCATTGTTTTTAGGCATTTTTGTTTAAGTCGTTTTATGTGGGGTATGAATGAGAGTTTCTCGTCAAACACCACACCCAAAACCTTGTGTTCTCTTTTTACTGGAATCGAGTCACCAAAGAGTTTTACGTCGGGATCGGGCAGGATGCCCCGCCTTTTTGAGAATACAACGCAGGTACTTTTAGAAGGATTAAGTTTAAATCCATTTTCATCTGCCCAGCGAGAAAGTTTATTTACCCCAAGCTGGACCTGACGTTCACAAATGGATATGTTACATGATTTGAAAGATATTTGAACGTCATCTACATACATCAAGCAGGATATGGTTGGCGGCAGTGCCTTTCGGAGAGAGTTCATCTTAACTATAAACAAGGTGCAGCTCAATACGCCACCTTGAGGCACGCCATTCTCCTGCACGTGAACATTTGAAAGTGCCGAACCGACCCTGACACGAAATATTCGTTCAGACAGGTAACTTGAAAGAGTATTAAGCATGTTACCTGTCACACCATAGGATTTTAAGTCTGCAAGAATGCCATAACGCCATGCCGTATCATAAGCTTTCTCGATATCAAAAAATACGGTCATGCAGTACTGTCTGTGTATAAAGGCATCCTTAATGTAAGATTCCAGTGCAACTAATTGATCGTTTGTGGATCGCCCTGCCCGGAAGCCTGCCTGGCAGCTCTCGAGAAGACCATTGTACTCAAGAAAGTACACGAGCCTACGGTTTATCATCTTCTCGAGGAGCTTGCACAGGCAGCTTGTCAAAGCAATGGGCCGGTAACTGGAAGGAGAGGAAGAGTCCTTCCCTTCTTTTAGGAAAGCCACTACTATGGCCTCCCTCCAAGAGCAAGAATGTGCCCCGAAAGCCATATCTTGTTATATAGGTGGAGGAGTGTTAGAAGAGTGTCTGAGTGTAGGTTCTGTATCATTGTATATGTCATGTTGTCTGGGCCTGGAGCTGAGGGATTACAAGTGCTCAAAGCGGTCCTCAGCTCATGAAGTGAAAACTCCGAGTTATAAGAGGAGGTTGCCTTATCATTATCAAGTAAAGACTTCTTTTCAGCCAATTGTTTGTGTTTAATGAAAGTGCTAGTGTAGTGTGCTGAACTGGACACGTGTTGGAAGTGTTGTGCGAGTGTGTCAGCCTGGTCTACGAGTGTGTCCCCTGTTGTGCTGACCAGAGGCAGGCTGTGTGTTTGTTGTCCTTTGAGTTTATGTATTCTCGTCCATACTTTCCGTGTGTCTGTGTAGGAGTTAATTGATGTTATGAATGTACGCCAACTATCGCGTTTTGCCTCACGGCGCACACGTTTTCCAAACGCCTTGGCCCGCTTGAACAAGAGGAGGTTACTCGACGTGGGGTACCGACGAAGGATACCCCACGCCTTGTTCTGGGCCTCTCGCGCCCGCCTACAGTTCTCATTCCACCACGGCCTCCGCTGGTTGCGCGGGGCACCAGAGGTGTGGGGAATGGACCTTTCGGCGGCGTCGAGGATGTGCGCCGTGAGCAGTTGGGTAGCTTCTTCAACGTGTAGGTGTCCTATGGATGTGTGGTGTAGTTTGGATGTCTCTGTAAATGTATTCCAGTTAGCTCTTGCTTCATTAAACCTTTTATGGGAAGATGGACTGCTCGGGCCTGTACCTATATGCGTTAATGAAGTGGGGAAATGGTCACTACCATATGGGTCTGTGCCCACGCCCCATTCAAGACATGGAAAGAGAATTGCAGAACCAATAGCCAAGTCAAGACATGAGTATGTGTTATGTCCTATGTTATGGTATGTAGGCTGTTTATTGTTGAAAAGGCATGCTCCAGAAGAGGTAAGGAATTTCTCTATCAGGCGACCTCGGGCATCCGTTCTGGAAGAGCCCCAAAGAGAGTTGTGAGCATTAAGGTCGCCTGTAAGGATGTATGGTTCGGGCAGTTGGTCAACCAGCGCCTCGAAGTCAGAGCTCGAGAGTGAGACATCAGGAGGAATGTATATGGAGCATACCGTTATCAACCTATTAAATATTATTTTTCGAATTGCTACAGCCTCAAGGACAGTGTTCAAGGTGACAGGGTGGCATGCTAAGGATTTGCGGACAATTATGGCCACACCGCCAGAAGAGTGTGTGCAGCCATCCCTGTCTTTCCTGTATACCAGGTAACTATTCAAGAAATTTGTGTGTTTGGAATTAAGATGTGTTTCCTGGACACACATTAAACTTGGCTGATTGGCATGCAGAATCTCATGCACGTCGTCAAGATTATTCAGAAGGCCTCTGCAGTTCCATTGAACAATGTTTTCTCTTCCCATTATGATGTGTTAGAGCTACTGGAGTGTGATTATTTATGTAGGGTCTTTCGGGGCTTGCACTCTTGAAGGGGTTTTCTGACCTTCTCTACTGACCTGGACGTCGCAGCCCGTTCCTTACGCTGCGATGAAAGCCGGAAGGGCTCGACGTCCATGTCGTCATCTGAAGGCAAGGGGGTGCCCAGCGGACTGGGCCCCCTTGACGTGGTACCCTTTCGGGTGTTCTTTGCCTGCGCTGCCAGTGCCGAAGGCGTCGGGAGCACCACAGGTGGCACAGGCAGTGAGGTGGGGGAGGGGGTCGCTGCGACTGCCTCCGTCTCCATCTCCGTGCCCTTGCGTGTGCTTTGGGCCGGTGGAGAGGAGGAAACAGAGGGTGCAACGGCATCCCCAACGGACGTGGATGCCACCACAGCCGCTGCTGACTTAGCAGGCGGTACGGTGGCGGTTTGGGCCGCCAGAGGCAACCCAGGGGGGGGCGGGGGCGGGACCAAGTCCGACTCGCGGTACTGGGTCCCCGCCGAAACCAGACGCCGCTCCGCCCCCCGGCGAGCTGCGTCGGCGTACCTCCCCAGGGGAAAAGAGGCGAACCTCTTTCGCGCTTCGGGGAAAGTGATGTTTTCTGTTACCTTTATGTTAATGATTTTTTTCTCTTGTTGAAACTTTTCACAGGCGCGAGAGTATGCTGCATGTGGACCCTGGCAATTCGGGCAGGTAAGGTTGGTTGCAGTGCAGTTGTCAGATGGATGATCATGCTGGCCACATTTGGCACATGTTGTTCTGCCACGACAGGAGTTGGTACCATGCCCGAACCTCTGGCACTTGAAACAGCGCCGCGGGTTCGGGATGTATGGCCGGACAGAACAACGGATGAAACCTGCGTTGATATGCTCGGGCAGTGTGCAGCGGTCGAAAGTCAGAATCAGATGTTTGGTGGGTATTTCTTTGTTCTCTCTCCTGATGACGATGCGCCTTACTGCTGTCACGCCTTGTTCTTTTAGGCCTTCGAGCAGATCAGTCTCTGTCTCGGTTAGGAGATGATGATGATGGTTGGGTTTTATTGGCGCAAGGCCGACTACGGGCAAAGAGCGCCAAAGAAGAAGTTACTGAATTCTGATGAGACCGTTGATACTAAAACATTTGACTAAAAGTAAAAGTGATGCTAAACAAAAGACAATGGAGATGGCTGGTGTATAGGGCCAGGGTGATTATACGTGATATGACAAGAGCTGCAGAAAGTTCACCTCAGCTAAAAACTTAAAAACACGCTGACTAGAAAACATGGGTTCGTCGGCTAAAAAATGTGATGGGTGCAAAGGGATGTGTCGTCTGTATAATTCAGGGAAATGTTTGTGTCGTGTTGTGTCAAGTGCCTTGCATGTGATTAGTATGTGGACTACGGATAGGCCCTTTCCACACCTGCTACACGTGGGTCCCGAAGTTCCAGTGAGCAGGTGGGAGTGCGTCGCATGTGTGTGGCCTATCCGCAGCCTAGCCAGGGCGACTTCAGTGTATCTGTATCTGTTGTGTGAGTCAGTTATGTAGCGTCCCAGTTGTGGTTTTATTACGTGTAGTTTGTTGTCTGTTTGTTGACTCCAGTGTGATTGCCATGTGTTATGAAGCTGTCGTCTGATGTGTGTCTTTAGGTCGGTGTAAGGTACTGTTGTAACGTCAACCGTAGTCATGAGAGCAGCATCACCAGCCATTTGGTCGGCGGCCTCATTACCAGGGATTCCACAATGCCCTGGTACCCAGCATATAGTTATTTCAAGATTTGAGGCATATGCAGACATTAGTACCTTGAAAAGAGCATTTATAACATAGTTTTTAGATGACCTTCCTAATGACAGTGCCCGTACAACGCTTTGAGAGTCTGTGTACACAATGGACTTGGGAATTTTGTGTCTGATGATGTGGTTTGAAACGAGTAAAATGCCATATGCTTCTGTCGTGTAAATACTGTTATGAAAATTCATTGTTTTGCTGACTCTAAAATTTGGTCCGTGCGCTGCACAAGATACTGTAGAACCAGTTTTCGACGCGTCGCTATAGAATTCTGCACACCTGTACTTGTCCTGCAGGAACAGGAAGTGCTGCAGAATTGCATTCCTGGGTACCCTATTTTTTTCTACAAGAGTGAATGACAAGTCGCATGATACAGAACGAAGATGCCATGGTGCGATGAAATTATGAATGGGTGTCTTGTGCGTGTCAGAAAGGGGGACATTGAGTGCAGAAGCCTCCTCCCTAACTCTGAGAGAGAACGGTAAGGGAATCGATGGCCTGTTTAAAAAGAGTTGTAAATTTGAGATATCGTTCATGGTGGGATTAAAAGGATGGTTAGTCAGAGACACGATCTTGGATGCATACAACAGGTCAACATACTCCCGCTGATGCCCTAGGCACCATTTGTCGCACTCGACATAAAGACTTTCAACAGGGCTAGTGCGGAATGCGCCACATGAGAGGCGAATGCCAAGATGCAGCACTGGGTCGAGCATTTTCAGTGCTGTTTTTGTAGCAGACCCATACACGACACTGCCATAGTCGAGCCGAGACCCCACCAAGGCCGTGTAAAGGCGCAGCAGGAGTTGTTTGTCGGCCCCATAAGATTGATGTGAGAGGACCTTAAGAATATTCATTGTTTTTAAGCATTTGCATTTGAGCTGTTTGATATGCGGGATGAATGTAAGCTTTCCGTCGAATAAAATGCCTAAAAACTTGTGTTCCTTGTGCACAGGAATCGACACGCTGTTAAGAGTAATGTCTGGGTCTATATGGACCCCGCGCTTCCTAGAGAACACAACGCAGGAGCTTTTTACAGGATTCAATTTAAAACCATTCTTGTCTGCCCAGCCGGCAAGCTTCTTGACGCCGAGCTGGACTTGACGTTCGCAGATGGACATATTACATGATTTAAAAGATATCTGCACGTCATCTACATACATGGAGTAAGAAATTGTAGGCGGCAGTGCCTTCCCAAGGGAGTTCATTTTTACTATGAAGAGAGTGCAGCTTAGAACTCCGCCTTGCGGCACGCCATTTTCTTGCACGTGTACCTTTGACAGTGCAGAACCAACTCTGACGCGAAAGGTTCTCTCCGACAAATAGCTAGCAAGGGTGTTAAACATACTACCAGAAACACCGAATGACTTCAGGTCAGTAAGGATCCCATAACGCCAAGCGGTGTCATAGGCCTTTTCTAGGTCGAAAAACACAGTTAAACAGAACTGTTTATGCACGAAGGCATCCTTAATATACGACTCTAGTGCCACAAGTTGATCATTCGTGGATCGCCCCGCCCTGAAGCCTGCCTGGCAGCTCTCGAGAAGGCCGTTATACTCCAAAAAGTACACGAGCCTCCGGTTTATCATCTTCTCGAGAAGCTTGCACAGGCAGCTGGTCAGGGCAATGGGTCGATAGCTAGCAGGAGAAGAAGGGTCCTTCCCTTCTTTCAAGAATGCTACAACTATGGCATCCCTCCAAGACTTTGGAATGTGCCCCGAAAGCCATATCTTGTTGAAAAGGTGAAGAAGTGTTACAAGAGTGTCTGTGTGTAAGTTCTGTATCATTGTATATGTAATGTTGTCTGGGCCTGGAGCTGAGGGTTTACACGTGCTCAGAGCACCCCTCAGCTCATGAATTGTGAACTCCGAGTTATAAGAAGTGGCTGACGTGTCATTGTCACGTAAAGGCTTCTTTTCGGCCACGAGTTTGTGTTTCATGAAAGTGTTTGTGTAGTGTGCTGAACTCGAAACGTGTTGGAAGTGTTGTGCGAGTGTGTCAGCCTGGTCTTCGAGTGTGTCCCCTGTTGTACTGACCAGAGGCAGGCTGTGTGTTTGATGTCCCTTCAGTTTGCGTATTCGGGTCCATACTTTCCGTGTGTCTGTGTAGGAGTTAATGGATGTAAGGAAGGTGCGCCAACTCTCTCGTTTTGCCTCACGGCGCACACGTTTTCCGAACGCCTTGGCCCGTTTTAACAAAATGAGGTTACCCGACGTGGGGTACCGACGAAGGATACCCCACGCCTTGTTCTGGGCCTCTCGCGCCCGCCTACAGTCCTCATTCCACCACGGCCTCCGCTGGTTGCGCGGGGCTCCAGAGGCGTGGGGAATGGACCTTTGGGCAGCGTCGAGGATGTGCGCCGTGAGGAGTTGGGTAGCTTCTTCAACGTGTAGGTGTCCTATGGATGAGTGGTGTAGTTTGGATGTCTGTGTAAATGTATTCCAGTTAGCTCGTGCTTCATTGAACCTATTATGGGAAGATGGACTGCTTGGGCCTTTACCTATGTATGTGAGTGAGGTGGGGAAGTGGTCACTACCGTATGGGTCAGTGCCCACACCCCACTCGAGGAGAGGAAAGAGAACTGCGGAGCCAATCGCCAAGTCAAGACATGAGTATGTGTTGTGTCCTATGTTATGGTATGTAGGCTGTTTATTGTTGAAAAGGCATGCTCCTGAAGATGTAAGAAATTTCTCTATCAGGCGACCTCGGGCATCCGTTCTGGAGGAGCCCCAAAGAGAGTTGTGAGCATTAAGGTCGCCTGTAAGGATGTATGGTTCGGGCAGCTGGTCAACCAGTGCCTCGAAGTCAGAGCTTGAAAGTGCAACATCAGGAGGAATGTATATGGAGCATACCGTTATCAACCTATTAAATATTATTGTTCGAATTGCCACAGCCTCAAGGACAGTGTTCAGAGCGACAGGGTGGCATGCTAAGGATTTCCGAGCAATTATGGCCACACCCCCAGAAGAGTGCGTGCAGCCATCCCTGTCCTTTCTGGATATCAAGTAACTGTTCAAGAAATTTGTGTTCTTGGAATTCAGGTGTGTTTCCTGAACACACATTACACTTGGCTGATTGGCATGCAGAATCTCATACACGTCATCAAGATTTTTAAGAAGGCCTCTACAGTTCCATTGAATTATGTTTTCTCTTCCCATTATTTAGTGTTAGAGCTACTGGAGCGTGTGTGTTTGGTTATGTGTCGTCTTTCGGGGCTGTGACTCTCGCCTTTCTTGGCTTGTCGGGAGGCTTTGGCGTCGGGACGCGTTCCTTGCGGTGCACCGCAGGCAAGAACGGCCCGACGTCCATCTCATCGTCCGATGTCCTGGGTGTGCCCGTCGAACCGGGCCCCCCGGACTTGGACCCCCTTCGGGGGCCCTTCGTTTGACCCGCCACCGCCGGTGGTGTCGGAGGCACCAGAAGTGGAACGGGCGGTGCGGTGGCGGTGGGAGCCGGTGCGGGGCTCGTGGTGTCCATGGCACACTCCAACGCACTGGACGATGCGGAGGCACGGACGGGAGCGGCACCGGTCCCGACGGAAGAGGTTGCCACCACAACCGCTGCTGGCTCAGCGAGCGGTGCGGAGGCGGGTCGGGCTGCCAGAGGCAACCCAGGGGGGGGCGGGGGCGGGACCAAGTCCGACTCGCGGTACTGGGTCCCCGCCGAAACAAGACGCCGCTCCGCCCCCCGGCGAGCTGCGTCGGCGTACCTCCCCAGGGGGAAAGAGGCGAACCTCTTTCGCGCCTCTGGGAAGGTGATGTTCTCTGTTACTTTGACATTGATTATTTTCTTTTCTTGTTGGAATTTCTCGCAAGTGCGGGACCACGCTGCGTGGGGCCCCTGGCAGTTGGCACAGGTGAAACTCTGGGTGTTACAGTTTTCGAATGGGTGGTCATGTTGGCCGCATTTAGCACAGGTAAGGCGGCCGCGGCAGGAGTTTGTGCCATGCCCGAACCGTTGGCACTTGAAGCAGCGCCGTGGGTTCGGGATGTATGGGCGGACAGAACAATGTATGTAACCGGCATTTATGAATTCTGGAAGGGTGCATCGATCGAAGGTCAAGATAATGTGTCTAGTTGCTACCTGTTTATCATCTCGGCGTATTGATATGCGCTTTACAGCCGTGACGCCCTGATCCCTTAAGCCTTCCAAAAGGTCGGCCTCGGTCTCGGACATGAGATCTGCCTCAGAGATCACACCTTGACAGCTGTTGAGGCTGCGGTGGGGTGTGACCCTGATCTCCAGATCTGCCATGCGGGTTTGTTTCAGGAGGATTGTGGATTGCTGATTGGTTTTAACCTCAACTAGCACTTCACCAGTTCTGAGTTTTTTGGCGTCATATGATTTGCCGATGATACCTTCAAGGTATTTAGAAACAAGAAATACCGATTGAGAAGAAACCGGCTTCGATTTGTCCACAGATTCCATGATCAAAAAACGAGGGTAGTTATCTTGCTTTGGGAGCGAGATAGAAGGCAAAGAAGGAAAAGATACTTCGGTGCGGCCCCTTTTCAGGGACCGATCACGTTTGGGGGGTGGTTTAGAGAATGCCATACATCATAGTATAGAAGCAGGGGACGGGGGTTCTTTCTTCTCAAACCTTACCCTGATAGCCTGAGAGGTCCCGGAGCTCCCTGCCTGGTAAACAGACAGGGAGCCCATCCGCCGGAGCTTGACCTGGGCTCCGACGGCCACCGTGTACGGCTTCTACCCTTCACCTTTAAACACCTCGCCACGGTTGGATCCAGCTTATGTTTGGGGGCTCGGGGTCCGCGGTATCGCCAGTACCGTCACCAAGATTGCTCAAGGTGCCCCGTGCGGGGTAGAAATGGTATTTAACTTCTTACCTGACACACCAAAGGACTTCAGGTCGCTAAGGATGCCGTATCGCCAGGCTGTGTCGTAAGCCTTTTCAAAATCAAAGAATACCGTAAGGCAGAACTGCTTATGAGCAAATGCATCTTTTATGAAGGATTCCAATGCAACAAGTTGATCGTTGGTGGATCGCCCCACCCTAAAGCCTGCCTGGCAGCTCTCGAGAAGACCGTTGTACTCAAGGAAGTACACGAGCCTGCGATTTATCATCTTCTCGAGCAGCTTGCACAGGCAGCTTGTCAGGGCGATGGGACGATAACTGGCGGGAGAAGAAGGGTCCTTACCCTCCTTCAGGAACGCCACTACAATAGCCTCCCTCCAAAATTTTGGGATGTGCCCCGAAAGCCATATGTTGTTGTATAGGTGTAGGAGTGTTTCAAGAGTGTCCGGGTGTAGGTGTTGTATCAAGGTGTATGTATCTTATCTGCCCCTGGAGCTGAAGGTGTACACGTGCTCAGGGCAACCCTCAACTCATAGAGTCTAAATTCAGAATTGTAACCAGATTTTGACCTGTTAGTGTCATGTAGGGATTTTTTTCACATGCTGTTTTATGTTTCAGGAAAGTGTTTGTGTAGTGTGCAGAGCTGGAAACAAGTTGGAAGTGTTGTGCAAGTGTGTTAGCCTGGTCTTCTAGTGTGTCCCCTGTTGTACTGACCAGGGGCAGGCTATGTGTATGTTGTCCTTTAAGTTTGCGTATTCTTGTCCATACCTTGTGTGCATCTGTGTATGAGTTAATCGATGTAAGGAAGGTGCGCCAACTATCTCGTTTTGCCTCACGGCGCACACGTTTTCCGAACGCCTTGGCCCGTTTGAACAAAATGAGGTTAGCTGACGTGGGGTACCGACGAAGGATACCCCACGCCTTGTTCTGGGCCTCTCGCGCCCGCCTACAGTCCTCATTCCACCACGGCCTCCGCTGGTTGCGCGGGGCTCCAGAGGCGTGGGGAATGGACTTTTCGGCGGCGTCGAGGATGTGCGCCGTGAGGAGTTGGGTAGCTTCTTCAACGTGTAAGTGTCCTATGGATGTGTGGTGTAGTTTGGATGTCTCTGTAAATGTATTCCAGTTAGCTCGTGCTTCATTGAACCTATTATGGGAAGATGGACTGCTTGGGCCTTTACCTATGTATGTGAGTGAGGTGGGGAAGTGGTCACTGCCATATGGGTCAGTTCCCACTCCCCACTCGACAAGAGGGAAGAGAACTGCGGAGCCAATAGCCAAGTCAAGACATGAGTACGTGTTGTGACCTATGTTATGGTATGTAGGCTGTTTGTTGTTGAAAAGGCATGCTCCAGAAGATGTAAAGAATTTTTCTATCAGGCGACCTCGGGCATCCGTTCTGGAAGAGCCCCAAAGAGAGTTGTGAGCATTAAGGTCGCCTGTAAGGATGTATGGTTCGGGCAGCTGGTCAACCAGCGCCTCGAAGTCGGAGCTCGTAAGTGAAACATCAGGAGGAATGTATATGGAGCATACCGTTATCAACCTATTAAATATTATTAAGCGTATTGCTACAGCCTCAAGGATAGTGTTCAAGGTGACAGGGTGGCATGCTAAGGATTTCCGGACGATTATGGCCACACCGCCAGAAGAGATGATGATGATGATGGTTGTGTTTTTATGGCGCAAGGCCGACTAAGGGCAAAGAGCGCCAGAGAAAAGTTTATTTAATGAAGTGAGGTGGTTACCACCAAAAAAAACAAAAAAAAACAAACATAAAACATGCCAACCGAACAGAGTAAAATCAGTTAAAGATAATGGTGATGGCTGGTGTATAGGGCCAGATTTGATTATGCGTGATAGGAAATGAGGTTTAAAAACTTAACGTCTGACAAATATTCAAACACACGTTTTACAGAAACAATGGCATCGTCACCTAGAAACAGAGATGGATGTAGTGGGATATGTTGTCTGTAGAGTTCTCTGAAGTGTTTGTGTCGTGTTGTGTGAAGTGCCTTGCATGTGACTAGTATGTGCACTACGGATAGGGCCTCTCTGCACCTGCCGCACAGAGGTCTTGGAGATCCAGTGAGCAGGTGCGAGTGCGTCGCATGTGTGTGCCCTATCCGTAATCTGGCCAAGGCGACTTCTGTGTGTCTGTTGTGTGAGTCAGTTGTGTACCGTCCCAAGTGTGGCTTTATTACATGTAGTTTGTTGTCTGTCTGTTCGTCCCAGTGTGTTTGCCATGTTCTGCGCAGGTGTTGTTTTATGTGAGGCTTGAGGTCTGTATATGGTACGCTTGTTATGTCGACAGTGTTCCTGAGTGCAGCAGCACCAGCCCTCTCGTCTGCCAACTCGTTCCCAGCAATCCAGCGTGTCCTGGGACCCAGCAGAGGAGCAGCCGATGCTTCTCCGCATACACCGACATGATAGTGTTGAATACAAGATTAATTATGTGGTTTTTGGGGGGTTTATGCGATGATAATGCGCGAACAACACTCAAAGAATCTGTGTAGATGATAGAATTGGGAATTTGATTTTCAAGGATATGTCGTACAATCAGTAAAATTCCGTACGCTTCTGCTGAAAAAATTGTTGTGTGCACGCTCATGGTTCTGGCTGCATTGAAATTTGGACCATGAGCAGCGCACGACACCATAGTGGAGGTTTTAGAAGCGTCACTGTAGAATTCAGCACGTGGGTATTTGAACTGCAAAGAACGAAAGTGCTGAAGTATTGCAGCTCGCGGTACCCGATTTTTGTCAAGCTTTATAAAAGAAAGGTCACAGGACACAGGGCGAACTTGCCAAGGCGGTAAAATGTTTAAAGAGGATGACCTGTACACGTCTAAAAACGAAGCACTCAGATCCGAGGCTCGCTCTCTCGCTCGAAGTGAAAAAGGCGGAGTAACGGACGGGCGATTTACAAACAGCACAGATGTGGATGTATCGTTAAGGACAGGATAAAAAGGGTGGTTATTCTGAGATGAAATTTTAAAAGCATAAAGTAAGTCCATGTACGTTCGCTGGTTCTGAAGGCTCCACTTATTACATTCAACATATACACTCTCGACAGGGCTAGTGCGAAAAGCACCCGACGCAAGCCGTAGCCCCAAGTGTAGTACTGGGTCAAGCATTCGCAATGCTGTTTTCCTTGCCGACCCATATACCACACTGCCATAGTCCAAACGAGACCCAACCAAAGCAGTATAGAGCCGTAGTAGGAGTTGTTTGTCGGAACCATACGAATGGTGGGAGAGAACCTTAACGATATTCATTGTTTTAAGACATTTTTGTTTTAGTTGTTTCATATGTGGGATAAAGGAAAGTTTTTCATCAAGAATTATACCGAGGAACTTGTGTTCTTTTTTGACCGGAATCGAGACACCGTTCAGTTTGATGTCTGGATCTGGCCTGATCCCACGCCTTTTGGAAAACACAACACAAGTGCTCTTGACTGGGTTCAGCTTAAAACCGTTCTGATCTGCCCAGCCTACTAGTTTGTTGACACCAAGCTGGACTTGGCGTTCGCAGATTGACATATTGCATGATTTAAAAGATATTTGCACATCATCTACATATATTGTACAGGAAATTGTTTGTGGCAACGCCTTTCGAAGTGAGTTCATCTTGACAATGAACAATGTGCAGCTCAAAACGCCGCCTTGAGGCACGCCGTTTTCCTGCAGGAAAACATTTGAAAGGGCAGTGCCAACTCTCACACGAAAGGTTCGCTCCGCCAGGTAGCTACGAAGTGTATTAAACATATTTCCCGAGACGCCGAAGGCTTTTAGGTCGCAAAGTATCCCGTATCGCCAAGCGGTATCGTAGGCTTTCTCAAGATCAAAAAACACCGTAGCACAAAACTGTTTATCGACAAACGCATCCTTGATATACGACTCAAGGGCGACGAGTTGGTCGTTTGTGAATCGCCCCACCCTGAAGCCGGCCTGGCAGCTCTCGAGAAGACCATTGAACTCAAAGAAGTACACAAGTCTCCTGTTGATCATCTTCTCGAGAAGCTTGCCCAGGCAGCTTGTGAGGGCGATGGGTCGATAACTGGCGGGAGAAGAAGGGTCCTTACCCTCCTTCAGGAACGCCACTACAATAGCCTCCCTCCAAGATTTTGGGATGTGCCCCGAAAGCCATATATTGTTGTATAGGTGTAGGAGTGTTTCAAGAGTGTCCGGGTGTAGGTGTTGTATTATGGTGTATGTAATCTTATCTGCGCCAGGAGCTGAAGGTTTACACGTGCTCAGTGCAGCCCTCAACTCATAGAGTGTAAATTCAGAATTGTAACCAGATTTTGACCTGTTATTGTCATGTAGGGACTTCTTTTCACAAGTATTTTTATGTTTTAGGAAAGTGTTTGTGTAGTGTGCAGAGCTGGAAACGTGTTGGAAGTTTTGTGCAAGAGTGTTAGCCTGGTCTTCGAGTGTGTCCCCTGTTGTACTGACCAGGGGCAGGCTATGTGTATGTTGTCCTTTAAGTTTGCGTATTCTTGTCCATACCTTGTGTGCATCTGTGTATGAGTTAATCGATGTAAGGAAGGTGCGCCAACTATCTCGTTTTGCCTCACGGCGCACACGTTTTCCGAACGCCTTGGCCCGTTTGAACAAAATGAGGTTAGCTGACGTGGGGTACCGACGAAGGATACCCCACGCCTTGTTCTGGGCCTCTCGCGCCCGCCTACAGTCCTCATTCCACCACGGCCTCCGCTGGTTGCGCGGGGCTCCAGAGGCGTAGGGAATGGACTTTTCGGCGGCGTCGAGGATGTGCGCCATGAGGAGTTGGGTAGCTTCTTCAACGTGTAGGTGTCCTATGGATGTGTGGTGTAGTTTGGATGTCTCTGTAAATGTATTCCAGTTAGCTCGTGCTTCATTGAATCTATTATGGGAAGATGAACTGCTTGGGCCTTTACCTATATATGTAAGTGAGGTGGGGAAGTGGTCACTGCCATATGGGTCAGTTCCCACACCCCACTCGAGAAGAGGAAAGGGAACTGCGGAGCGAATAGCCAAGTCAATACATGAGTATGTGTTGTGACCTATGTTATGGTATGTAGGCTGTTTATTGTTGAAAAGGCATGCTCCAGAAGATGTAAGGAATTTTTCTATCAGGCGACCTCGGGCATCCATTCTGGAAGAGCCCCAAAGAGAGTTGTGAGCATTAAGGTCGCCTGTAAGGATGTATGGTTCGGGCAGCTGGTCAACCAGCGCCTCGAAGTCGGAGCTCGTAAGTGAAACATCAGGAGGAATGTATATGGAGCATACCGTTATCAACCTATTAAATATTATTAAGCGTATTGCCACAGCCTCAAGGATAGTGTTCAAGGTGACAGGGTGGCATGCTAAGGATTTCCGGACGATTATGGCCACACCGCCAGAAGAGTGTGTGCAGCCATCCCTGTCTTTCCTGTATACCAGGTAACTATTCAAGAAATTTGTGTGTTTAGAATTCAAATGTGTTTCCTGAACACACACTACACTTGGCTGATTAGCATGCAGTATTTCGTATACATCGTCAAGATTTTTAAGAAGGCCTCCACAGTTCCATTGAATTATGTTTTCTCTTCCCATTATTTAGTGTTAGAGCTACTGGAGTGTGTGTGTTTGTTTATGTGTCGTCTTTCGGGGCTGTGACTCTTGGATTGGGCTTTTTGGGCGGCGTATCTGTAGGCTTGGACGACGGAGGCCGCTCCTTGCGCTGCGTTGCAGGCAAGAACGGGACGACGTCCATCTCGTCGTCCGATGTCCTGGGTGTGCCCGTCGAACCGGGCCCCCCGGACTTGGCCCCCCTTCGGGGGCCCTTCGGTTGACCCGCCACCGCCGCTGGTGTCGGGGGCACCAGAAGTGGCACGGGCGGTGCGGTGGTGGTGGGAGCCGGTCCGGGGCCCGTGGTGTCCATGGCACCCTCCAACGCACTGGACGATGGGGAGGCACGGACGGGAGCGGCACCGGTCCCGACGGAAGAGGTTGCCACCACAACCGCTGCTGGCTCAGCGAGCGGTGTGGAGGCGGGCTGGGCTGCCTGAGGCAACCCTGGGGGGGGCGGGGGCGGGACCAAGTCTGACTCGCGGTACTGGGTCCCCGCCGAAACCAGACGCCGCTCCGCCCCCCGGCGAGCCGCGTCGGCGTACCTCCCCAGGGGGAAAGAGGCGAACCTCTTCCGCGCCTCTGGGAAGGTGATGTTTTCTGTCACTTTTAGATGGATTATTTTCTTTTCCACTTGGAATTTCTCACACTTCCTGGAGTAGCCCGCATGAGGGCCCCTGCAGTTTGCACATGTGAGGTTGTCAGAATTGCAGTTGTCAGTGGGGTGGTCCTGCGCTGCACATTTCGCACAGGTTGTTTTGCCGCGGCAAGAGGTTGTGCTGTGCCCGAACAGGTGGCACTTAAAGCAACGGCGCGGGTTCGGTATGTAAGGACGAATAGAGCATCGGATGTAGCCTGCATTTATATATTGCGGAAGTGTCGAACGGTCGAAGGTCAGGATGATGTGTCTGGTGGGGATTATCTTATCGTCCCTGCGCATCGTGATGCGGCGCACAGCTGCGACGCCCTGGTCCTTTAAACCTTCGAGAAGGTCGGCATCTGTTTCCGTCAGGAGATCTGTCTCAGAAATCACACCCTGCGAGCTGTTTAGGCTCCTGTGGGGCGTGACCCTGATGTTCAGATCATGGATGCGGGTTTGAGCAAGAAGAGTGCGGGCTTGTTGTTCAGCTTTGAGTTCTACCAGGATTTCTCCGGTCCTGAGCTTTTTAGCTTGATATTTGCCACCTATGGTGCTTTGCAGAAATTTAGAGATCAAGAATACGGACATGGAAGCGACAGGTCGTGCTGAGTCAGCTGACTCAATCACAAGAAAACGAGCATAGTTATTCGCGGTTGTTGACAAGACAGTTGTTGAAAGAGGTGGGTACGAAACTTCGGTGCGGCCCCTTTTCGGGGGCCGATCACGTTTGGGGGGGGGTTTGGAAAATGCCATATGATACATTGGAAAGCAGGGAGACAGGGGTACTTTCTTCTTTGACCTTACCCTGGTAGCCAAAGAGGTCCAGGAGCTCCCTGCCCACCCGCCGGAGCTTGACCTGGGCTCCGACGGCCACCGTTCGTTGTTTCTAACCCTCCACCTATAAACACATTGCCACGGTTGGATCCAGCGTATGTTTGGGGGTTCGGGGTCCGCGGTATCGCCAGTACCGTCACCAAGATTGCTCAAGGTGCCCCGTGCGGGGTGCTGCTAGTAAGTAGACGCAGTAGACGTGTATTCACTTCAACCCACGAAAAAAGGACGCATATTTAATAAAAGCTACTTATTAAATACTTCTATATATAAATATATAAAGCATTTTTGTTTTGCTTTACACACGTTTAAAACAAATATGTGTTGTACTACCGTCACGCCGTTGATGCCTTGTCGGCCTTAACTCATGGTCGGATGCTTGAATGTGAGGCCGTGAGGCCGTCTTTGTCGTTGTGTGCAGCTTCACGTGCAGAAATGATAACCCACGCGTACGTCCGATATGTGGACGTGTGCGGTAGTCAGTATTACTGATATAAAAGATTTTGCCCCCAAAGATACAGAAGATTTTCCAGTGACTCCGCTCCTGGTGAGCTGGACAGATGAAAACGGCGCGACAGACTTCTACCGTGCAAGAGTGCTGCTTTTAGCAGGTAAGTCTTGCACATAGACCTGCCTGCTGAAGTATAATGACATTATTTCTATGGAACAAGCTGGTGAAGTATAAGTTCATTCCATGCCTGCATGCATGCTCGGCTGGCACCCAGTTACGCGCGCAAGTAGCCGACTAGCAGCACGTGCACGTCGCTGTGTGTGTTTTACATTATTTATCACGCGAAAAATTCTGCCCCGCCAGCTGTACAGCATATCTTGGCCCCTGCCCATGCTAATGAAAAAAAAAATTGCACCGCATCACGGATCAACACTAGGCTGTCGCGCGAACGCTGTGCAGTCGATCGCGCGCTTGTTTAATAGAAATTAAGTCTCTAGGAATTATGCATAAGAATAAAAAAATTTTCTGCGATGTGTTTGTGTTTTTCCCAGATGACCGCCGCGAACGCTAACGTGCAAAATTTACTGGTGCCCTCACTTGTAAAACAAATTTATGGGTGTGGCTATTTCGCTTGTTGTCCATCTGCATCGAGTAGAATGGTTCATGATTTGTGTTAATGCTTGTCAATGTATACTGAAACATTTCGGCACCTGCCCCGTTCCAACATCTATCAGAACACTTGCTGAAAACTATAATGGTTTGTGTGTATGCACAATTTTCTTTGCTGTAGATTGACCTTATGTGCATGCATTCACTAATACATGCACCTGCACCTGCCACTTTTAGAGTCTGAGGAACACCTAAAAAAAACTGCAAGGAGAGAAGCGCCTCCGCGTAAAAAGAGGTTCTGCATATGATGAGGACACAGATGACGAGGACGTTGTGGAGGAGGTAAGTAGCTTTAAAATAGCAATATCATAACTGTTTGACTAACACCTGTGCATTTGCTTTGTAGCCGCCAAAAGGCAAGAGGGAGACCCGGAAGGCGGAAATCCTGAATATCATTAAAAGGAAAAAAAGCGCCCTGGCCAACTTGCGGACGAGCCTGTACGGAAGAAACTACGGGCCGCAGAAGACACTATTGCAGAGCTGGAAAGAAAGCTGGAAAAAAAAAGAAGAGATTGCCGAACTTGCAGCTCTGAACAAGGGCCTGCAACGGGCTGTGATTGCCAGGTTTGGGAGCCGCAGGAGTGCAGGTATCACCTTTTTTTTACTTCAGAGGAAAACGCTGGCCAAGTGTACATGTGGAAGTTGGAATATGTGCTAGTATGATTGGTCATATGGAAAGCCTCTATCATCATCATCATCATCATCACCAGCCTGTCTACGCCCACTGCAGGGCAAAGGCCTCTCCCATTATTCTCCAATTACCTCGGTCCTGTGCCAACTGTGACCAATTTATCCCCGCAAACTTCTTGATCTCATCTGCCCATCTAACTTTCTGCCGCCCCCTGCAGCGCTTGCCTTCTCTAGGGATCCACTCTGTTACCCTTAATGACCAGCGGTTATCTTGCCTTCGCATTACATGCCCTGCCCAAGTCCATTTCTTCTTCTTAATTTCTACTAATATGTCTTTAACACCAGTTTGCTCCCTGACCCACTCCGCTCTCTTCTTGTCCCTTAATGTTACACCTATCATTTTCCGCTCCATTGCCCGCTGAGTCGTTCTCAATTTAAGTTGAACCCTCTTAGTGAGCCTCCAAGTTTCTGCCCCGTAGGTGAGTACCGGTAAGATGCAGCTGTCATACACTTTCCTCTTCAACGATAATGGTAGGCTGCTATTCATTATTTGATAATGTCTGCCATATGCACCCCACCCCATTCTGATCCTTCTAATTATCCCTGCCTCATGGTTGGGATCTGGGGTCACAACTTGGCCTAAGTATATATATTCGCTTACCACTTCCACTGCCTCGCCATCTATCTCAAACTGCTGTGCTGTCCCGAGGTTATTGATCATTACTTTAGTTTTCTGCATATTAATTTTCAGACCCACGGTTCTACTCTGTTCGCCCAGTGCGGAAAGCATGCTTTGCAATTCGTCCCCCGAGTTACTTAGCAAGGCAACGTCATCAGCAAATCTGAGGTTACTGAGGTATTCTCCATTAACCCTTACTCCCACCTGTTCCCAATCCAACGTTCTGAATACTTCTTGTAAGCATGCTGTGAATAACATTGGAGAGATTGTGTCTCCTTGTCTGACACCCTTCCTTATAGGTATTTTACTGCTCTCCTTGTGGAGGATGATAGTAGCTGTAGACCCATTATAGATATCCTCTAGTATTCTTACATAATGCTCATCTACCCCCTGGTTCCGTAATGCCTGAATGACTGCTAGGGTTTCGACCGAGTCAAATGCTTTCTCATAATCTATGAAGGCTATATATAGGGGTTGAGTATACTCAGCGCACTTCTCTATCACCTGATTGATCGTGTGAATATGGTCCATTGTTGAATAACCTTTACGGAACCCAGCTTGTTCTTTAGGTTGACTGAAATCTAAGGTTGCAGAGATTCGGTTAGCGATTACCTTGGTAAATACCTTGTAGACGACTGACAGTAAGCTGATCGGCCTGTAGTTTTTCAAGTCCTTCATGTCGCCTTTCTTATGGATTAGGATGATGTTCGCGTTCTTCCAAGATTCCGGTACCATTGCGGTCATTAGGCATTGCGTATACAGGTTTGCCAGTTTTTCAAGTACAATTTCTCCGCCATCTTTCAAGAGGTCTGCTGTTATCTGATCCTCACCAGGTGCTTTGCCCCCTTTCATTTCTTTCAAAGCCTTCCTTATTTCTTCGGTCGTTACTGGTGGGATGTCTATCTCCTCTGAACTACTGTCTCGTTCGGCATTATCCTGTATGTCCCGGCTACTGTACAGATCCCTATAGAACTCCTCGGCCACTGTGACTATTTTATCCCTATTTGTGATGACATTGCCTTGCTTATCCTTAAGTGCATACATCTGATTTTTCCCCACGCCAAGACGTCTCTTTACTGCTTTCAGGCTACCTCCGTTCTTTACAGCGTATTCGATCCTCTCCGTATTATACTTCCGTATGTCAGCTGTCTTTCGCTTATTGATTAACTTCGAGAGCTCTGCTAGTTCTATTCTGTCTGTTGCGGTAGAGATTCTCATGGTTTGCCGTTTCCTGATTAGATCTTTCGTCTCCTGTGAAAGTTTACCAGTATCCTGTCTAGCCATAGTGCCCCCGACTTCTACTGCACACTCCGTGAGAATGCGTGTAAGGTTGTCGCTGGCTTCCTGTGTCGTAAGCTCGGCTTCCTCGTTAAGGGCGGAATATCGGTTCTGCAGCGCGATCCTGAATTCTTCTACTTTACGTCTTACTGTTTGCTCATTTATCGGCTTCTTTCGTACTAGCTTGTTGCGGTCCCTCCTCAACTCTAGCCTAATTCGAGATCTTACCATGCGGTGGTCACTACACCTTACCCTTCCGAGCACTTCCACATCCTGCACGACGCCAGGGTTATCGCATAATATGAAGTCTATTTCATTTTTGTGCTCCCCATTCGGGCTCCTCCAGGTCCACTTCCGACTCTCCCGTTTACATGAGAAATTTCCCCTGAAATTATTGTTGCGACCGGGCGGGAGCACCCGATCCGAGCTCCGTGGCCTCCGACATACGAGTGGTAGCGTGTATGATGCGAGCGGCCAGCCGCTGTTGCAGCCGTGAAGAAGTCCAGAAGCCGTAGGCTAACGTAACTGTTTACTTCATAGCGAGAGGTGAGCCGAAGCCAAAGAACAATGCCCCGACGGGCGAGGTTACAATACAGGACTCGAGTAGAGCGACAACATCGATTCTCTGCTCTAACAGGAATGGTTTACAACGCTTGGGAGCTCTATTTATACCCGAAAGCGGTAACGGTCAAACGCAACACGTGGGAACACGCACTACACTCTTTCCAGAGTTCGTAAGCTGTTCATAGCCTCGGGCACGTTGAGTCCGAGAGAGGGGAGAGAGGAGGACTCCGTTGCGATCACCGGGGCCTGCCTCTGTGTCCTTGAAGAGCGTGGAGACGAGCCGTGCAGGCAGCCGCCGAATGCGCAGAGAGCGAAGCGTCTGACGAGGCTTTGTCGCAACTTGTTGCCGACATGATTGCGCCTGTTTTCGAAGGAGCACGAGTGGCTTCGCCGCACAGCCGAGGAGTGATGCGGGGAAGTACTGCGGCGCTGGCCGATTCGTAACAGCTTCTCCGCCGGGGGTCCGAGATCCCGATGGATAAGGGTCTACAACCGTTGTCCGGAGGGATACTGTCGAAGTGAAGTGTTCGGCAGACGCTCGACTCCAGGCCTGGGCTGTACGACACTGTGCTGGAGCTTCACCGGGCGGGTCACTGGACGAGTAGTGGCTCCCCAAGAACGTCTCTGGCTTGGTCAGGCAAGCAACAGAACAACACAGGAAGACACAACCGCATCGCCGGCAAGTGCGAAGACAAATCCACACTGAAGCTCTACCAGGCTTTTAGTTGCGAAAAGTACGCGAAAAATTAACTACTCTAGTTATATTTTTGCCCAGCAGTACTTTAGACAAGTGACAAACCTGAAAGGTGACATTTCGCTTGATTGGAAATGCCCCACACAAAAAAATTGCAATCATAAAGGGCGAAACCTGTTCCAGGAAAAACAATGAAATTGAGAAAGTCAGGCGTCTACAAGCCACTTCTCGCGCTGAGAGCTGCGATTCGAGCTCTCATCATTGCTCCGAGTTTTCCCCATCTTGTATCGCACTTTAGGTGCGCCCGTTCTCTGAAAGAGACTGCTGCGACCGCGTGAAAGGACACCGGTCGTCTTGTTCGACAAAGGTCGAGCGCGCGGAGGAGCGAGAAGGATTTTCCATCGTTCAAACGAGAGGCGCGCACTCCTTTTTGGAGGCGGCGTCCCCCTGGCGCGATGCGAGCTCACGGCTTTGCCCCTTCGCGTGCCTGCACTGAAACACGCGCCGCAAGTACCCGCGGAAGTTTTCGCTATCTCCTCATCCTCGTTGCTCGCCTTCTTACGAACGCGTTCGGCAAGCAAACGCCGGAACACGTTTACGTTCTCTTCTCTAGGCTGGTCGGTTCCCGACTTCGGCTCAGCCGCAGTCGACACCGCAACCTCAACTAGCTCCGCCGATGCTGGCCTATCGTCGGGAGCATCAGCTGGGAGTGACACGGGCACGACGAGCTCTTTAGACACCTCGTAGCTTCCAACAGACCCTATCTCGGCGTCCCTCGCGCTTTCAGCGACAGCCTCAGCAAGCGAACACCGAAGGGTGTTTTCGTTCTGTTTTGCGGCTGTCAAGGCTACACTAGATCCCGGCTGCCCTGTCTCAGACGGCTCAGCCGCCCGCGACACCTGAATCTCTACGAGCTCGGCTGGCCGTTGCTCGAGGTCAGCTACCTGAGCTGGTGGCAGAACGGAATCGGCTTGCTCAGTGGCGAGATCGTCATGACTCCCAACTGAGCTGTGCAAACCGCTCGCTGCCTCGGCAGCAGGCTTTGCCACCACGTCGCTCGTTTCTGTGCTACCGTCCGAAGGAACAACCTCCGTTTCAGCGGACTCGTGTTGTCTTTCGGTAGCCCCATGGTTTACGCACTCCAGCGAAACCTCGCTATCTCGCGAAATGTTCATGTTCAGACCGGTAGCCATTTCCATGGCCTCCCGCGAATTTGAACCGTCCGAACACTCCGCCGAGATCTCCAAAACAAACTCCGACGCATTATCGCACTCAGTGGACACGCACTGCCCTCTGCCGCCTCTGCCGACAGTCTGAGCTAATGCGCCGTCGTTATCTCTCTCAGCAACCTTGACGCACTGCGGGGCAGCAACGGTCGCTTCCGACTCGCGCTCCCGAGCGTCTGCTACTGGCAGCGCTGGCAGGGTGCTTTCCTCGACAACGAGGTCTTTCTCGAGCAACAATTCTAACTCTGGGTTTCTCAACTTCGCTTTTTCGCGCAAGAGTTGAATTTCGTGCTCCAGGTTCTTGTTCTCCCGTTGGAGTCTCTCTCCCTCGAGCTCCTTTCTTCGCGAATCGTTCCTGCTTTCAACCGCCGCCTTCACTCCGAGTTCGCGAGCCTTCGAGCGCGTCAGCGCGAACACTATCCCTTCCCCGAAAACGAGTCCCCTTTCGCGCAGTAGCTGATCGGACCTGTTCGAGAAAAGATACGGATACTGCGCCGGAAGGCTGGGAGAGACAGCGGCCTCGGTTTCGAGCTTTCCGAAGGGACCATCGATGGTTATCCTGGCGATCGGAAGACACACGCTTTGCGCTTCTACGGCCTGCTTTATCCACGCGCGATCGCCCGTGAATTGGTGCGGTTCGACGTAGGACGGGTGGACCACGTCCATTGTTGCTGCGGAATCGCGAAGCACTCGGCACGGTTTGCCGTTAACTGCAAGCTCGCGTACGTAGGGCTCTAAAAGTTGTCTGCTCTCCTCATCCTGGTGTACTATGTGAAAGACAAGCTTGCCCTTTTTGCAACTAACTGCGAAATGCCCTATCTCGCCACAATTGTAGCACGCGGACTGCTTGCGCGCTTCGAAAGCCTTTTTTCGGCGCTGTGCCTCTGCGTTTGCGCTCTTTTCGTTTTCCGAGCCCGTTTCATTATTCGCGGATTCGGTCACTTTTGCTCCGCTCTTTTCGTAGGGAGCTCTGCCTTTCGGCCCTAACTTATCAGGCTTCGGCCTGAACTCTTTTTGGCCGTCTTTCAGCCCTTGCGCACCTCGACGTGCGATGAACTCGTCGGCTAGTTGAGCTGCCTTATCTACAGTATTTACCCCTGGCCTATCTTGCACCCAGAGTCTCAGGTTTTCAGGTAGACGGCGGTAAAACTGCTCAAGACCGAAGCACTCAACTACCTTGTCGTGCTCTCCGAAAGCCTTTGCCTCTTTGAGCCACTCTTCCATGTTTGCCCTCAGCTTGTAGGCAAACTCAGAGTATGACTCGCCCCTGGCTTTCTCGGCTTCACGGAACTTCTGGCGAAACGCCTCTGCTGACAGCCTGTACTTACGCAGGAGGCTAGACTTGACTTTCTCATAGTCCTCCGCCTCCTCCTTTGGCAAGCGGGCCATCACGTCGGATGCCTCACCTGGCAAAAGCGTAAGCAGCTTTTGCGGCCATGAGTCTCGGCTAAACTGGGCCCTCTCACACGTACGCTCGAAGTTGACCAAAAAAAGACCGATGTCTTCTCCTACCTTGTAGGGTCGCATTAGGTCACACATTCGCAACGTAGGTCGCTCAGTCGCCGCAGACTGCACGCTTGGCGCGCTGCTGTCACTCTCACGCCTAGATCGAGATGCCTCGATGTCAAGACGTTTCATATCCAGCTCATGCTGTCGCTCCCGTTCTCGTTCCTGTTTCTCCTCCTCGCGTTCCTTACGCTGGCGCTCAGCCTCTGCCTCTGCGGCCTGACGTTTCGCGGTCTCCCTGCCATTGATCGTCTCAATGCACTCAGACAGCTCGTCATCGTCAGCGCCAACAGCGAGTATAGCCTGTATAAGCTCTGGCTTTCTCAGCGCGTCCGTAACATCCAAGCGCAACTCTTTTGCAAGCTCCAACAACTGCGGTTTTTTCAACGCTTTCAAATTCATGGCCGGTCTAGAGTACTGCTTTCCCACTGCTCAAAAATGTTTTGCGCGAATAACCCACGCGACAAAAACACACGCCCTACCAGCTATCCTCAGAAGCCTGGTAAAACTCAGTGAAGAAAAGTCCCGCACTCACCCTTGACCGCCGTGAATTCTGCGAAGTCCGAAGCCGCCTTGACGTCCGTGGTGTTGGGTCTCGCACCGCTGGCTTCAGGTGTTACGAAGTTGCCATCCGACCGCTGCCAACCAGTTGTTGCGACCGTGAAGGCCGACTGCAGCCGGGAAGATGTCCAGAGCCGACAGGCGAACGTAACTGTTTACTTCATAGCGAGAGGTGAGCCGAAGCCAAAGAACAATGCCCCGACGGGCGAGGTTACAATACAGGACTCGAGTAGAGCGACAACATCGATTCTCTGCTCTAACAGGAATGGTTTACAACGATTGGGAGCTCTATTTATACCCGAAAGCGGTAACGGTCAAACGCAACACGTGGGAACACGCACTACACTCTTTCCAGAGTTCGTAAGCTGTTCATAGCCTCGGGCACGTTGAGTCCGAGAGAGGGGAGAGAGGAGGACTCCGTTGCGATCACCGGGGCCTGCCTCTGTGTCCTTGAAGAGCGTGGAGACGAGCCGTGCAGGCAGCCGCCGAATGCGCAGAGAGCGAAGCGTCTGACGAGGCTTTGTCGCAACTTGTTGCCGACATGATTGCGCCTGTTTTCGAAGGAGCACGAGTGGCTTCGCCGCACAGCCGAGGAGTGATGCGGGGAAGTACTGCGGCGCTGGCCGATTCGTAACATTATGTTGTGGCTGACATGGAAATTCATTTTTCTGCATTGGCTAACAGGAAAATTTATTTGTAGCAACTCCTGCATACAGAAAAAATAATTTTTGGTTCTTGAGGGCTTCATTTGCTTTTTATTTCTATTTTATACCCCTGTTACACGGGCACTTTCAATCGCGATTGAAGTGAATTGCGATCTAATTTTCCAGCGCGCTTGACGCATCGGCGCTGCTACTTGGCACGTCTCAATCCTGAGTGAGAAGTTGCTTCAGTTGCTCTCGCGTACGCCAAAGGCCGCCAAAAATGTATTTTGTGGCTGCCGCCTGGTAACTTTACGCAGTCGTAGGTTTGCGTAACTATATAAATCTGATCGCGCATTTACTTGGGTAAAGTTATTTGATACAATTTGTGGCGTTAAAGTTGTCACCTTCTGTGCCATTGCTCAGTGGGGACGAGAGTATCACCAGTTTCCTCTGATCGCGCTCGAGAATCTCAATCGTGCTTTGGGAACAGGGATTGAGTTCGAGCCGGATCGAAATCTATTGCCATTGAAACTGCCGTGTAGCAGCACCCGATCCGGATTGAGCCCGGTCGGATCGACTCAATTGCGATTCAAAGTGCCCGTGTGACAGGGGTATCATTTTTTTTGCAGATGGAAGGCTAGAAGAGAAAGAGCGCCCCCCTCGGTCCCCCACTGAGCCCTGCCAGCCTGCCAGCGCAGCTACAGGGCCATTTCCACCTGCCCTTGTCCGTCCCTCTACCTCCACCTGCCCTGTCCTCAACCTGCCCTCTCCTCTGCCTGCCCGTCCCTCTACCTCGGCTTGCACTTCCCTCCACATGCCTTCCCCTCCCCCTGCCCACCCTCCATTGAACCCTCCTTCCACCTCCAGCTGCCCTTCCCTCCCTCGGCCTTTGCCTCCCTCTGCCCTTCCGTCACAAGCTCCTCCACAGCCTGCTGTTCTATCAAGGAGCAGTGGGAATGTGCAACATGACCCTGGTGTGCCCATGGAAGACCTGGTGAGTTGGAGATTGAGGGATTAGAATTTCAGAGTTGGTATTGGTTATTGCTAAACTTTTTAATTGCGTGTTGTCATCACAATTTGATTGGTTTGATTGATTGATGAATTTGGTTTGTGCTGGTTGCTGGTGTGGGAAGAGGCGCGGATAGGGGAGGGGATGGGCAACCGGTTACTAAATCACACATGCCAGACTGATGGCAACACTGAACTGGGCTAGTGTGACTGGGTGCTGAAGGTGCACAAGTGTGCCCCTACGCACAGCTTCAATATCAGAATGTGGAAAAACACTATTTTGTAGCTTAGCAGATCAAAAGTTTGGCAGTGCAGAAAGGGATACTGCATGTTGGCTTTGCAAACTGGAGTGTCAAAATTTGCATAGCTTATACAGGGAGGTGCAGTGGTGTTTCCCTAGGCTCCTATGTGCACTGGCATTCAGGTCACCCTAATATCATCCTTCTGTTTTAGGGCCATCAATGCTTTGCCGGGTTTAAACTGAGGCTGTACATATGTCCGAAGGCCTGGTGTTTAAATGACCTCCCCACTCCACATAAGTGCTTTTTTTAATTTTTAAATTTTTTTTTGCAGCACCGCAATATGCAGCATTCTACCAAAGTTTTTCAATTGGTGTGAAAAAAAATTATTAAATTTCACATCTCCCGACCCCCCTTCCCCTTGTTCTAAAAATGTCCACGCTTCGAAAATTTCTGGGGCGCCATGTAAGCCACACAACTAACAAGTTGAGTTCCTGGAAACAAGGTGGAGGGATGGGGAACGAAATGTATGGGGCTCAACTTGCAAAGGGTTGGAGCTGGCAAAAGCATCTTAAGAGGATTTTATGTAATGCTGTAGGTATAGAACAGGTGAAATAAAGATGAGCTTATATTAGTAAAAATTTGGGAAGCACAGTCACCTTTGTGAATTGCGGTTGTCTTGTGTAGTGTCAACCACCATAAATTTTTTCATGATCAGTGTAGCTTGCGAGGCCTTCATTTGAACGCATGCTGTGCACGTGTTGTGTGTGTTCAGCGGCAAGTTTTTTGCATTTGATGATGATGATGATGGTTGGATGTTTATGGCGCAAGGCCAACTAGGGCAAAGAGCGCCAAAACAATAGTCATATGAGGGTGAAACCTTAACCACTACGTAAAGTCAGCAAAAACAAAAGTAAAATCAGAAAACAGCAATGGGCATGGCTGGTGTATAGGGCCAGATTTCATTATGCATGATAGGAAATGAGGTTTAAAAACTTGACTTCTGACAAATACTCAAACACACGTTTCACTGAAACAATGGCATCGTCACCTAGAAAAAACAATGGATGTAGGGGAATATGTTGTCTGTAGAGTTCTCTGAAGTGTTTGTGTCGTGTTGTGTGAAGTGCCTTGCATGTTATTAGTATGTGCACTACGGATAGGGCCTCTCCGCACCTGCTGCACTGGGGTCTAGGAGATCCCGTCAGCAGATACGAGTGAGTTGCATGCGTGTGCCCTATCCGTAGCCTACCCAAGGCGACTTCCGAGTGTCTGTTGTGTGAGTCAGATATGTACCGTCCCAAGTGTGGCTTTATTACATGCAGTTTGTTGTCTGTCTGTTCGTCCCAGTGTGTTTGCCATGTTCTTCGCAGGTGTTGTCTTATGTGTGGCTTGAGGTCTGTGTAGGGTACTGTTGCTATGTCCGGTGTATTTGTGTGTGCAGCAGCAGCGGCCATCTGATCAGCGGTCTCATTTCCCGCAATCCCAGAGTGGCCTGGAACCCAACACATGATCACCTCGAGATTTAATGCATACGCGGACATAATGGTTTTATACACTACATTAAGAACATGGTTTTTAGAAGACTTGTTGGATGACAATGCATGTAGAACACTCAGTGAATCTGTGAAAATGATAGACTTGGGTATTTCATGTTGCACTATGTGATTTAAAACAAGCAAAACGCCATGGGCTTCTGCCGTAAAAATGCTGGTCTTCGAGTTCAAGGTCTTAGAGACTCTAAAATCGGGTCCGTGCGCCGCACAGGACACAGTAAGGGCAGTTTTTGATGCGTCACTGTAAAACTCTGCACATTCATACTTGAACTGCAGGGACAAGAAGTGCTGCAAAATAGCAGTTTGTGGTACCCTGGTTTTATCAATTTTCACGAAGGACAAGTCACAACACACAGGTTGAAGCTTCCAGGGTGGTAAGACGTCAGTAAAAGAAGATGTGTGAATGTCTAAAAAGGAGATGTCGAAATTTGAAGCTTCCTGTCTCACTCTAAGTGAGAACGGCAAAGGAACAGACGGGCGATTTACAAACAGTGGCGATGTGGATGTATCATTAAAAACACGTTTAAAAGGATGGTCCTTCAAAGATGAAATTTTAAAAGCGTAGAGAAAGTCCACATACGTTCGTTGGTACTCAAGGCACCACTTATTACACTCAACATATAGACTCTGGGCCGGGCTAGTGCGGAACGCACCCGACGCAAGGCGCAGACCCAAGTGCAGTACTGGATCAAGACTTTTTAGCGTTGTTTTCGATGCCGACCTATACACGACACTGCCGTAGTCTAATCGAGACCCGACTAACGCGGTGAAGACCCGGAGAAGCAGCTCTTTGTCTGCACCATAGGATTGGTGGGAGAGCACCTTGAGAATGTTTAGTGTTTTGAGGCATTTATGTTTAAGTGTATTGACGTGAGGTATGAACGTGAGCTTGTTATCAAATATGACACCTAAAAACTTGTGCTCCCGTTTAACAGGAATAGGTGCACGGTTAAGCGTAATCTCAGGGTCGGCGTTAATCCCGCGCTTGCGGGAAAATACAACACAAGTACTCTTGGCCGGGTTCAGTTTAAACCCGTTAAGGTCCGCCCAGCCAGCTAGTTTCTTAACACCGAGTTGTACTTGACGTTCGCATATTGACAGATTACAGGATTTAAAAGATATTTGCACATCGTCTACATAGATGGAACAGGAAATGGTCGGCGGCAATGACTTTCGGAGGGAGTTCATCTTAACTATAAACAAGGTGCAGCTTAGAACTCCACCTTGCGGCACACCATTTTCCTGCAAATATACAGTGGAGAGTGCACCGCCAACCCTCACTCGAAAGGTTCGTTCGGCCAAATAACTACAAAGAGTGTTCATCATGTTGCCAGAGACACCAAATGACTTAAGGTCCCTGAGGATGCCGTAGCGCCAGGCTGTATCATAAGCTTTTTCAATATCGAAAAATACAGTAAGGCAGAACTGGTTATGGACAAATGCATCTTTTATGTAGGATTCCAGTGCAAGAAGTTGATCATTGGTAGATCGCCCCACCCTGAAGCCTGCCTGGCAGCCCTCGAGGAGACCGTTGTACTCCAGAAAGTACACTAGCCTACGGTTTATCATCTTCTCGAGGAGCTTACACAGGCAGCTTGTCAGGGCGATGGGACGATAACTTGCGGGAGAGGAAGGGTCCTTCCCCTCCTTCAGAAAGGCCACAACTATAGCCTCCTTCCAAGACCTTGGAAGCTGCCCCGAAAGCCATATTCTGTTGTAGAGGTGTAGGAGTGTCTCAAGAGTGTCTGTGTGTAGGTGTTGTATCATGGTGTATGTAATGCTGTCTGCCCCTGGAGCTGAGGGCTTACAGGTAGAAAGAGCAACCTTCAGCTCATGAAGTGTGAATTCAGAGTTGTAAGCAGAATTCGACTTGTTCTTGTCTCGTAAGGGCTTCTTTTCTGCATTAGTTTTCTGTTGCATGAAAGTATTAGTGTAGTGTGCTGAGCTGGACACGTGTTGGAAGTGTTGTGCGAGTGTGTTAGCCTGATCTTCCAGTGTGTCCCCTGTTGTACTAACCAGGGGCAGGCTGTGTGTCTGTTGTCCTTTTAGTTTTCGTATTCGTGTCCAGACTTTGTGAGTGTCGGTGTATGAGTTTATGGAAGTGAGGAAGGCGCGCCAACTCTCCCTTTTCGCCTCACGACGCACTCGCTTCCCAAAAGCCTTTGCCCGTTTAAAAGAAATGAGGTTATCTGACGTGGGGTACCGGCGAAGGACCCCCCACGCCTTGTTCTGGGCCTCTCGCGCCCGCCTGCAGTCCTCGTTCCACCAGGGCCTCCTTGGGCTGCGGGACCCACTAGAGGCCTGGGGAATGGACTTTTCGGCGGCGTCGAGGATGTGCGCCGCGACGAGTTGGGCGGCTTCCTCAACGTGTAGGTGCTTTATGGATGTGTGGTGTAGTTGAGATGTTTGTGTGAATGTGCTCCAGTTTGCTTTTGATTCATTAAACTTTTTATGGGAAGATGGACTGCATGGGCCTTTACCTATGTATGTTAGTGAGGTGGGGAAGTGGTCACTGCCATATGGGTCAGTGCCCACACCCCACTCGAGAAGTGGAAAGAGAACTGCAGAGCCAATAGCCAAGTCAAGATGCGAGTATGTATTGTGTCCTAAGTTATGGTATGTAGGCTGTTTTTTGTTGAAAAGGCATGCTCCGGAGGATGTAAGAAACTTCTCTATCAGGCGACCTCGGGCATCCGTTCTGGAGGAGCCCCAAAGAGAGTTGTGCGCATTAAGGTCGCCTGTTAGTATGTATGGTTCGGGCAGCTGGTCAACCAGTGCCTCGAAATCAGAGCTCAGAAGTGCAAAATCAGGAGGAATGTAAATGGAGCACACCGTTATCAACCTATTAAATATTATCGTACGGATTGCTACAGCCTCAAGGACAGTGTTCAAAGTGACAGGGTGGCAGGCTAAGGATTTTCGGGCGACAATTGCCACACCTCCTGAAGAGTGTGTGCAGCCAACCCTGTCCTTTCTGAATACCATGTACCTATTCAAGAAATTTGTTTGTTTAGAATTGAGGTGGGTTTCCTGGAGACACATGATACTTGGCTGACTGGCATGCAGAATCTCATACACATCGTCAAGATTTTTAAGAAGGCCTCTGCAGTTCCATTGGATGATGTTTTCAGTTCCCATTATTTAAATTTAAGAATAACTGGAGTGTGTGTGTGTGTTTGTTTATGTGTCGTCTTTCGGGGCAGTTATTCTAGGATTTCTAGGCCTTTCTGTCGGCTTGGACATCGGAGGCCGTTCCTTGCGCTGCGTTGCAGGCAGAAACGGGGCGACATCCATCTCCTCATCGGATGCCAGAAGGGTGCCCGGCGGACCAGGCCCCTCGGACTTGGCCCCCTTTCGGGAGCCCTTCGTTTGAGCCGCCACCGCCGAGGGCGTCCGGGGCACCAGAGGTGGCACGGAAGGGGCGGTGGCGGTGGGAGCCGATGCGGGGCCCCCGGTGTCCATCCGGTCGGCACCCTCCAACGCACTGGAGGACGGGGAGGCAGAGGCGGGAGCGGCACCGGTCCCTACAGAAGAGGTTGTCACCACAACCGCTGCTGCCTCAGCAAGCGGCGTGGCAACGGATTGGGCTGCCAGAGGCAACCCAAGGGGGGGCGGGGGAGGGACCAGGTCAGACTCGCTGAACTGGGTCCCTGTGGACACCAGACGCCGCTCCGCCCCCCGGCGAGCCGCGTCGGCGTACCTCCCCAGGGGGAAAGAGGCGAACCTCTTTCGCGCCTCTGGGAAGGTGATGTTCTCAGTTACCTTCACATTAATGATCGCCTTCTCCTGCTTAAACTTCTCGCACGTTCGAGAGTAGGCGGCATGGGGTCCCTGGCAGTTGGCGCAGGTGAGGGTTGATGATGGACAATTATCAGATGGATGATCATGCTGAGCGCACTTTGCGCAGGTCAGACGACCACGGCAGGAGTTGGTTCCGTGCCCGAACCGCTGGCACTTAAAGCAGCGGCGCGGGTTCGGAATGTAAGGACGAATGGAGCATCGGATGAACCCTGCGTTGATATGGTCAGGAAGTGAGGAGCAGTTGAAGGTCAAGATGATATGTTTCGTGGGGATTACCTTATCATCTCTACGCATCGTGATGCGGCGCACGGCTGTGACACCCTGATCCTTTAGACCTTCAAGAATGTCGGCATCTGTCTCGTTAAGAAGATCTGCCTCAGAGATCACACCCTGCGAGCTATTCAGGCTGCGGTGGGGTGTGACCCTGATGTCCAGATCGACCATTTTCGTCTGACCAAGAAGTGTGGTTGCCTGCTGTTGGTTTTTTACTTCAACAAGGACTTCACCTGTGCGTTGTTTTTTGGCATTGTAGGTTTTCCCAATTATTCCATCAAGGTATTTTGTAATCAAAAATACTGATTGTGAAGCAAGAGGGCGGGCTGTGTCAAGGGATTCGATAACAAGGAAACGAGAATATTTGTCTGGCTTTGGGAAGCTCATGCTTGGAAGTGGAGGGAAAGATACTTCGGTGCGGCCCCTTTTCAGGGACCGATCACGTTTGGGGGGGGGTTTTGAATTTTCCATACAGCATAGAAAAAAGCAGGGGACGGGGGTACTTTCTTCTCAAACCTTACCCTGATAGCCTGAGAGGTCCCGGAGCTCCCTGCCTGGTAAACAGACAGGGAGCCCATCCGCCGGAGCTTGACCTGGGCTCCGACGGCCACCGTTTGAGGCTTCTACCCTTCACCTTTAAACACATCACCACGGTAGGTTACAGTTTATGTTGGGGGCTCGGGGTCCGCGGTGTCGCCAACACCGTCACCATGAATACTCAAGGTGCCCCGTGCGGGGAGTTTTTTGCATTTGTTTGTGAATTTAACTTGTCTTGATTTTCGTGCAGACTGACATGTTCTTGTGGTTTGTTATACTCCTTTTAGGTTGACATAGGGCAGGGTGTCAAAATTCGGCGGGAAGTGTGGACCCGAATCGAAAGGCAGCCAAAAGACTCCCTCTACGTGAAGGAGCTTCTGGTGGCGATCTGGGAGCCATCAACTTTGTTAAACCGGTCTCTTTTTGGTAAGGGGCTGTTTGTGGTGTTCATTTTGTCACCTTGATCTGAACATTTTCACTTCACTCTTTTAGGCAAACACAGCCCTCGCTTCCCAGGTCGCCCCAGGAAAGACGCACTCACTCCAAAAAAGGTGGAAGTGTTGCGCGGTAAGTGCACTGACAAGAATTATAACTTCTCTGACAGCTTGTGAAATGCTACACTGCTTGCTCCCGATAGTATAGTCATCCCGCATGGTACAAGCTTCATTTGTAGCCAGGCCTTCATCCAGCAGTAAACCTAAATAGGCAGATTATGGTGGTTTTCACAGGGCCTAAGTTTCTCAGAAAAAGCCGGTTTGCTCTTTCTTGCACAGGTTACCAAATGTTTGAGGTTTAACTTTGTAGGACCATTGAACTTAACTTTGCTATAATTTTCAATGCTTGCAGCTATTACACTTCATAAAGCTTTTGTTAAAGGTCAGCTAAACGAACATTTTGCTTTTTTTAAGGTGCAGTAGATACCACTACGTCAACTGGCATATGAGTGGTAGGCCTGTGAGATGACTTAATTGGTGCGAATTAAAATAGTTTAAAATAGCTCCAAAGTTTTTAAAAATAAAAGTACGAAAATTAAATAACCTCAAAGACCGGACCAACCTCGGTATTCTGCAGGAAAGATAACCCTCTTAGTGACTTCTCTTAAACTAAAGTGTGCCAAAAATGTGAAAGGCAGAGAGGATATGGGAAAAAAGAAAGTCCTAAAGAAAGGAAAGCGTAAACTGCTGTCAGCCTTTAACGAGCGTTGCTGTTGGATCGGTTTTTATAAAAAAAGAAAGTCACTTAACGGTATTTCGTGTTACAGTGATCGTGTAAAAACGTGACAGTGTTACAGTTGCAAGTTGCAGAAAAGAGTAACTAGTGACCGATAACGCATTACTATTAACTGGTTGCCACCGCAGTGGCTCAGTGGCTATGGCATTGCAGTACTGAGCACAAGGTGGCTGGTTCGATTCCTGGCCGCGGCGGCCGCTTTTCTGATGGAGGCAGAAAGCAAAAACGCCTGTGTGTTCGAGTTTTAGGTGCGCGTTAAAGATCCCCAGGCGGTCGAAATTAATCAGGAGCCCTCCACTACGGCGCGCCTCATCGCCTGCATTGCTGCAGCGCGTTCAACCCCACAAAGGATGAAGTGCCCAAGACTGCTTCTAAGTCGCTTCAGTCTTGCCATTATGGCCACTGTTCTCAGTTTCAGCTTCAAAATTGATGATATTTGTGGGCGGCTTGTGGTATGCGTGCACATAATTCAGCTTTCATATTTTGTATCTTTGAGTTTTTTTAGGCACAGTATAGATGAAAATGGTTTCAGAGGTCAAAGTTTTTCTGCAGTTGACTGTCAATTCTAATTTACAGCCAAACAAGAGACTTGTGTCTGTTTGGGTGAACTTTTGTGCGCAAATGAATATGCATTGCAAGTTGCAACAAAAGGTATATGCTATACTCAAATTTTACAACCATACTAGCAGTGTGCACTGTGAAATGCTGCATTACTGCAGTCACATTTTGCGAAGAATATGTTTAAAAGGAAACATCCTTGTTTGCTATCTAATTGTGACTTACTTTATCTCTGTAAAATGCAGACTGCTATATGGAGCACCTCAAGAGAAAGGGAACTCTCCCGGGGAGTGAGTTGTTCGACCTGGCGGTGAAAAACGTCAACGGATACATCATTCAGAAGCTTGCCGACAACGAGAAGATGGCAAAAAGGTATGCTGAATGGGCTATTGAGATTAATTTCGTGGAAAAATTCATGATGAGCACAAAAAAATAGAGACCACAATGAAAAGTGGGACATTGCTAGTTTTCATGGAACCTTCACAAGCTTTGTGGACTGCCATTTCTCTTGAGCTGTATTTTTAAAGAGACACTAAAGGGTAAAAACAAGTTGACTTGCATCAATAGATTACAGTGCTGAGAATCTAAACACGCCATTCTCGCATCCGGCAGGTGTTGAATAAGGCAGAAGATGCCAGAAACAGGAAAACAGGCGACAATGCCCCAACATTTTCGGGTACTATGGCTTGTGATGTCACATAAGTTGAGAACGGCAAGAGCTCATTGGAGAAGCATCTGTAAATGTGCTTTTCTTCGAATAAACTGTTCTGAAGTTGTTGAGCTCGTGAAATAAGCACCACTCAAAACCTTAAATGAGCTCAACGTATCTAAAAAATGCATATTACAGCTTTTATATGCTGCTCTTTGTTACGCAACAACTACATCACAAAAAAATGAAAGGGAAGCGGGGGAGGGAAATGCCAGATTTGTTTGCTTATTTCTCAGTGACTAATGCATTGTTGCTCGTCGAACAAAAGCCAAGAGAGCTGCGAAACGTCTGAGATTTCAGTAAAAACAAAGATTTATTCATCCTTTACTGTCTCTTTAGGGAGGCCCTGTGGAAAATTTTTGTCGAAGTAGGAAAGTCGCGCCACATCTGTAGAAAACATCGCGATTAACTGCAATACAATTTTTATGTATGGCAAGTGCCAACAGTCAAGAAATGAGAAATGGTTTGGCACAGTGAGCATTTAAATGCACTTTGGGTAGCCTGTTTACCCCTTGCTTAGCATACCTAGCAATAATCTCTAAAGCAGCAGGAAACGGTTTTTTTTACTTTTTTTTTACTATTCTTACATCGCACAGGGAAGCTGGCAGCAGGGGAGCACTGCCACGTGACCATGAAGATGGTGACGGGACAGGACTGCCGACTCATTGCGAGGATGATTAGGCCGGGCAATTGGCTTATTCATCGGAGGAGTACTAGTCTAGAAAATAAAATGTTCATTGTGCAGTAAGTTTGCTGTCATTTTTCAGGGTTCAACGAAAAAGGCACTGCACACGCACAGACCTAGCCAAAGGGTTGGAATGCTACATTTGGTTGGCAGCCAAGTGGAGGTAACGAAGGGCTATTTGAAGCCATGAAAAGGAAGGACCCATTGGGGGCCCATTGGGTGACCCATTAGGGGACCCATTGGGTGACCTATTGGGATCCAATAGGTCGGCCAATGGGTCAGCCATTTGGTCGGCCAATGGGTCGGCCAATGGGTTGGCCAATTGGTCGGCCAATGGGTGCCTAAAACATCATTGGCCGGCCATTTGGAAGACCAATTGGCTGACCAATTGGTTGGCCAATGGTTTTTTTTGGCTGGGAACTCATAGACAATACTTCCGTAATCCAAGCGAGACCCCACCAAAGCGGTATAGAGGCGCAGCAGGAGTTATTTGTCTGCACCGTATGATTGGTGAGATAGGACTTTCAGAATATTCATTGTTTTTAGACATTTTTGCCTGAGCTGTTTGATATGGGAGATGAATGTGAGTTTTTCGTCCATCACCACACCCAAAAACTTGTGTTATTTTTTAACAGGAATTGGGATGCTAAGGATTTCTAGGCAATCATGGCCTAAACTTGCTTTTAAATAGAAAAACTCAGAGCAGAGATATAACAAGTTTGCTCATTGATGGTGAAGAAATATCAGGTTCCCGTCTGGCGAACAATTTCAATAAATTCTTCACCGAAGTGGGTCAAAGCCAAATAAATGCTGACACGCCTGACTTTCTGGATGATAAATTAGCTGAATTAGTCTTTTTTGGGCCAACAAACGAAAAGGAAGTTTTCGCGATATGCAGGAATTTAAGAGGTACATGTAGTCTCGATGCACAAAATGTTAAAAGTCGGCCAGTGAAGTATGTCCTTGAGATAATTACGCCATGCCTAACGTATATATACAACACCGCACTTATGACAGTGCAATTTCCATCCGATATGCAGCTAGCCAGAGTAGCTGTGATATATAAAAAGGGAGATAATAAAAGTTTAGGAAATTACAGACCAATATCTGTACTTCCGTACTTTTCTAAACGCTTAGAGCAAATTATTCGCATTCGCCTTCAAAACTTCCTTATTAAACATCCCATAATAACTGACTGTCAGTATGGCTTCACTCAAAACAGGTCTACGGAACAAGCATTGCTTACCCAAAAAGAATACATGTTAAAAAACTTCAAAACTCAGCTTCTAACCCTTGGGATTTTTGTTGATTTGAGCAAAGCCTTCGATAGCCTCGGTCACAACGTTCTTTTCGCGAAATTAGAACACTATGGTATTCGCGGACACTCCCTTGACCTAATGAAATCGTACCTGGCAGCACGATCCCAATATGTGGTGATTAACCAATGTCCTTCACAAACTCTCAGCATTTTGAATAGCGTCCCTCAAGGTAGTATTTTAGGACCACTCCTTTTTAATATATACATTAATGATATTCCAAAAATCAGTTCCCTTGCGAAATACATAATCTACGCGGGTGACACCAGCCTATTTTTTTCTTCCAATGACATACAACACTTGACTGACACAGCAAACCACGTGCTTTCTTTACTTGCCAGATGGTCGTTATCAAACTCATTAAAAATCAACACGGAAAAAAACTACAGCAGTACTTTTTCTGCCCAAAAGAAACCGTGTATATTTAACCCTCCCTCTCTATACCTAAGCGGCAGTGTTATCGACTACGTAGAGTCCTTCAAATCACTGGGTGTCACGTTCAGTAATACTGTGTCATGGGATGCCCATGTTAGCAACATTTCTTCAACGCTTGCTAGGATTGTCGGAATTACTTCCCGTAACCGGCACATTCTACCTACAAAAACTAAAGTTGCATTGTATCACGCTTTACTTTTCTCCCATTTAAGCTATTGTTTTCTCGTCTGGGGCAACACCACTGTGACCAATGTTTCGAAGTTCGTAACCTTACAGAAGAAAATGCTGCGCGCAATTGTCAATGAATCCTGATGATGATGATGGATTGATGTTTATGGCGCAAGGACAACTGGGGCAAAGAGCGCCAAAACAATAGTCGTATATGAGAGGTGATACCTTAAACACTAAGTAAAATCAGCAAAAACAAAAGTACAATCACAAAACGACAATGAGCATGGCTGGTGCGTGATAGGAAATGAGGTTTAAAAACTTGACTTCTGACAAATACTCAAACACACGTTTCACGGAAACAATGGCTTCGTCACCTAGAAAAAACGATGGATGTAGGGGAATATGTTGTCTGTAGAGTTCTCTGAAGTGTTTGTGTTGTGTTGTGTGAAGTGCCTTGCATGTGATTAGTATGTGCACTACGGATAGGGCCTCTCCGCACCTGCTGCACTGGGGTCTAGAAGATCCCGTCAGCAGATACGAGTGCGTCGCATGGGTGTGCCCTATCCGCAGCCTACCCAAGGCGACTTCCATGTGCCTGTTGTGCGAGTCAGATGTGTACCGTCCCAAGTGTGGCTTTATTACATGTAGTTTGTTGTCTGTCTGTTCGTCCCAGTGTGTTTGCCATGTTCTGCGCAGGTGTTGTCTTATGTGTGGCTTGAGGTCTGTGTAGGGTACCGTTGTAATGTCCACAGTGTTCCTGAGTGTAGCAGCACCGGCCCTCTCGTCTGCCAACTCGTTCCCAGCGATCCCTGCGTGCCCTGGGACCCAGCAGAGGACAAGCTCGTGCTTTTGTGCATACACGGACATGATAGTGCTGAATACAAGATTAACTATGTGGTTTTTGGGGGGCTTGTGCGATGACAGTGCGCGAACAACACTCAAAGAATCTGTATGGATGATGGAATTGGGAATTTGAGTTTCAAGAATGTGTCGTACAATCAGTAAAATTCCATACGCTTCTGCTGAAAAAATTGATGTGTGCACGCTCATGGTTCTGGCTGCATTGAAATTTGGACCATGAGCAGCGCACGACACCATAGTGGAGGTTTTAGAAGCGTCACTATAAAATTCTGCACGTGTATTTAAACTGCAAAGACAGAAAGTGCTGCAGTATTGCAGCTCGTGGTACACGATTTTTGTCAAGTCTCATAAAAGAAAGATCGCACGACACCGGGCGAACTTGCCAAGGCGGTAAACTGTTAGAAAAGGATGACCTGTACACATCTAAAAACGAAGCACTGAGATCCGAGGCTCGCTCTCTCACGCTAAGTGAAAAGGGCAGAGGAACGGATGGGCGATTTGCAAAGAGCAGAGATGTTGATGTATCGTTAAAGACAGGATAAAAAGGATGATTATTCAGCGATGAAATTTTAAAAGCATATAGCAAGTCCATGTACATTCGTTGGTTCTCAAGGCTCCACTTATCACACTCGACATACAGACTCTGGACAGGGCTAGTGCGAAAAGCACCCGACGCAAGCCGCAGCCCCAAGTGTAGCACTGGGTCAAGCATTCGCAACGCTGTTTTAGTCGCCGACCCATATACCACACTGCCATAGTCTAAACGAGACCCAACCAGAGCAGTATAGAGCCGTAGTAGGAGTTCTTTGTCGGAACCATACGATTGATGGGAGAGAACCTTAAGTATATTCATTATTTTCAGACATTGATGTTTAAGTTTCTTGATGTGTGGAATGAATGTGAGTTTCTGGTCAAACACAACACCTAAGAACTTGTGCTCCTTGTTTACAGGAAGCGACACGCCATTCAGAGTAATGTCTGGGTCCGGATGGACCCCGCGCTTCCTGGAGAACACAACGCAGGAGCTTTTTGCAGGATTCAATTTAAACCCATTCTTGTCTGCCCAGCCGGCAAGCTTCTTGACACCAAGCTGGACTTGACGTTCGCATATTGACATATTACATGATTTAAAAGATATTTGCACGTCGTCTACATACATAGAATAAGAGATTGTTTGTGGCAGTGCCTTTCCAAGAGAGTTCATCTTTACGATAAAGAGAGTGCAACTCAACACGCCACCTTGCGGCACGCCATTTTCTTGGACGTGAACCTTTGAAAGTGCACAACCAACTCTTACTCTGAACGTTCTCTCTGACAAATAACTAACAAGGGTGTTCAACATATTGCCCGAAACACCGAATGACCTGAGGTAACTAAGGATCCCATAACGCCAAGCGGTGTCGTAGGCCTTCTCGAGGTCGAAAAAGACAGTTAAGCAGTACTGCTTATGCACGAAGGCATCCTTGATGTATGAGTCAAGTGCAACCAGTTGATCGTTTGTCGATCGCCCCACCCTAAAGCCTGCCTGGCTGCTCTCGAGAAGACCATTGTACTCGAGGAAGTACACGAGCCTGCGATTGATCATCTCGAAGAGCTTGCACAGGCAGCTCGTCAGGGCTATTAGTAACTCGAGGGGGACGACGGGTCCTTTCCCTCCTTCAAGAAAGCCACTACAATGGCCTCCCTCCAAGAGTGTGGAATGTGCCCCGAAAGCCATATTTTATTATATAGATGTAGAAGTGCTTCAAGTGTGTCTGCGTGTAGGTGTTGTATCATTGTGTATGTAATGCTGTCTGGGCCTGGAGCTGAGGGTTTACACGTGCTCAGAGCAGTCCTCAGCTCATGTAGTGAAAACAGGGAGTTGCAAGAAGTCTGTGATTTGTTTTTGTCGTGTAGGGACTTCTTTTCACAAGAGGCTTTATGTTTCAAGAAAGTGTTCGTGTAGTGTGCTGAACTGGACACGTGTTGGAAGTGTTGCGCGAGTGTGTTAGCCTGGTCTTCCAGTGTGTCCCCTGTTGTACTGACCAGGGGCAGGCTGTGTGTCTGTTGTCCTTTGAGTTTGCGTATATGTGTCCATACTTTCCGTGTGTCTGTGTAAGAGTTTATGGATGTCAAAAAGGTGTGCCAACTCTCTCGTTTTGCCTCACGGCGCACACGTTTTCCTAACGCCTTGGCCCGTTTGAACAAGAGGAGGTTTCCCGACGTGGGGTACCGACGGAGGATACCCCATGCCTTGTTCTGGGCCTCTCGCGCCCGCCTACAGTCCTCATTCCACCACGGCCTCCGCTGGTTGCGCGGGGCACCAGAGGCGTGGGGAATGGACTTTTCGGCGGCGTCGAGGATGTGCGCCGTGAGCAGTTGGGTAGATTCTTCAATGTGTAGGTGTCCAATGGATGTGTAGTGTAGTTTGGATGTCTCTGTAAATGTATGCCAGTTAGCTCTTGCTTCATTGAACCTGTTTTGGGAAGATGGACTGCATGGGCCTTTACCTATATATGTTACTGAGGTGGGGAAGTGGTCACTACCATATGGGTCAGTGCCCACACCCCACTCGAGGAGAGGAAAGAGAACTGTGGAGCCAATGAGTATGTGTAGTGTCCTATGTTATGGTATGTAGGCTGTTTATTGTTGAAAAGGCATGCTCCTGAAGATGTAAGAAATTTCTCTATCAGGCGACCTCGGGCATCCGTGCGAGAAGAGCCCCAAAGAGAGTTGTGAGCATTAAGGTCGCCTGTAAGGATGTATGGTTCGGGCAGCTGGTCAACCAGCGCCTTGAAGTCAGAGCTTGAAAGTGCAACCTCAGGAGGAATGTATATGGAGCATACCGTTATCAACCTATTAAATATTATTGTTCGAATTGCCACAGCCTCAAGGACAGTGTTCAGAGTGACAGGGTGGCATGCTAAGGATTTCCGGGCTATTATGGCCACACCCCCAGAAGAGTGCGTGCAGCCATCCCTGTCCTTTCTGTATACCCGGTAACTGTTCAATTTGTGTATTTAGAATTCAAATGTGTTTCCTGAACACACATTACACTTGGCTGATAAGCATGCAGTATTTCGTATACATCGTCAAGATTATTCAGAAGGCCTCTGCAGTTCCATTGTATTGTTTTCTCTTCCCATTATAATGTGTTCGGAGCTACTGGAGTGTGACTATTTATGCAGGGTCTTTCGGGGCTTGGACTCTTGGAAGGGGTTTTCTGGCCTTCTCTACTGACCTGGACGTCGCCGCCCGTTCCTTCCGCTGCGATGAAAGCCGGAAGGGCTCGACGTCCATGTTGTCATCTGAAGGCAAGGGGGTGCCCAGCAGACTGGGCCCCCTTGACTTGGTACCCTTTCGGGTGTTCTTTGCCTGCGCCGCAGGCGGTGGAGCTTGGATGGGCGCTGCTGTGGGCCCTCCCGTCTCCATCTCCGTGCCCTCAAGTGTCCCTAGGGCCGGTGAAGAGGAAACAGTGAGAGCGGCAGAGCTCCCAGCGGCGATTACAATCGCGAAATTTGATGGAGTCGCCACACTGGGCGAGTCCTGACACCGCTGGACTACCGAAGGCAGTTCGGCAAGAGAAGGGGTCCCCCGCAGCCTCTACACGTGTTGTAGAGGCAGCAGGTGGCTGCTCAGCTGGGGGCTGTGACAGCAACACATCAGCAGCAAGTATGCACTGTGTCGCTGTGCTGACCAAACGCAACCCCAGCCCCCCGGCGGGCAGCGTCTGCATAAGATGTGGCCGAAAGCAGCTTGTGCTTTTGGCGTGCCTCAGCAAAGGTGATGTTTTCTGTTACTTTCATTTCTAGAATTTCCCTTTCTGCTTTGAATTTTGGGCAGGTTCGCGAATAAGCAGTGTGTGGGGCACTGCAATTCAGGCACTTCACTGAGCTGTTTGGACAGTCATCCGACGAATGGTAAGACTGAAAATTTAGGACAAGTCAGCTTTCCTCGACATGATAGAGTTCCATGGCCGTATCGTTGGCATTTAAAGCATCGCCTGGGATTAGGGACACATCGACGTACATTGCAGCTTAGAAAGCCCACTTTAACCTTTTCGGGTGGGGTTGTGAAATCAAATGTTAGGACAAGATGCTTTGTTGGAATTTGTTCATTTGCTCTACGAAGTACAATTCGTTTCACAGAGGTTACTCCTTGAGGTTGAAGCGCCTGGAGAAGTTCCACCTCTGTCTCAGACTGTAATTCCTTTTCTGAGATTACACCTTGAGAGGAGTTGAGAGTTCTATGTGGAGTCAGCGTAACAGCCAGGTCAGCCAACGTGGTCTGTTTGAGGAGGTTTTCGCTTTGATTTTTTCTTTTTACTTGGACAAGTAGGTCACTGGATGAAAGCTTTTTAGCATCATAGTCTGAGCCAACAGACGCAATGCATTTGGCCAAAGGAATGACTGACTTCTTGCAAACAGGGCTGTCGCCTTTGGAATGAACTACAAGGTGTTTATAGAAATGTTCTGCCTTCTCTTTAGCAAGTACTTTGGTGCGGCCTCTTTTGGGAGGCCGATCATTGGAGGGGGGGGTTTGAGAAAATACCATGCAGTATGTATAAAAGCAGGGAGACGGGGGTACTTTCTTCTTTGACTTTACCCTGATGGTCAAAGAGGTCCCGGAGCTCCCTGCCTGGTGAACAGAAAGGGAGCCCATCCGCCGGAGCTTGACCTGGGCTCCGACGGCCACCGTTCGTGGTTTCTAACCCTCCACCTATAAACACATCGCCACGGTTAGATCCAGCTTATGTTTGGGGGCTCGGGGTCCGCAGTATCCCCAGTACCGTCACCAAGATTGCTCAAGGTGCCCCGTGCGGGGAAGACATGGAAAGAGAACTGAGGAACCAATAGCCAAGTCAAGATGCCAGTATGTATTGTGCCCTAAGTTATGGTATGTAGTCTGTTTTTTTTTAAAAGGCCTGCTCCGGACGATGTAAGAAACTTCTCTATTAGGCGACATCGGGCATTCGTTCTGGAGGAGCCCCAATGTGAAATGTGCACATTAAGGTCGCCTGTTAGTATGTATAGTTGGGCAGCTGATCAACCAGTGCCTCGAAATCAGAGCTCAGAAGTGCAAAATCAGGAGATGTAAATGGAGCATACCGTTATCAACCTATTAAATATTATTGTACAGATCGCCACAGCCTCGAGGACAGTGTTTAAAGAGAGCGTGGCACGCTAATGATTTCCGGGCGATAATGGCCACACCTCATGAAGAGTGGGTGCAGCCAACCCTGTCTGAATACCATGTACCTATTTAAGAAATTTGTTTAGCATTGAGGTGGGTTTCCTGGAGACGCATGATACTTGGATGATTGGCATGCAGAATATCATATACATCGTCAAGATTTCTAAGGAGGCCTCTGCAGTTCCATTGGATGATATTTTCTGTTCCCATTATTTAAATTTAAGAATGACTGGAGTGTGTGTTCGTGTGTGTTCATGTGTCGTCTTTCGGGGTGTTACTCTTGGATTGGGCTAAATTTTTAGGCCTTTCTGCTCGCTTGGCCGTCGGAGGCCGCTGTGCGTTGCGTGGGAGACAAGAACGGCGTGACGTCCATCTCGTTCTGAGATGCGAGGGGGGTGCCCGTCGAACTGGGTCCCCCGGAATTTGCCCCAATTCGGGAGCCCTTCGTTGGAGCAGCCACCGTCGGGGGCGCCAGAGGTGGCACGAGCGGTACGCTGGCAGTGGGAGCCGATGCGGGGCTGGTGGTGTCCATCCCCTCAGCACCCTCAAACGCACTGGAGGACGGGGAGGCAGAGGCGGGAGTGGCACCGGTCCCAAAAGTGGTTTGCACCACAACCGCTGCTGTCTCAGCAAGCGGCATGGTGCCGGGTTGGGCTGCGTGAGGCAACCCAGCGGGGGGCGGGTGCGGGACCACGGCAGACTCGCTGAACTGGGTCCCTGTGGACGCCAGATGCCGCTCCGCCCCCCGGCGAGCTGCGTCAGCGTACCTCCGGAGGGGAAAAGAGGTGAACCTCTTTCGCGCCTCCGGGAAGGTCATGTTCTCCGTTACCTTGATGTTGATTATCTTTTTTCCCAGTTGGAATTTTTCACACTTGCGGGAGTACGCTCCATGCGGCCCGCCGCAGTTCACACAAGTGAGGGTATCGGATGGACAATTGTCGCTCCGATGATCATACGCCGCGCATTTCGCACACGTCGTTCGGCCACGGCAAGTGTTTGTACCATTCCCGAACCACTGGCACTTAAAACAGCGCTGCGGGTTCGGGATGTACGGACGGATGGAGCAACGGATAAAACCTGCATTTATGTGTTGTGGAAGAACTGCGCGGTCAAAAGTCAAGATAATGTGCTTGGTGGGAATCTCCTTGTCGTCTCTGCGGATAGTGACGCGTCTCACGACAGTGACGCCCTGATCCTTCAAGCCGGCAAGGAGATCCGCATGTTTCGTTCAGGAGATCTGTCTCGGATATTACACCCTGCGAGGTGTTGAGGCTGCGATGGGGTGTGACCCCGATGTCGAGATCAGCCAGTCTAGTCTGAGCTAGAAGCTTTGCAGACTGCTGCTTGTCATTTATTTCGATTAGGAGTTCACCAGACATTTGTTTTTTGCACTTATACGATTTTCCTATTATGGCGTCAAGATACTTGGCGATCAAGACTGACTGAGATGCAAGAGGGTGGGTTGGATTGAGGGACTCCATGACGAGAAACCGAGAGTAATGATCTGGTTTAGGAAATGTCAAAGATGGCAATGGGGGAAACAATACTTCGGTGCGGCCCCTTTTAGGGGGCCGATCACGGTTGACGGAGGTTTTGAAAATACCATAAGGCATAGTATAAAAGCAGGAAGACGGGGGTACTTTCTCCTTTGACCTTACCCTAGTAGTCAAAGAGGTCCCGGAGCTCCCTGCCTGGTAGAGAGGCAGGGAGGCCATCGGCCGGCGCTTGACCAAGGCTCTGACGGCCACCGCTTACGGCTTCTACCCTTCAGCTTTAAACACCTCGCCACGGTTGGACACGGCTTATGTATGGGAGCTCGGGATCTGCGGTGTCGCTGCTCACCATTGCCATGAATACTCAAGGTGGCCCATGCGGGGAACACTAAACTGACGCCCGCAGCTGTTTACGGATCGCAGAAGGTATTGCACACGATCAGTTCGGCAACTGTACGCAGAGCTCGATGTTGCGAACCCGGGCAACATCGCCGTGTCGTACGACGGCTCCTGGATGACGAGGGGACACTCGTTGCACATCGGAGTCGGCACACTGATCACAGTTATTCACAGGGCTCATGCTCGATTATGTCGTGCTCTCCAATTTTTGCGCCGGCTGCGAGCGGGCACCCAAAGTGAGTGACCCTGCCTATGAAGAGTGGAAGGCGAAGCACCTCTGCCAGAGAAACACCACCAAAAAAGCTGGGGAAATTGAAGTGGAGGCTGCCCTCATTGTCTTTCAGAGGTCGTGGGAGCTTCATAGGCTCAGGTACAGCAAAGTGGTTTCGGATGATGACTGCTGCACCTACCTTGCTTTGAGGGATGCAGATGTCTATGGCTTCATTAAGATCCTCAAAGAGGAGTGCTTCAACCACGTGAAGAGAATGGGCACTCAACTGCGCAAACTCCTAAAGCAGAGGCCAGCTAGCTCCGAGAGCCTGTGGTGGGGGGCGGCTGACTGGCGACCTGATCAAGAAGCTGACCTCCTACTATAGCAGGGCTATCAAGGCAGCCATGCACAAGGCTGTGATGGCCACGTATTACCACGTGACATCCAATGATTCCGTGTCAAACCACAGCCCCTGCCCCACTGGTCCTGACTTGTGGTGCCGCCAGAACGCTGCCAAGGCCAAGGAGGAGCCAGTACCCAAGCACCGCTACAACCTGCCCCCCCCCCCTAACGTATGCGAGGCCATACTTCCTGTGTATGAACGGCTGGCGGACCACAAGCTGCTTGAGCGGTGCCAGCGCGGCAAGACGCAAAACAGCAAGGAGAGTCTTCACTCAGTGATATGGACGCTGGCTCCCAAGCAGCAAGACGCATCGCTTCACAGTGTGGAAGCTGCGGTCGCGGAGGCTGTGATGCGGTTCAATGCCGGAAGCCAGTTGGCATCATCAAAGATCCTGCAGGAGCTCAACATGACCGTTGACACACTGAGCGCACACGCATGGCCGAAAAGGACTGCCGGCGAACCAAGGACTCTTCCCGCAGGCGGACATCTGCAGAAAATGTGCAGCGGACCCTCAAGAGGCACCTGGGTGGTGCCAGCAGTTGAAATGACTACGGTGGTGGGGCATACTTGTTGTTTCGTGCAAAAAAAAGTACTCCACCTTTTACTGCTTGCATAAAACATAGCACCGCTGTTTTTTCCATTCTCTCAAAATACATATTTTTGACTTTTAGGAACTTCTCAAGAGGCATACCTCAGCACATAGTGCAGCTAGAATGATAGTTTTTCTTTCAGCAGGAAGCTGACTGTTCAAACCATGTGACATTGGAAGCATATTTTGCGTTTCAGCAATTGTTTAATTAGCGCTATTTTTAATTAGTTAGCAGCAGTACTTCGAACCTAAAAGTAAGAATTGATGGAAACTTGTATGTCATTAAAAAACAAAAAAACTGCTTCTCACACAATATTCTACACAACTTCTGGTATCTATTCATGCCTTGCTTGTAATTTTTTATTGATTAGTTTTTCCGTTGTTCTCAAGAACAATCAAGAAAGATTTCTAATTATCTCGAAATCTAAATGCGTTATATGAAAACTAATTGGATATTTGAAATCAGCTAAAAAAACAGAACAAGCCCATAAAGTTGCATGAACATTGGTTGGACAACAATAGAAGTTTCTCAGAGCAGTGTGCCATGTTAATTCAGTTCCCCAATCGATGCACGACGTTAAGACAAAATGTGGTCTCGGAAAGGGTCTTAGACAAGTTATAGCGTGATCGGAATCGTGTCATGTTTTCTAACTTTTATTTCACTGCTGCTTACAAGCGAATTACTGGCTACTGATGGCTCTGTCACTGTCTGCCAGGCACTGCCATTCAAACCCACTGCGGCTTTGGCAGGGCTGTCTCTTGCATTGTATTGTACTCACGCCATTAATAAAGTATTATAAAAAAACGAATTTCTCATTTGAGTTTTGGCAGCCAATTGAGCACTAGTTTACAAGTAATTGGTATTTTGCGGTCCACCAGTGGTTAAGTGTCCCTCAATTGGAAGCAATGGGACTTTTTTGTTCCAATTGCAGTATTCAATTGTTACAGAATAAAAGCTCTAATGAACTTCCCCACACCAGTTGCAGATAACCAGCAATACCTGCGACTATGGGCTATGTATTAACACCACTTATTTCCCACACCTCAGCCTTCCATGCTCAGCAAATATGCAGTGCCAGCGCTAGATGCGGCTCGGCTAACTGTTTACAGATACAAAGAAAGGTGACAACAGGGCAAAGCATCATGGGTAGCATTTATTGCAACCTGAAAATCAAAATGAATACAGACTGATCGTTGCCCATAGCACATTCGGGGTGAGGTTGCACACAACAGCTAGAGACCTGTATTTACTCGCACAATGAACCGAATTTTTTTTTCAGGACTTTTGGCATGAATTAGGAGAAAGGCTTACTCTGCAGGAAAAAGTTCGAACAGATCTTTAAAAGTTGAAATTTCGTACATAAAGATGGTAAGAGAAGTGCTATCAAAACTTAATGTTTGAGTAAAAAAATGTACGAAAATAGTAACAATTTTTTTAATTCACAAATATGCTGGTGCCTCCCGGGGGCTACTCTCTAGTAGGTTCATCCTGCTGCTAGCTGTCGGAGCTGCCTTCCTCACTGAAGTTACTTGCAGCCTCCTGGTCGTCATCGGCCCAAAGCGCGTGGCCCACATTGTCAAGGCTGTTGAAATTTCCAGTCTTTTTGAAGCAGCAGACGATAAGCTCGGCATAAGATGCCTCCAGTATCCTTCGGCACAGCATGTTGGTGGATGACTCAGTTTTCCCAGCTGGACTAAGGTCGTGATTCCCCTCGGCCTTTCACTCCATGTAACGCCGTTGCACGTTGCCCTTGAAAGAAATGTTGATCGAGATGTCGTGCGGCTGCAGCACAGAGGTCAGGCCACCTGGGATGAAAGCAATGTCTGTGCAGAGCTCCTGCATTCAGAAATGTTTGGAACAAAACTTTAAGAATGCTGACCGTTTTTATACACTTTTCTTTCACTTTTTGTTACGGTGCAAAAACAGCCGATTTTGAGTGCTTCCCCAACTTTTTTTTCTCTTGACCTACTGGACACATTTTGCATTGCTATGCACGAAATTGCAACTTATAGGTTGCTTTCTTAAACACATAGCAGCAGTTTTGTGAAAGGTACAATTATTTAGTTTATCGGTCAAATAATCAGAAAATGCACACAAAACATATACGGACAATGTATATGGGCAATCGTACTGAGCCTAAAAATTATTTCAGGAATTCTAAAATATACAATTCTACATCCTTAGGGAGCATGAACACAAAACACGACTGGTTTATTTGAAAGACTGCCTAGTTAGAATCATACTCGCACCACTTTTAACGTAAAATTTACTCAAATAAGCTTTACAGTTAGCAAAAATGGCAATGGCCATGCAACTCACTAGCTCATTTCCCGCAACAAAACCTATGATGTCACACCAGACAGCTCTGCGATTGGCAGAAGCCAGCGAAAGCAAATAAATGCACGTTATGCAGGGCTTACATTCTTCCTTCACGAGATATTTTCGCTTAAATGTAAAGCATGTACAGTAGAACCCCGCTGTTACGTTCCCGGGTGCTGGGTTTTCCTGGCTGTTACAATGTTTTTGGCCAGTCCCGGCATACCTCCCATTGAATCCAATGTATTGAGAACCCCGCCCTTACGTCGCAAGTGTAGGACCGTTCCCGCGTGTTATGTTGCGAATTGGCGGTTGGAGCCGGCCATGGAGAGCGGCCATGTTGGCTTTTTCCGCTGCTTGGCCTGGCTTGGCTATAGGCTTAGCCGCAAATGTCGCCAGGAACTTGTTTTCGGTTGTCGCCTGCCTGTTTTCTTGGCTTAGACTCATTGTCATCGTCATTGTTGTCATCGCCATCGCCAACCAGTGCAACTCGTGTGCTTTTCTCGCATGTGTTTTTCTTTGTGTACCTGTCGCGCCGGCCGTGGAAGCGTGCGTCTGCCAAGTGCTTCCTTTTACGCGTTTAACACAGGATGGCAGCAAGAAAGCGGAAAGCGCTTTCACTTCAAGAGAAGTTGGACATTATCCACGTCGTGAAAGAAAACCCTACGCGGAAAAGGGTAGACATAGCGAAGGAGCTAGGACTGACACTCTCCACATTGAATTCCATTGTAGCAACGAGAGGCGAAATTGAAGAGAACGCCCGCGTGTTCGACGTAAAGTGCAAGCAAGCCTGGAGTTCAGAGTACACTCATCTTGATGAGGCCGTATTCACTTGGTTTAAGCAAACCAGGGCAGGAGGAGTAAACTTCGACGGCACCATCCTGCGGGAAAAGGCTTTGGAGATCGCCGACAAGCTCGGCATCGATGGTTTTACTGCATCTAACGGCTGGATCGACCGTTTCAAAAACAGGCACGGCATAACTTACCGTATTGTGAAAGGCGAGGCTGCAAGCGTCGACATAGCAACCGTCGACACCTGGAAAAATCACGTGGAGTCTCTGATTGACGGCTATGAACCAAGAGACGTGTTCAACGCCAACGAAGCAGGGCTTTTTTTCAGGATACAGCCGGCCAAAACACTGAGCCTTAAGGGCGAGGCTTGCCGCGGCGGAAAGTGCAGTAAAGAAAGACACAGTTTTGCTGAGCTGCAACTCGGATGGTTCCGAGATAATGAAACTGTGGGTCATTGGAAAGTTAAAAAACCCGCGCTGTTTGAAGAACATCCGCCACCTGCCCTGCCATTATAGAAATAATAGCAAGGCATGGATGATATGCTCGCTTTTTCAAGAGTTCTTGAGCTACATGGGCTCAAAGATGGGCTGTCGAAGCAGGAAAGTCATTCTCTTCCTTCATAACTGCTCGGCGCATCCCAAAGAGACAACGTCGCTGCGCAACGTCAAGGTTGTGTTTCTTCCGGCGAATACCACAAGTCATCTTCAGCCCTTAGACGCCGGAATAATTAAGAACGTTCAACACTTCTACCGGAAGTGTATTGTGAAGCGATCTTTGGCGAGCATGAAGCATGGGCAGCAGCCGACTGGTGTCACAATTTTGGATGCTATGCATTATTTAGCATCGGCATGGAGCGCTGTTACCGCCGTCACTGTTAAAAACTGTTTCACGAAGTGTTTCGGAGTGTGCGGTGGTGATGCAGCAGAAGCTGGTGAAGTGTGTGACTTCACGGACTGCGACGAACTGAACTCCGCCATGGAGACTTGGCACTAACAGAATCACGTACAATGATTACACTAGTGTGGATGATGCAGTTGTTACCACCGCAGTGTTGTCCATCGACGACATCGTGGCAGAGTGTGCCGGTACGTGCTCCAGTGATGACGAAGTGGAGGAGGAGCAGCCACCAGAGCTGGAGCCAACCTCGTCATCGGCCGTAGCGGCACTGGATTTATTAAGAAGGTACGCGCGGAGTGACGATGCCGAGACCCACATGGCGCTGCAGATGCTTGAGAAGCGCCTTGTGCTGCTCAGACGTGACAAAATGCACCAAGCAACGCTGCACGATTTTTTCGAGCGCAGGTAATGAAATAAAATTCTGCACACGCTTATTTCTTTCATTTTCCCGTTTCTCGGCTCTTGCGTTTCCTGGTTGTTAAGTTTTTTTCCCCGCGGTCCCGTGAAAAACGTATCTGTGGGGTTCTACTGTATAGGGTGTATGCAAAAGCGACGGTGGCACGATGCATTGTGGTTAGGTCGCCACCTTGCCGTTCATCAAAGCGAGTTGACGGTAAGCGCAAGTGGAGTGTTGCCAGACATTTCATTTTTACAGCAGCGGCAGGATTGCTTCGATGGCGTTTGAACCAGGAGGATACGTGGAAGCTTTAGACAAAATCGACAAAACAAAATATGAGTGGAAAATTGTGTTGTGGTGTCAACCCGATCGTGCTTGGTGGGGCTGACTGCGCTACGAGCGTGGAACTGTGGCCACTGTGGCCGCGCGTCGATTATGTGGACATAGTCGACTTCCTTGTGTTAAGAACTAGGTTTGTGACGTTGAAGCAGCTGAAACATCGGAAGGCTCTAGAAGGCCACAACTTTCGAACGAGTGGGTGGGTTCGTCAACCATGGCCGAAGCAAGTCTTGGCCGACACCGTGATCATTGTCACAACGGCAAACTCTCGTATCATGTGTTTAATCGGCAGGTCAGCTGCTTGGGCGCATTCCGATTGTCATTACATTTTCATGTGCAGGTGGAACCACTCCCAGAACCTCAGCGTGCCCCCTATGCAAGTTTGGACACTAGAGAAAAAAGATGGAGAGGTGATCGTGGTGCACTGCTCGTGCATGGCCAGGATCAGAGGCATGCCCGCGCGTAGGTGCGCTTGTTTCATATAAAATGCGCCGCACAAGTGCAATAAGATCATTCCTGCGCAAATGGCGAGAATCTGTGGCTTCCCCCACACCTTCACAAACTTCCTGTGCGTCCGATCGCTGAAATGAACTTACCGTCAGCCACAATGAAGAAGCGACGCACCGACAGTTTCCTCACGGCCAACTGCTTCGGCGGCGACGGAGGCGGGGTGGCGCACATTCTTTGCCAACGCAACCCAAGCAGGCCATCGGCCGGCTGCTGCCAGCATAGACTTGGCCTTCAAGGATGTCCACCTGCCGGCAGTGGGGAGCTGCATGGGTGCAGACCTGCACCGCATCTACGAACCCAGTGCTCAAGATTTAAGTTGTGCAGAAGTTGAGCAGCACTGCGACCATGTGTATGACATCTGCGACCTCAATGATAAGCATTGAAGCCGCAATGCGGAAGCAATCTATGAGCACGCAGTGGTGTGACTACAGGGCTGGTCGAATCCACTCTGTATGATGTTTGCAATACAAAAGTGGAGCGACCATCCCCGAGTTTGGTGAAGCGCATTTGCTACCCACATACTAACAAGGTGCATTCAGATGCGGTTAATTATGGCAGGGAGAACGAGGGAAACGCCCTTGCAAGCTACAAAAGCTTGGCCCTGGAATGGCACGGCAGCATGGAGTTTAGAGACGCAGGGTTTTTAATATCCCAGAAATACATCTTCCTAGGTGCAACACCTGACATGCTTGTAAAGTGTTCTCGCTGTGGCGAGGGCAACGCAGAGGTTAAGTGCCCATGGAGTGCTAGAGGCCGAAACCTTGCCGACTTAGTAAACGAAATGAATAGTTGTGTTGCCGAAAACGGGAGCATTTTAGAGCCTGAATCAAATCACTTGTCGCTGCTACTTTTACCTGTCGCACAGCGGTTTTTTCGCAAGGCGCTTCTGCCCGAACTTGTTGACCGAGTATTCACACGACCAAATGATAGCCGGCCGCCTGCCATAAATGGGTGCGCACCAACTGATGGTGCACAGTCCAATCTGGGTGCAGGACCCACTCAAGTTGACAAAAGTGACCAGTACTGTTTGTGCAAGGGACCTGAAGAAGGGAAAATGATTGCCTGCAATGGCCCTTGCTGCCCCTAACATGGTTTCACTTTCAGTGTGTAGGCCTCAAGGGGGAACCAAAAGCAAAAAAAAAGGGTTCTGCCGTTTTAGCAAAACATGAATGTTCTGTTAGCATTTCATTGATCAACATCTACCTGCAACGTTGGCTCATCCAAATATTCTTGTTGGGTTTACAAATTATTGGTCTTTTATGCAATCAACTGTAATGATCTGCTGTCCCTGTTGAAATGGATGAGAAACAAAAGCTCCAAATCGTTGCTGGCTTTGAAAGTGGTGCACCAGACTGGATGTTTTTTTTCCCTACCAGATATCTGTGCAGTGTCCTAAAATGTTTAATGCAACACCTTTCCTAATGTCCTTGAAATCCTTAGTGCAATGCCTTTTTTCAGTGTCCCCTTTGAAACGTATGCATGCTGTGATGTGTGCAAACTGCTTTTTCACACTAAGATGGAATCTGAAATGAAAACCTCTGTATGTTCCTCAATTTTAGTGCTAAAAATGATACATGTGGCTGAGGGAGATTTTTGCAGAATGCAAGCGCTGGTTGCAGCAGTGCAGGCAGAAAATAAAATCATTCAATTTGTTGCAAGGCACAGACACCAATAACCCACGAGTCCTATGAAACATCTAAAGCACAAGAAGCATTCTGCAAACACCTTATAGTACATAAACCAAATGATCAAACACAACAGCACCTCAGAACGAGCCGCGGGCTATACGTAAATTTTTGCTAGTGGAATGGGCCTACACCCTAAAATTCACTGCATTTTGGAGATTTTATTATGCATTCTCATGACCAAAGCATTTTTTCAGCGGATCCTCAGGCGGCTGCGCATGCCCCTTTTATAGTGATATCAGAGATGTCAGGGCAAGATTGCAATATTTTCATTATTTTCTAATCACAATTCATCTACTCAATGGTAATTACATTTTGCTTCTAAGCATTTCTTGTACAGGTGCCGTCAGAAGTAATTGGAGCGTGGGAGCTGTGGCCGAACCGCGTAGGAGCGCCGTGTAGCTGCACTGGCGGTAAACTAAACAAGCAGAACACGCATGCGTGCCTGCCGATGCCGATAATCAATCTTTATACTTCTCAACCTGTTGTGGCCGTCTGCCAGCGCCCCCTACCTTGTGTTAAGTGGACGTTCAGGGACAGCCCCAGGGGGTCGGGGGCCCGCCCGCCATGGAGCCGGCTGTCACATGTATCCTGTACCCTACTCTCATGTCTTAATTATTAAAGGTTATCACCTACCAAAACGTGAACATGGTGTCAGAAGTTGAGGACTAGTACCCGCACGCAAACTTCGCCAGGCCAGCCGCTGGAAACCCGGACTCATCAGAAGTTCGGCGTCTTCGTCAAGCGTCGTCGCTAGGCCTCCGCCGCCCGCGCATCGAAACAATGGACGGGGCTTCCACAGCTACTCGCCCAGTGCCGCCAACGCCGTCGCCGTACCAGATTTCACCGCCGGAGCCTTTCACGTTCCTACCGGAGCATTGGACGACATGGAAGAGGCGTTGGGAACGGTTCCGCACCGCATCGGGACTGAACGGCAAGCCGGAAGATGCGCAAGTAAACTCTCTCGTCTACTTAATGGGTCCAAAGGCTGAGGAAATTTTCCCCACTCTCCTCATCCCGGCCGACAAGCAAGAGTCCTACGCCGACGTGTTGGCTGCGTTCGAGGCGTTTTTCATCGTAAAAAGAAACGTCGTTTACGAGCGCGCTGTATTCAACAGACGCTCACAGCGTGAGGGAGAATCGGCGGCGGAATTCATAACTGCGCTGTACGCGCTAGTTGAAACCTGTGACTATGGGAACCTCAAAGAAGAGCTGCTCAGGGATCGGATCGTAGTCGGGGTCCGAGACAAGAAGCTGTCTACGAAACTCCAGATGGAAGGTGATCTCACGCTCGAGAGGGCAGTATTGTTGACTAAGCAAACAGAAACCGTCGGTCGGCAGCAAGAGAACCTGAAGCAGCCGGTCGACCCTTCATCTGCCGAAGCGGCCTACGTGGATAGCCTGAAAGTGAAGTCACACAAGGGAAGAAAACCCAAGCAGGGAGGTCCGCAAAACAGGGGACTGAGCCAGCGCTGAAACAACCCTGCTACTGGTGTGGCAACGCAGTACAGCATCCCAGGCAACAGTGCCCTGCTTCGAAAGCCCAGTGTCACAAGTGCGGCAAGCAGGGTCATTTTGCATCGGTCTGCAAAGCCAAGCGACTACGACAGATCATCCAGCAACGTGAGAGCACGCAAACAAATGATGAACAGTTCTTTGCCGGAACAGTCAACGCTACGATGAAAAAGAAACCGTGGAAAGTTTCAGTTGCCGTCAACGGTCACAGTGTTGACTTTCGTCTGGATACAGGGGCAGACGTCACGGTTGTGCCAACAGGTCTGCTATCAAGGCTGGAAAAGCAGATCACTCTTCTCAAACCCGACAAGCTCATTCTTGGACCAGCAAAGCAGCGTCTAGACATCGTTGGAGTCCTGAATGCGACAGTCTCATACAAGGGAACGAGTGTCACAGCAGACCTGCACGTCACAAGGGGCCTGGACGAACCACTCCTTGGGCTAGACCTGATAGAGAGCTTTGGCATCTTGCAACGAGTAAACGGAGCCTGTTCTACGCAGTGTCTAGACCCAGTCAGCGAGTACCCAGAACTATTTCAGGGCTTGGGGAAAGCGCCTTGCGCGTACAAAATCAAGCTGAAGCCAGAGGCAGAGCCCGTGGCAGTTGCATCCCCAAGACGCGTACCAGTTCCCCTGCTAAAGCCAGTTGAGTGCCAACTCCAGAAGATGGAAAAGGAAGGAGTCATCACCAGAGTGAGTGAGCCAACAGACTGGTGCTCGCCAATTGTGGTCGTGCCAAAGAAGAACGGTGAAGTGCGCATATGTGTAGACTACACAGCGCTGAACAAGAGCATACAACGAGAGTATCCCCCAATCCCTAGCGTAGAGCCGATTTTGGCTACCTTGGGACAAGCCAAGTACTTCTCTCGTCTCGATGCATACTCGGGGTTCTACCAAGTGGAACTGCATCCCGAATCAACGCTGCTCACAACATTCATCACTCCATTTGGTCGGTTCAAGTTCAACCGCCTTCCCTTTGGCATTTCTTCGGCTCCTGAACATTTTCAGAGAATGGTTCATCAGCTTTTAGAAGGCCAGGAGGGAGTGGCGTGCCTCATCGACGACATTCTCGTGTGGGGCAGGACGAAAACCGAGCATGACAGTCGTCTCCTTGAAGTCCTGGACAGACTAAAACAGAAGGGACTTACACTGAACCGTGACAAGTGTGTGTTCGCTCAGGAAACCGTCCAGTTCTTGGGCCATGTGATCAACAAAGATGGCGTGACTCCAGACCCAGACAAGATTGCGACCATCGTTAACATGCCTCCTCCAACAGACGTGACCGAACTAAAGAGATTCTTGGGCATGGTGAACTTTGTCGCACGGTTCATACCAAATCTAGCTGTCAAGGCAGCTCCTCTGAGAGACCTACTGCACAAGGACGTCCCATTCAGCTGGGACAGCGCTCAGCAACGTGCATTCGAAGATCTTAAAGCTTCTCTCACATCGCAACCACTGCTTGCTCTCTACCACCCTACAAAGGAGACGGTCTTGTCTGCAGACGCGTCCAGCTACGGGCTGGGTGCTGTTCTTCTGCAGCGTCAGGAAGACAAGAGCCTGCGAGCCGTTGCCTACGCTTCAAAATCGTTGACAGAGGCAGAGAAGGGCTACTCCCAGATCGAAAAGGAGGCCCTCGCCATCACATGGGCATCGGACAAGTTCAAGGACTATCTTCTTCGTTTGAAGTTTCATATTGAAACTGATCACAAGCCTCTCATCCCTCTGTTCACTCGGAAGCCAGTGGATGACCTCACACCAAGACTGCAACGCCTGCGTCTTAGGATGATGCGATACGACTATACGATGCAGCACGTACCAGGCAAGGACCTGGTTGTTGCTGATGCATTATCCCGGCAGCCACTTGCAGCACATGGAAGCACAGACCTTGCTGACGAGGTTAGAGAGTTCGAGCAAGCCCTCATCTGTCATGTGCACGTCCCCGACGTGAGCTTACAGACTCTTGCGAAGGCACAAGGTGGAGACCTCGTTTCCAAAGCCATCGTGGACTACCTTCAAACAGCCTGGCCGAAGGTGAAGTCCCAAGTGCGGCAGGAGTGTTTGCCATACTGGCAGTTCAAGGATGAACTTACACTACATGACGGAATCATCATGAGAGGCCAGCGCTACTTCATACCTGCAGCCCTAAGAGCTTCTGTGCTCGGTTCTCTCCACGACGGGCATGAAGGCATCACGAAGTGCAAAAGGCGAGCCAAACTGTCCTGCTGGTGGCCAGGTATAGCGAGAGACATTGCTGACACCGTGGAGAAGTGTGTCAGCTGCATGGAGCAAAGACTAACTCCAGTCCAGCCGCTCATGACCACCCCCTTCCCAGACAGACCGTGGCAAAGGTTAGCCATGGACTTGTTCTATGCCAACGGGAAGTGGTACCTGTGTGTGACGGACTATTACTCGCGCTACATTGAGATAGCACTACTGGAAAACCAGAGACCCGAAACTGTCATCCAGAAGACAAAGTCTATCTTTGCAAGGCATGGCATTCCTGAGGAAGTGGTCACGGACAACGGGCCGCAGTTCCGTTCGGAGTTTCTGGCTTTTGCCAAAGACTGGGGCTTTCGACACATCACTTCAAGCCCTAAGTATGCACAAAGCAATGGCTGTGCTGAAGCTGCGGTCAAGATCGCCAAAAAGAAAATAACGAAGGCATCGGATCCGTACAGGGCTCTCTTGGCGTATCGAGCAACACCACTGGACAACGGGTACAGCCCGGCCGAGCTGTTGTTCAGCCGTCGGCTGCGAACGCACATCCCTTTGGCACCAGAACTGCTGAAGCCTTCAGTTGCAGACGCAGCAGCCCTCAAGGCTTCAGAGCACAAAGCCAGAAGTCGTCAAGAGTTAAACTACAACAGAAGGCATGCTGCCAGAGAGCGACCGGAGTTTCAACCTGCCCAGAAGGTTTGGATCAAGGACCTGAAACGCACTGGAACAGTGCTTGCGAAGGCGGATGCGCCCCGCTCCTACATCATTGGCACGGACCAGGGCACCGTTCGCCGAAACGCTAAGTTCTTGGTTGTCGATCGTCGTGAGAGTGCCGAGGAAGATCAAGTCTCCGTTGACAGCTTGCCTCCCCCGCGTGACACACTCACCGACACACCCAGCAACGCGGCTCCCTTGGCACCACCATCTCCGCAAGCAGCTGGACCTGGGACAAGGTCGCGATCTGGGAGACTGATCCGTCCACCGCGCCGTTATGGCTATACTTAAAGGGGGAGATGTTGTGGCCGTCTGCCAGCGCCCCCTACCTTGTGTTAAGTGGACGTTCAGGGACAGCCCCAGGGGGTCGGGGGCCCGCCCGCCATGGAGCCGGCTGTCACATGTATCCTGTACCCTACTCTCATGTCTTAATTATTAAAGGTTATCACCTACCAAAACGTGAACACAACCCACCTCTTTTAGCGCGGCTTCGAGCATTATTCGCAGCATACAGGTCTCAGCGATGGCGCTGATAGCAGAGCAGCAGGCAACCTAAAAATATTAGAAAAGAAAAATTGTCTCTTCAGATCCCTGCGATTGCGACGCTTCTCCAGCAGCTCGCGTGCGCTGAAAGTGTGTGTGACACTGCCAGATACCGCCTCTGCTATCAGCGCCATCGCTAAGACCAGTATGCTGCGAATAATTCTCGAAGCCGCGTTAAAAGAAGCCGGTTGGGACGTATAAATGGGCTATCACTGTCGGCAGGTGCACATGCGCGTTCTGCTCCTTTCATTTGCTGCCGGTGCAGCTACAAGGCGCTCCGATGCGGTTCGGCCACAGCTCCCGTGCTCCAATTACTTCTGACGGCACCTGTACAGCACTATGTGAAGGTGGACCTTGTTATAGGCACTAAGCAGGCTGAGATTTTCTGCAACAAGCGAGCCTTGGCCGCGAAAGACATGGCCCAGACGATTTGGGGCCATGAGGGCCTCGCTGAACAAAGATATGGTGGAAAGCTGGCCCCAAAGGAGCTAAAGAAAGACTGGGTTGCTTGACATGCTAAATAAAAGCGCAGAAAAACGTGGGATAAAGAGAAGAACTACACAGGACGAGCGCTTGAAAACAGCTGAGCCCCGAAAAGGTAGCTGCAGTCATTGATAAGCAGCAGCTCTTGTGTGGGCATGCAAATGGGTGCCTGACGATGCTTTTCATTTTCTCAAAGACACAGCAAAGCACTGGGGCACACAGACTGGGGTGCCTGTGAAGGAGACAGTCAACATCTCCACAGTCCTGTCACAAAACATACATAATCTGGAGAAAAGCTTGAAAAAGAAGCTGTGGCTTCAAGAAAAATGTAGGCATGATGTCTTCACGCGCCTTGCACTTACAACTTGCACGATGCGACTTCCACTTCAATAAACTGCACAACCGGTAAACCTGTGAGCAAAAATGTTCATTGTGTTCCTGCTGTGAAAAGGTCCCACTTCTAAAGTGGTTCCACTTGCGAAGTGGTCCCACTTCTAATGTGCCGCACTTCCAAAGTGGTCCCGGTTCGGTAACCCACTGTAAAGTGGTCCCACTTCAAAGTTTTGTCTGGGTAGAACCATTTCCACCCGTAACGACCCACAATGGCAGGCTTTCCACCACATCAATGGCCACCGATATATGCACTTGAACAAGAAAACACACACTATGTGGCAAATAACCTGCCGCCCTATTGCTACAAGTAGTGCAAGATTTTGTTTTAAACGCAACATCAATCATCCTGCCATTTGAAAGCCACAACATCCTCTGAACTATACACAACCCGACCCCCTGACAACACCCACACTTCAGCCAAAATGGAACAGAAATCTTCCCTTCCGAAATGATGTCCTTAGGACCATCTACTTCACTTTCCGCAAAGTCAGTGTACACTTCTACCCTACGACAAATGGAAGGTGGTCATCTATGTCCCACCTGGACAGTCCTTCGTGCACGCTGTCTGGAAAACCAGTCCATTTGGAGCAGTGTCACCATAGTCCGCTACGGCAAACAATTGTAGGGACAAATGATTTGGTTCCACAAACAGGCTCAAAGATGTAATGCGATTTAATGAGGCACGTGGCAAAAAAAGTACAAAAATATAACGTTCAAAAAATAAGAGAGGCACCTTGGTTATGTACATACATATAAGAGTGTATACATGCGCGATTACATATATTCACTGGCACTGATTGAAAAGAAGTGGATTTTGTACAGCAGAGCCCATAACTTTGTAACAAACTGTTCTTCATGACAAGCAGTTAAGATCTCGACGAAACAAAGTGCTCAAATCATTTTTCAAATGCCATCAGGCTGTTCATGAGAAAACCCATCACTTAAAATTGCAGTCATCAGATGGCTTTTGTTTATGAATTCCTCTCATCGGGGAAAGCAATACTCTTGCAGTCATAACAGACAGAGCATGCTTGACAAAGAATGTGGGACGCATTCACTTGCTTGAATAACGGCTCGTAAAATGCTTGTTAGTGCAACTCCTGAAATGGAATCGCTTGCTAATGAGAACTGAATGATTGCATTCAGCCAGATTGGCCACTTAACTCTCATCGGCACAGCGATTCCATGCTTGCTTACGCAAACACAGAAGGCTGATTTTTTAGCTACAAAAGCGGCTGCATAAAAACAAGAGCACCAAGTTGCTGAAAAAAGTTCGTCTTAGCCTTTGTGCACCTTGCAGTATCGCCAAACGTGTTACTACGAAAAAGACTGAGCCCCCCTGCAATTTGTACATGACTGACTGCAGATGAAGAAATTAAAGACTTGACTTCAATAAAAGATGAAATTATTACCTTCGGCACATTTGAAGACCTCAAACCAAGAAGTGGTACAAGAAAATCGTTTTCAGCCAACTGAATGTAGCTGCCATGAACAGTTGGCTATTGTGTCGTGCCACAATGGGATTGGTGATGCAACTCATCAACTATAAAGCTGCCAGTGGCATTAGTTTTGATGAAAGCTGAGCAAGCCTCAGAAGGTGCCAGCTCTATTCAATTCAGAAGCAGTGCACGGCAACGTTGCACACTAAACTTTTTTACACCCTTTCGGCCAAAAAGGGTGTAAGATAATTGAAAAAAGGGTGTTGGGAGGCCCTTACACCCTTGTTCCTGAATCTCAACACCCTTTTTCGTAGCTTTACACCCTTTTTGCGTGAAAAAAAGGGTGTTGACCAACCTCAACACCCTTGTTTTTGGAAGGGTGTTGAAAGGGTGTGGAAAAGGTGTTCAGCTCATCATTGATTGAGGCCATGCATGCAATATAATTTCAAAAAGACATCCCATTGCACCATCAACCCAACCTCGTCAAAAATGTTCAAAAGCAAAAAAAAGCTGCCAAATTCAATAAAAAGCAGCGGCAGCACCGACGTTGAAACAGGAAAAAATATCAGCCCTTGCTTATTCCGACATCGACAGAATAACACTCCCCCTCCCCCTTTTTGTTTTCTACAGCCTTGCACGGAGCACAGCACAACCTTGAACTGTGTCATCTGTATCATCATTCCGTCGTTCCCTGTTTCTCTCCTGCCCCACCAGCACAATCATAGCCCCATCTGACAACAGTCATTCTCGTCGCTCAGTGGAGTTATAACGTACTAGCAATTACAATTTTATTCCATTCTTATTGTTAGCGACCGTAAATATTGTGTACAAATGCGATAAACAGACCACCTAGTTTCTCCTGCACAAACAACGTTGGAGAACAAGGCAGATATCAAAAGAAAACAAAAGTTGGGGAGGGAGGGAGGGGGCATGAAATCGGGCGCTAAATAAACAGACGCCAAATAATAATACGATTACTTACACTAGAACACTGCCAAATTTCATTGCGCAGTGTTATCTTACTATCTGCTGCTTTTTTTAACGTTCAAATGGAGCGCCAAAAAACTCAGTTCGCGTTTTGTCTTTGTGAACTTTAAAAAACTAAGCGTCTTTATTATATTTCACACAAAAAATAAAAGTTACTGTTATATTCAGTAAAAGAGGCAATTATTTATTGTTGTCGTTTTAATTTGTTTACGCAACCCCCGCCAATGGCCGACACCTTGAGTACCAACGTTTAAAGATACTTTTTCAGTTCCGTATCTCCCCGCCGTGGCCATGGCCACCGCGGCGCTGCGGTTGCGAGTTGCGCTAGGAGAGCGAGCATCGTCTGCTAGCGGGGAGCGTTCCGCTCGGCATCTCCGGTCCTCGCCGCTTCTGGCAGCCTACTGCAAAAGAATGACTGTTCTCGGACGTTGCTCATTATTTTGTTGCGGCCGTTGCAGTTAGAGATCTATTCAAAACGGACGGTATTATGCAAGCAGTCGTGTACGTACGCCCAGGGATTTGAAGCGGTGGCTAAAATATAAGGAATGACAGCGTTTTAAAAGAACGTTCGCGTAGCAGTGGCTGTCAAGCGTGCACACAAATTCTCTTGCCATACCAATTGCGCAAATTTATTGCATCACGAATGATATTTCCTCGCACGATTGTTGAAGCAGCTTCCCGTTCCGTAGACAACATAGGTGATATCGCCCCTCACAACAACGCTCTTCAGGATTGTGTAGGCCCCCGCTTTCTTTCCGACCTAGTAAACAATTTGCCGACGCTGCCCCGGTTCTTCTTCGAGTGCTGCCGTTCTCCAGTTGGCTGGGAGCCGTATTGCCGCGCTATTCTCGACTATCTGAGCAAAAACGGTGCATTGCTGGGGAACAGGGGCCTTGGAGAGCCCCTCTTGTCGCCCATTGGGAAAGTGCTCTCCTTTTATGATCACCTAACTCATGCACACATGCTACCTTTCTCTTTTTCGGAGACCGCCGCCGAGTCTGCTTCCTCAACAAGTTCTTGGGCAAGTTGGGAAAATTAATGGAAACTGCACCTTCCTTCAGTGCCCAGTAAGCCCGGCTGTTCTCGATGACTTTACGTTAATGATCGCAATATCCTCTTCGAGAAAATGAAGTCCACATACCTTGCGTGTTTTGCTTATCTCTATGTCCGCGCGGGGAATCGCTCTTTTTTATTGGGTGAGAAGCTAGTGACCCGATGACGGCGCTAAAAAGTGACACTTGTGAGTGTTGCTTCTGTATCTGCTCGTACAGCCAGGTGCGGAGCACGTTGGTATTGCGGTAAGCCAGACTCATCAAAGAAAACACAGCGTCTTGACGGAGTCACGAAATCATCGATGAAATCGGTGTTGTTCAATAGCGTCACAAACTGAACGCACTGAAAGGGTAAGGTTCGCACACAGGGGTCAAAAACAAACGCAAACGAACGGAAGTTCGTTTGCGTTTGTTTTTGACCCCTGTGCCGAAACTTTAAACTCGGCCGACTGGAGCACGCGTACATGCATGCTCTTCTGCAAGTGTGGAAGAACCACACAATTGGCAAAAAATTTCGTTGTCTTCTGTTTATCGTAGCTGTTTGCTTTCAAGAATGTACACCATTACCAAATGTGTGTGCCCACCCACGCACGCACAGCAAACATGCGGAGCGCTTAACTAGTGGTTTTCGCCTTCCTGCTCCAGACGGAAGGAAAGCATTACGTAAACCGCATGTGAGTGCTGGGATGTCAGCGCGCAAGAAAAGCTCTGTGCGCTTGAACCTAGAACAGGCACAGAGAACAATAATGGGCCCCACATGAGAACGTCGACTTGCCGGAGACCGCGTGCAACGCGGTGCAAACGCAGCGCGCGCGCGAGAGAGAGAGAAAAAAAAAGAATGGCAGAAAAATATAACATCACCAGAAAAAAAATACCTGGGGTAACATGTTACGTAGGGTTGGTGGTCACATTATTTTTTTTTGCTCTTGGACTACTTCGCCCTCATGCAAATGCCGGCCCTCCCGTAGCGTTCCGCCCCGGCATCTCGGGTTGTGAACTGGCTGCGTACTCGAAGAGAAATAACTGTTCTGGGAAGTTGTTCAACATTTTGTTGCCGTGCTATTCCAATTCGCGATTTATTTGAAACGGGTCAATTATGCAAGGAGATGTACGTACGCCCTGTGATTTTTAGGGGGGGCTAAAAACCAAGAACGACAGCATTTTTAATGAATTTTCGCGTAGCAGTAGCTGTCAAGTGCGCACACGATTTCGCTTGGCATGCCGATCGCGCAAGTTCGTTGCAGCACGAATGATATTTCCCGATAACCATGCGCAGCAACTGCATGCTTTCTTTATGAAAGACATCCGCGTATCCTTCGTAATTTCAAAGAAATCAAATTGTTCCATGGGTAAAGCTAACCCAAAATCCTGGATAAATTAGGAAGTTTTGTACTGAGATTTAAAATGTATGTTTTATAGTTATATTGAATTAGCATTAAAAATTTTTGTTTTTGTTCATTAGTCAGTTTTGTTTTAGTAATAGTTTTTTTAGCATGAGGCAACATTCCGTCCTCCTCCTCACAGTTGTTGATAGATTGTGGGGTTTAACCCGCCGACGCAGGCGATGAGGCGCGCCGTAGTGGAGGGCTCCGGATTCATTTTGACCACTTGGGGATCTTTAACGTGCGCCGAAATCTCGTACACACGGGCGTTTTTGCTTTTCGCCTCCATCAGAAAAGCGGCCGCCGCGGCCGGGAATTGAACCCGTGACCTCACGCTCAGCAGCGCTGAGCCTTAGCCACTGAGCCACCGCGGCGGGTCTCCACATAGTTGTACATTTTGTAAAGGGCGTAAGCATGTGCCTCATGCACGATGCATGTGCCCAGCCTCCTCACGAGCATCACTGCTAAAGTGAGCTGGAAAATCCCGTACAGCCGACTGCGAGTTAGGCAAGTCGGCACTGCACCAAGCCCAGCACATGAAAGAAAACACAGCATGTTGACGGAGTCACGAAATGCTTTCACCCGCGGCCGCACTGTTTAATAGCATCCCAAACCGAATACACTGAAAAGGCAAGTTTCTCGCACAAGGGCAAAAACAAACGCGAGCGGAAAGAAGAAACTTGTAGGGCAGACACGCAACTACACCGCGGCCGCAACTTTGAGCCCAGCGGACCGGCCGCCCACACCGTCAACGCTGCCGCCGGCACAGCGCAACTCGCGACCGAAGCGCCTAGGGTAAAGTCGCGCCCGCTTTGGAGGGCACAGTTCCAAAACTGAAAAAGTATCTATAAACGTTGCTGAGTACGGCGTGCAGCGGCGCGGCCGTAACAGTTACCTCGATCGTCCCGTGACCCGTCTGGCATCGATTGTGATCTGTGGTGTGCCGTCGTGCCGTTAAACAACTGCAGTTATTAACTTATGAGGGTTAATTGGGTCCCTCGTCGTTTTCGGTTATGGCTGTCGTGTTCGACTTCGCGAAGAAGTATTTGAGAACAACTTTGCCACCTGAAGACGACTAATTTCGTTTGGCGCTTGCCCCTGAACGTCGCTCGCTCTTCTGCGTCTGTCAGGTAAGCTGTCTCGTCACCTTTGCCGCCTTTCTTGTCACTGGATGTCGTTTGTAGCTGTCATCGCCGCTTTAAGGATTCGTTAACAGGAGCCCGCGTGTGTGAATTGTTTAAATGAACTGGCTAGGTTGAACCTAGAGGGCTCGTCTCTAGAAAGGCGATGTGCAAAAGAACATTGTGGTGCTTGCATTGAGCGCTGAACGCACTGGCGCTCAGTAACTCAGTAACGTTTCCCATTCCGCAGCACTATATTGACCAGCTTCAGAGTTAATCACTGAGAACCACGTCTTATGCATGGTTTATCAGAACACGGGTGGCTACTCCTATGACAAGTGTGTGGCGCCCCCCATCCCTGATATTCGTTGGCCGCTAAGTTCAGTGGCCCCACCAGGCTCGGTCTTCTTTGGTGGGGTTTTTTGGCGCAAGGGCATCTAAGGCCAAGAGCGCCATTGCTACGATGAGGTAAAAATGTGCTAATGAAATGAGTGCAAATAATGCATAAAATTACTTCGGTGTAAAGGGCCGGATCCAAAAGATGAGTGAGGAGTGTGATGAGGCATGGAATGAGCTAACGGTGTATAGGGCCATGGTAAATAGAACCCTACGGATGAACAAGGTAATGAGGTGGACGAGAATGCTACTTTCTAAAACAAACCTGCTTTAAAAAACCGATATCATCAAGGTATTCTAAAACTCTGCTGAACTCGAAAACAGGACAGTCTGATAAAAACATTGCGATGTGCCGTGGCATATTCTTACGGTACATTTCCGGGAAATAGCGTCTCCTTTCTGGTTCCATGGCCGAGCACTCAACCAAAACATGGAGGACTGAAAGACCCTCGCCACATCTGGCACAGTTTGGCGGCTGGTCACCAGTCAGGAGGTAGGAATGCGTGCCATGTGTGTGTCCTATTCGTAGTCTGCATCGCCAGACCTCAAAGGCCCTGTTTTTTTCCCTGGCAGCTGATCGGCCGATTATAGGTTGTACCAAGTGAAGCTTGTTGTTGACTTCTCCGTCCCATTCTTTCTGCCAGAGCTGAAGGAGTATGTGTTTTACTGCTGGTTTCATATCCAGGTAAGGTACTTGCGTGATGTCAATACTGGTTTTTTCAGCTGCTCTGGCAGCAGCCTGGTCGGCTTCCTCGTTGCCAGCTATGCCACAATGGCCAGGAACCCAGCACACTATAATTTCTAAATTTAGCTGGTGTGCTTTGTACAGAGCTTTAAGAAGGGCAGTAAATGTGGGATTCTTGGTGCCCTTTCCTGTGGACAGGGCCGTGACAACGCTGAGGGAGTCTGTGAAGATAACAGACTTTTGTGTTTTGCTTGTGATAATGTGGTCCACAGCCAGATATACTCCGTTTGCTTCTGCTGTAAATATGGTTGTGTTTTTATGCATTGTTTTTGCTATTGAAAGATGCTGTCCAACAACTGCACAGGCCACAGCCGATTTGGTTTTCGATGCATCAGTGAAAAACTGAGCAGCCTTGTACTTGTCTTGGAGGTATGCGAAGTGCTGTTTGACTTCCAATAGTGAGCCTTTCCTCTCTACTTGTCTAAATGAGGTGTCGCATGATATGATGCTTGTATCCCAGGGTGCCACGCATTCATCTGGGGTCATTTTGAGAGTGTCATCAAACGAGATCGATAGTTTTGTAGAGATGGAATTGATCAGCAGTGGAAACGGTTGAGCTAAGGAAGGTCGATTTGAAAAGAGCTGCATTCTTGAGTTATCTCTAATCAGGGAGTCACACGGGTGCTCGGGCTGTGACGTAACCTTCAGGGCATAAATAATACCAATAAAAGTTCGCTGGTACTCCAGAGACCAACAGCCTGATTCAGCATAGAGGCTCAGAACTGGACTAGTGCGGAAGGCCCCTGTGGCCAACCTGATGCCCAGATTGTGGATAGGATCAAGCATTTTCAGTGCAGTGCTAGAGGCTGACCCATAAACTACACATCCATAATCTAGGCGGGACAAAACAAGACTTTTGTACAGGTGTAGTAGACACTTCTTGTCAGTGCCCCATTTCATGTGTGCTAGTATCTTAAGCACATTCATTGCCTTCAAACACTTCAGTTTCAGATACTTCAGGTGGGGGGTGAACGAGAGTCTCGAGTCGAAGATCAATCCGAGAAACTTATGTTCTGTTTTAACAGGAAGCAGCTGTCCATTTAAGTAGATTTCTGGTGCAGGGGCAATGCCCCTTTTTTTCGAGAACAGTACACAGGCACTTTTTGAGGGGTTAAATTTGAAGCCATTCTCATCTGCCCATTTGGACAGCTTATTCACCGACAGCTGAATTTGGCGTTCACAAAAGGAGAGATTGCAGGACTTGAAGCCGATCTGCACATCGTCAACATACACTGAGTAAAACATGGTTGGCGGAAGTACAGTGCGTAGGGAATTCATTTTTACAATGAAAAGTGTGCAGCTCAGCACACCTCCCTGCGGCACCCCTGTCTCTTGTGTAAATGGTTTAGACAGAGTACTGCCGATCCTTACACGAAATGTCCTATCAGAGAGGTAGCTTTCAATTGTTTTTAGCATATTTCCTTGTATCCCAAGGGCACAAAGATCTCTCAATATACCAAACCGCCAAGTAGTATCATAGGCCTTTTCAAGGTCAAAGAATACAGACAGAAAGTACTGTTTATGCGCGAACGCATATCTTATTTGGGACTCCAAGCGCACAAGTTGGTCAAGCGTGGATTTTTGTTCTCGAAAGCCACACTGGAATGGATCCAGGAGCCTGTTTGCTTCTAGAAAATGCATTAATCTTCGGTTGATCATTTTTTCAAATACTTTGCACAAACAGCTAGTCAGAGCTATAGGTCTGTAGCTAGATGCAACTGCTGGGTCCTTCCCTTCCTTCAATACTGGAACAACAATGGCCTCTTTCAGCCTTGGAGGGATATATCCATTGTTCCAGATCCTATTAAAAAGTGATAGTAATGCAAGTTGAGTTTCTGGGTGCAAGTTCTTGATCATTTCATAGTGAATATTGTCAGGTCCAGGTGCTGCTTTACCAAGTGTGTTTAGGCAAGCTTCAAACTCAGCAATAGAAAACTCAGCATTATATGCCTCACTTGGAGGTGATTTACGATGAAGTTGCAGTTTTTCTTCCCTTCGTTTCAATTTAAGAAACTTGGCTGAGTAGTGCGCTGCACTTGAAACCGACTCAAAGTATGCTCCCAGTGCATCCGCCTGATCTTCCAGAGTGCCACCAGCATTATCAACTAGAGGGCGGGGGCAAGTCTGCTGCCCTTGCAACTTGCGTATCCTATTCCATACTTTATTTTGGTCGGTGTAAGAGTTAATGCCCTCTATGTACTTCTCCCAACTCTCACTTTTTGCTATCCGTCTCACTCTTCTCGATTGGGATTTGATGCGTTTGAAGTTTATGTAGTTTTCAGTCGTGGGAGAGTTACGGAAGAGGCGCCATGCTGCATTTTGTTTTTTCCTAGCACTTTGGCAGTCCTCATTCCACCAAGGAATCGGCTTTCTTTTTGGGTTACCAGAACTTTGTGGGATACATTCACTAGCGGCTTCAATTATGTGCTTTTCGATAAAGGAAAGTGCGCTATCAATGTCCAGTGAATCTAGATAGTCACGTGGAAGACAGGTGAGCTGTCGAAACTTTTTCCAGTCAGCAGACCCCATCCTCCATCGTGGTACACTGTTCTGATCATGTGTCGACATTACCTTTTCTTTCAGCACGATTGGAAAGTGGTCGCTTCCATAAGGGTCATCCAGGACATGCCAGTCCAGTAGTGGGAAGAGAGTAGCAGTGCAGAGAGCTGAGTCAACTGATGAGGATGTTTTGTGCGTGGGACTGAAGTATGTGGGCTTCTTTTTGTTCAATATGCAAGCTCCAGTGGAGACTAGTAATTTTTCTATCATTCGCCCTCTTGAGTCGTAGTTTTCACAGCCCCAGAGAGGATGATGGGCATTGTAGTCTCCTGCTATTATGTACGGCTCTGGGAGCTGGTCCATTAGATTTTCAAATTCAGATTTCTGTAGTCGCTTGTCTGGGGGAATGTAAATGGAGCAAATTGTTATTAGTCGCTGCAACCATATAACTCTCACAGCTACAGCCTCTAGTTCAGTCCTGAGTTTAACTTCCTTAGCTGTGGTTGACCTATGAAGGATAATAGCCACACCACCCGATGGTTGGTTGGTGTTTTGCCTGTCCTTTCTGTATGTGATGTACTGGGGTAAAAAGTCTGTGTGTTTGCTGCTTAAGTGGGTTTCTTGGAGACACACTGCCAAAGGTGCATGCTCCCAGAGCAGCTCTTTAACATCATCCAAGTTTTTCAGAAGCCCCCTGCAGTTCCACTGCAGTACACTACAAAAAGCCATTGCTAGTATTGAGACGTTTGTTACTAAAGACAGGCTCAGCTTGTTAGGTGCCAGAGCCTTTTCCAGTAGGAGACACCTTAGGGAGCTCTGCTTTTTTGGTCAGTTCCTGGGAGTTCGTACGTTCCAGAGGTTTGTGGCGATCCTTCGGCGTGATTGACGCAGAGGATGGCTCACTTGTGTCCATAGCCTCCAAAGAAGGCTTCTTTGTTGACGGTTTGAGACCTGGGGCCTTGGCTGGCCTCCGGTTCTCCTGTGAAGTTACGACCGTCTCAGTGGTGTTAGTCAGCTGTGCAGACCGCGAGGCTGCAGCTGACACATTGACCGTTTTCGGGCCACCATTTCCTTGAGGTGCAGCAGGTGTCACTGTTTGCACCTGGGGGGCTGAAGATGTCTCCTCAGGCCCTCTCAACGAGGTCCCTGATTGGACAGTTGCCGCACGTGACGCCGCCCCCTGACGCGCCACGTCGGCGTATGCTATCTTATGCGTGATAGCGAGACGCCTGCGTGCTTCGGGGTAAGAGATGTTTTCTTTTACTTTCAACGCAATTTCTTTTTCTTTTTTCCATTGCTGGCATGAGCGTGAGTATGCAGCATGGTCACCGCTGCAGTTGACACAGTGTGGTGGGGCAGTGCAGCTTTCCGACACATGGTCGGTTTTGCTGCATTTTGCACATGTCTGCTTACCCCTGCAACTCTGTGATCCGTGGCCAAATTTCTGACAAGTATAGCACCGGCGCGGGTTGGGGATGTAAGGTCTGACTCGGATTTTCACGTAGCCAGCTTCTACGGTCTCCGGGAGAACCGTTGTGCCAAAGGTGAGAACAATGTGCTTGGTGGGGATTTCTTTGTTTTCGCGGCGGATGACTATCCGCTGAACTTTGATGACATTTTGCTCATGGAAGCCTTCAAGAAGTTCATTTTCAGTAAGGTCTAGGAGGTCTGCTTCACTTATGACACCACGCACGGTGTTCATGGAGCGGTGAGGACTGACAGTAACAGCGTTGTCACCAATTTTGTCAACTTTGAGGAGCTTGTCACATTGAGTCTTATCTTTAACTTCAATCAGCAGGTCGCCATTGGACATTTTTTGTGCCTTGTAGCCAGCCCCAATGAGGTTCGATAGACATTTGGACACAAGAAATGGTGACATCTTTCTCATTGTTGTGTTCTCATTTTCCGAGTGCATCACGTGGAAGCGTGGAAAACATTCTTGCCTCTTTGAAAGAAAAAATTCAAAGGTGGTTGCCTCGGTGCGCCCCCTTTTAAGAGAGCGATTCATGGAAAAGGGATTAGAAGATGCCATACAACAAGTATGTGTTCGGTGGCAAGGTCGGTCGCCCACCACCGAGCCCAACAAGGGAACGTGGCTTTTTCAGCACACGCTAACCGTACCTTGCCACTATAACCCTATGCTTGAAATCAGGAGTGACATCTTTGCACAGGGTTAACCCTCGCCGCCTGGAGAAAAAACGGAGAAATAAGGAAGAGAGAAGACGACAGGACAGGGTTAGGAAAGACGATAGGAAAGCAAAAGAATGAAGAGGAGGACAGGAAAAGGCGACTGGCTGATTCCCCCCAGGTCGGGTCAGACTGGGGGCACCGTCTACGGGAAGCGGGGGCCGAAGTGGTGTGTTGCCTCTGCCAGGGGGCCATGAAGGTCCAAAACAACCCTGGCTTTGGCTCAACCACCAGGATGCCCTTTTCCCCGGACACGGCAAAGCCACGCACAGCCGAGGGCGTGGGTGGGTCCAACCCACATGGGCTCGGGGTCCGCGGTGTCGCCACTACCGTCACACCAGGCTCGGTGGGCAACATTGTGGGTGGCCGGGCAATAAACACTGCCGAGCACGGCTGCTCGGGGGTCAGTCACCGTCACCACCAGCACGCTGCATGTCGTCTCTCGGCTGGAGGGTATCCCTACCCTCCCAGGTTCACGAACGCGGGTCTAAATCGTGACACTGGCGACAAGGGAAGAAGCCCGCGGAGCAGCCCAAGCCACCGTGAACGCCACCACCGAGAATGCCGAGACACCGCCCCCTCAAGCCAGCCGCCATTACGCCATGCCGCTGTACGGGAGGCTCGAGCCGTTCGAGGGTGAAGGGTCCGCCTGGCCGGTCTACGAGGAACAAGTCGGCGTGTTTTTCCGGGCGAACGACACACCCGAGGCGAAACAGCGCGACATCTTCCTGGCCAGCTGCGGGACCCGCGTCTTCGCTCTCCTGCTCGACCTGCTCAAGCCGGCCACGCCGCACGACAAGTCGCTGGGTGAGCTGCTCGCTACGCTACGCTCGCACTACAGCCCGGCTCCGTCGACGTTAATGGAGCGTTTTCGCTTCAATAACCGGAGCCGCCGAGACGGAGAGACGCTCGAGCAGTTCGTCGCAGCACTGCGAGGGTTGGCAAGCGGCTGCGCCTTCGGGGAGCAGCTCGACTCGCTGCTCCGGGACCGTTTCGTCTGCGGCATCAACGACCCCGCCATGCAGACGCGACTCCTGGAGCTTCCCGACCCCTCGCTGGACGACGCCGTGAAGGCAGCGCTGGCGATGGAGGCTGCGGCCAAGGACGCGGGCGAGCTAGCGCGTGCAGCCGGCTCACCGTCTGCGAAGGCGGCGGTGAACAAGATGGCGGACTTTCCAGCCACTAAGTCTGTGTTCGTTCATTACAACACAAACTTGTGTTCTTCTGCACCGGTTGAGACTTTTCTCGTTTGCGAGCCTCGTGCTCAGACCCAATCGACGTTGTCTAGAAGACAGCTTGTTTGAGAAGCTGCTTTTGCTTAAGTGTAACTAACTAACGAACCAACTGCTGAAATTTCAACTTATTATGGTAAATGACCTAGTTAAACATGAAAATGAAGATGTATTATCAATTTATTTTAAAGACCTCCGCCGCATGAATGTGTAAACTTATGATGATTGTGTATTATTAGTCTTTTCGTTATTTCATTTTCTTTTGTCTTTGCATTTACTTTTACTTGCTGTTCTTTTCTTTGATTTGTTCACAACTGCTTGCAAGTACCTGCACGTCAGTTATACCCTGTCATGTATGTAACATAGTTTGTATCTGTGTTAGTATTGTAAATGTCTTTTAGAACCTGAAGTCGCCAAAATAAAAAAAGTATTTCAGTATCTGTATCTGTATCTTGTATTCCAGAATACTTTTTTGTGCAAATTGCACAAGTATTTCGGAAATATCCCGTTACGTCTAATTTACATGTATCTTAGTATCTGTATTTTAGGCGCCCAGCGCATGTATCGCCATATCTGTATTCCAGAATACATTTTGAAGTATCTCTGCCCAGCCCTGTCAAAGAGCAGGCTATGATCCCTAGCACTGTTCCTATGAAGTCTGCTAGAGAATGTTGTGCTGCCAACCGCTTTGGCCATAATTCTTAGATTCACGCTGCTTCTAAACAAAAGCAAAAAATGAAAGGTAGGCTTTCACAATGTAAGCTGAAGTTTACGTTTGATACATTTTCTCGTTTACTTTAGTTGCTGTTAATGGCAGTTAAACACGTTTACTTGTTAAGTGTGTTTACCTTTGAACCGCTGTGTAGCAGGGAGCCGCGCTGCTGTGACCTATGTGGGGGATACTTTGAAATCCTGCGAAAATGTCATCCCACCGTAGCGTTAAGTGTCGCAAGGGCAACTCAACATGCTCGTCAGTTTTGTCGAGCAGAATGACATCTTGGTTCGGGAGCCCTGCACGCATGCTTCAGCAGAAAGAAAAAGAAAGAAGCTTGGTGCGAGTTCGCAGAACTCTTGAACTGAGAAGGTCCTGTGACGAAAACAGTCATGTAATGGAAATCGGTGTGGAGGAAGCGCTGGGGGAAAACTCGGAAGCGGGCATCTGAATATGACCAGAATATGGGGTGAGCATTACACCGGTGCCATCAATGAGCGTCTTTTTTTCGTTGGTGTGTGCACTCTGCATCCTGTGTACATGTGTGTACACACGGACCTGCACTCACGCATGTATTAGGTTTGTATTACACTTTGTACAGCAACTTTTTTTTATTGCCTGTGCGCATGCTTAGCAAGTGTTACGATTCTACAGTGGTACTAGAGGTGGCAGATTGCCAGACCTGGACGGCCACATTCTCGATCTGATTGGACCGAGCAGTGTGGTTGGCGTGGGGTCTTCCGTTCTAGATCAGCCCACCGACACTGACAGTAGGCAGGTACAACTGTAAACTGACACTATGGCGACCCTTGTTTATATTTGACGGATTTCATTGCGCAAAAATACGTAAAGTGCTCCTAACTGCACTCCTTAATCATTGCATGCATGCACAGCAAGCTAACATTTTTTATTCTCTTTGCGGGATGGTTAGGCTACGGCATCCATCCTAACTGGCTCCCAGCAAGGCAGGTTTGTAATTGCGCAGTTTGCACAATTTTTAGCGGTAGCAGTGTTGATCGGTTATAATGCATAATGCGCAAAAATGCATACGAAAACATTCGCAAGGGCTGTGGTCTAAGCTGTGGATCCTGTCTGCGCCCCACCTCGGTGCAGTTTCACCGGAACCTGTGGATTTTATCCTCGCCCCACCCTGGTCCAGTTCACCGGTGGCCTGGTCTCGCAGTCAGGCAGCAGTCCTCCCTTTCTCGAGGCTACCCTCCAACACGTGCCAGCAGCAGCCATGCCAGTGGGTAAGCAATCCAAGTGACAATGTCGGGCTAACTGGACTGATGATGTGTGCTCTTAGCGCAGTATAGCTTATTGGTGAACACGTCCTACAGGATCACTTCGTGCACAGGAGAAAGGATTGGCATTGTCGCTGAAGATGCTGAAGGAGAAGCCATCATATGCGCTCCTATACCACCCGTGAACGACCTTTGTGCCGTCGTGTTGTGTGCGCGCACTGTGATCGCACAGTAAACAAGCTTGCGAAGTGATGTGTTACCATACCTTAGTGAAATATCTCAGCAACGCTTTGGAATCCATTACAAATTCCCCCACTGGGAACCACGCTCTTATATATACACAAGGCAAGTTCATTCTTTGCGAGCGCTCTTTCACAGTTCGCCATGACTGATGCCATGCAGTTCTTCCCGAGTGGCTATACTCACAACTTCATTATTTCTCGCCATATAAACAGTGTTTTTATGCACGCAGTCTCGAGAGAGACCTACCGGTATGATCCCACCCCAGCCTGTCAAAAATGCTGCACATAAGTGCAACAACACGATGGATGAGGCTAACGTACCAGGTTTAATTAACTGTATACTGAACATCGACCCCTCAAAATTTGCTTTTGACATTGATCTTGCATTGCTATGAACTCGTTACCTTAGCAAGTTTCACATAAAAAGCCTAACAACTACAGCACTTGTCATTGTGCCATGCTGATGTTGTAACGTTCAACATTTCACTTTATATTAGACCTGCGTAAATGTGTTGGAATTGCGTCATCTAGAACTCAAGGTCGCATAGGAGAGAGCGGACGTGATGCCCCTGTTTCGCATCACGTACGCAAAGCGCAAGTTCAAAACGGAAGTTTTGAACGGCAGCAAACGAAAGCGTGTTTCTTTTTGTCATCTTGCAGGCCGTCCGAAACCGTGGTGCAGCTCTTCCCAACTGCTGGGGGTTTATAGACGGCCAGCTGGCCCCGTCAGCCAACCGAAAAGAAACCAGCGTGACTATTTCTCGGGCCACAAGCGAATGCACATGGTGAAATACCAGTCAGTGATGATGTGCTCAAATGGGATTGTATGCCAACTTAATGGTCCATATCCCAGAAGGCGGCATGATGCAGCTACTTGTTTTTCTGTTTGATGTTAAAGAAAATTGTACATATAAAGAATTGTCTGCGCCAATTGTGACAAGGTGAAGAGCATCCGCATCCCGTAACGACAACCCCTGCCAAAGAGTTTCATTTCATTGCTTCCCATCAAGTCATGACTGCCAGTAAAACCTGTGCTCATATACTCACGACTTCGTTATTTTTCTCGCCATATAAACAGTGATTTTATGCATGCAGTCTCGAGAGCGACGTAAAAGGTTTGATCGCACCCCAGCCTCTCAAAAATACTGTATATAAGTGCAACAACTTGAAGGACGAGGCTATTGTACCAGGTTTAACTGTATACTGAACATCAACCCCTCAAAATCTGGTTTTGACATTGAAATCTTGCACTGCTATGAAGTGTTCATGTTACCTGAGAGTTTCACGTAGAGCCTAGTCAATTACACTACGTGTCATCGTGCCAAGCTAATGTGTTTTAAGGTAAAATATTCCGCTTTGTTTTACAGCTGTGTAAATGTGTTGGCATTGTGTCATGTAGAACTCAAGACCGCATGGAAGGGAACGGACGTGATGCACCTGTTTGCCGATATTCAAAACGCAAATTTTGAATAGCAGCGAGAGCAAACGTGTTTCGTTTTGTCATCTTGCAGGCCGCCCGAAACCGTGGTGCAGCTCTTCCCAACTGCTGGGGGTTTATAGACGGCCCAGCTGGCCCCATCAGCCAACCGAAAAGAAACCAGCGTGACTATTTCTCGGGCCACAAACGAATGCACATGGTGAAATACCAGCCGGTGATGTGCTCAAATGGGATTGTATGCCAACTCAATGGTCCATATCCCTGAAGGCGGCATGACGCAGCTACTTGTTTCTTTGTTTGATGTTAAAGAAAATTGTGCTTCCATCCATAATAGACCTAGAAACCTTAAGGATAAAGTTTGGCGAGCAGTAAATAATGCCACGTTTACCATGGAGACAAGCAGTGCTTCCTGCAGCCATCGTATAATTGTGTCATAATTAGGAGAAGTAAATTACAGTAGGGCACATACGGAAACAGGTGTATTGCTAACTTGCGCATTTTTCTCTCTTCTAGTTCAGAAATGCTGTACCATATATAAAAATATAGCAAGCAGCAAGACATACATACAGACGGTTTCAGAAATGCTTACAGAAATGCTGCTTGCATATAAGGCGACATGAACACACAATTTAAAAACCAATTTCAATGCAATTTGGCTAGTTCTGCAGTTGTGTAGGGCTGAACTTCCAGCACTTAATATTTTGCCATCAATCAGTATTTTACTGTTTCCCACGCTGCTGTATTGTTTTCACGTATGCTTTCTTTATATGTATCTTAAGCTATAGGTCTAGCCATCAATAAGTATTTTACTGTTTCCCATGCTGCTGTACTGTTTTCACGTATGCTTTCTTTATATGTATCTTAAGCTTAGGTCTAGCCTAACCGGTGAAGGCAAGTATTGAAAGAATAAAACCCCAGGCGCAGTACCGTAGCAGAATGGAGCAGGAGACCTGTATTACCTAGTACCATGTTTCTGAAAAAAAAAAGAATACCTGATTAAGATAAAAAAAAAGTTTGACAAACGAAGTTAACAAAACTGAGAAAAAAGTCTGAAGGAGGTTGGATCAAACAGAGCCGTTTGGATAAATAACAAAGGCACGAACACTGCGCGGTGCAACCACACCGGAAAATGCTAGGCTGAGAGGCAGAACTACCAGTCACATAAAGGCAAGTGTGTTCACCCAATTAGGAGACACGGTGGCAAAATATCAATACGCGGGCACTTGCAACAGCCATTAACGCAAATGGCAGTTGAATTCCCTGACGGCCATGGAAACTGAACAGTGGCAGCTGTGCTCACATGGCACTTTATGTTCAGTTCCGTATGAATAAATCATCACGTAACTCTTAAGCATTCCAGACGCTTTCTTTCGACGGCAGCTCCCGGTAGCACAGCTCCAGGTTTCGTGAGGCATTAGACTTGGAAAGAGACAAGCAACAATTTGTATGCATTTCATGCATTGTATTTCAACCACAGGTTGGCAAGTCTATCACAGCAGTCTCGAAAAAATGCAATTGACAATCGAGGTTTTAGGCTGACCACACGACAGCAGGGTAGAAGTGTCACCAAGAAGAAAAAATACACCTTCAAGGGCCCCTGAGATGAGGTTTTTGTGGGGGTCGATGGTATCGGAGCGCAACGGCTATTTCTTGAACTAACCTGCGACGCGCCAGTCTGACGTTGATTTTAAGCATTTTTTTTTTACTAGTGTAAAACCCCAGAAAGCCACAAAAAAATCTTTCGTGTATGCTTCCATTTATGCTGTGCCAGATATTTGTGTTCTACCGAAGTGTAAAGTGATTACACACCCGGCTCGAAGCTCACCTGTTCTTGGCGGAAGGATGCAGTGAGCGCAGAAGCAACGACGTGCGCGGTGCGAGGGCTCGGCGCTATGTTTCTGGTATGAGTTTTATCAGTTTAATTTGTTTTCTTGGCTGCTGTATCCGAAACGATTCTTTGAACCCTCTTCTGTGTATCGAGGAAAGCCTCGACATTGTTTCAGTTATGGTGTTGTAACAGACGGCGCGCCATGAGAGCTCCGCACCGACGACGAAGGCAGGAGCTCCTCAAGCAGCGCTTGGGCGACACTGGGCACTGCTCGTGATAAAGAGGCGCACGCTCACATGCGCTCTTGCTGGCTGAATAGATCGGTTCAAGCCCAAACTCTGTCGCGGGTGATTGTGTCTGCGCCGTGAAGAGCATTGGCATCCCGTAACGACAACTCCTGCCAAAGAGTTTCATTTCATTGCTTCCCATCAAGTCATGATCGCCAGGAAAACCCGTGGGAGTTCATCTATGTCGTCTCTGCCTACAGCGAGAATCAGTGAAAACGTGCCCGAGTCAGAGAAGGTCGACAGAGTGCTCCGCCTGAGTGCTCCCCTACCCCTTAATAAACTTGTGTGGATTTTCTGCTGACTGGTCGTGGTGTCCAGATTACATGCACTGCGTACTTCTGGGTGCGACACGTCAAATGGCTGAAGTTTGGTTTTCTGATTGCCTGCATCAGCCAAACAGTTCAAAGGAGTTGGACGACTCAGGACCAGGGTTCCACATTGGAAAAAAGTCTCAACTATACTTGGGGACAGCTTTCTGTGGCAGTGCAGTCAAGGCTACAGAGCTGAACCACATTGTTTTTATGCGCAGCTAGTTCAACAAAAATAATTTGCACAGTGTAATCTAAGCTATGAAAAATATATATTTATTATTTTGTGGCCTTCCCTTGATAATGCCACAACGATTAGCGAGAATATGTGAAACAGAAAGCATTAATTTTTAGATTTCTGTGTGCCACTGGCGTTGCATAGGTTCTCTTAAAAGAAAAAAAAACATGGCATCTTTGTCGACGGCAGCTTACCTAGCTCGTCATTTCATTCGCTGCATAGAATTTTCAAGAAGCTTCAGAAGAAATGCCGACCAAACACCAGTGTATTTTGAGATGCCTAGGGACACCACTCTGGAAAAAAAGGGCTTGGAATCTTTTAAAGTGCTCACTGGCAGACACACCAAGCTGCGCTGCACAGTAATGTTGTGCGCTTTGGCTGAAGGCACCAAACTATAACCATATGCTGATCTGAAGCGCAAGACGATACCAAGTGCAACACTGCAGCCAGGGATTGTTGTGCGGGCGAAAGACAATTCCTGGACGAACAGTGACCTCGTCGGTGACTGCCTTCGCGCAACATGGGAAATAAAGACCCGGTCCCTTGTTGGCACACCAATCGATGGTGATGCTGGGCTTGTTCAGAGATAACTGCACTGACGTGGTGAAAGCTCGCCTCGCTGAGAACAGGAGAGACCTAGTGATAATACCCATTGGCATGACTTCCGTACTGGACGTGTGCCTTAATAAACCATTCAAGGCCTGCATGAAGATGCTGTATGCAGAGTGGATGGCCAATGGCTTTTACGCTCTCACACAGACAGGATGCATGCGAAGGCTAGACATTGCGCTGCTCAGTGGATCGTACATGCAAGGGGGGAGATTTGGGCTGACATGGCGCGCAAAAAGGTTCAAGAAGCGCGACATAAGCAACAGCTTAGATGGCACCGACAATGGTTGCCTTTGAGAGCAGCGATGAAGCCTCAGATGGCAGCAGTGACAGTGGCGAGTCTGAGACGACTGACCAAATCAGACTACCGTGCTGACAATGTTGCAGCGGTTGCTTTGAAATAAACACCTTTTGTAATTCAGAATATGAGGATAACTTCCTAGCACCCATTTTTTCAGGTAAGCATGCCAGTTATAGATGAGGATACTTTTTTTTTCGTGGTGTTCAAGGTTAAGGGTGCGGGTTATATGCAAGGAAATATGGTAATTCTTGCCAGAGGTCAAGGATTGGCCTTCCCTTGGCAAGGATTGTCAGGAGAGCTTTAGCCCCTTATGACCAGTTGTTCGCATTACAGTGTTAAATTGGCAAAGGCATCCCAGTAACAAGCTCCACGACCTCCACCGTGCAGTGGTACCGTTGTGGTGAGCAACGAGCCGAAGAGCGGCCTCCGTGATGACGAGAAAGAGGCTACAGCAAAAATTAACCGCTCTAATGCACGGCGAGATGAACAGTGACAATCACAGGAGGAGGAATACGGTGTGCGTACGTAACTTGAGCAAAGTAACGCCAAGATCCGATGCTGCCGACGTCCTAGAGGGAGCTTCGGGCGAACGGTAGTTAAAACCCAAAGGCCAAACTGTCAACCCTCCTGAGGCGTGTCACACTCTGCATGAAAAGACACACAAAACACATCACCTATTGGAAAGAGGGAGGGAAAGGAGGAGTCTGTTGCAGCACAGGTGGCAATGAGTCAGCCTTCGCTGCCACCGACAATGGTCATCCAAAGGTTCCGGTTGACTACTACTACTACTACTACTACTACTAAGTGGTTCAGGAGAAAAGGAAAGGAAATGCACTGGGGATATTATTGAGCCCAGCTGGGGGCTCACCTGCATACAACCCAGTGCTGGGGGGGGAGGAGGAGGAGGGGGATGAAAGATTAGAGGAGAAAAGAGGTGATGAAAGAGATGGGTAAGCTAGGAAAAGATAACGTGGAGCCTCTACTTAAAGCTAAGCGAAGCAGCAGCAGCAATGGCGCGGACGGCAGACTGCTGTCTAGAGGCGCTTGTTGAGACCCGCGGCCTCCAGGTAGATGAGCAGGTGGCGGAAGACGTCACGGCGGGTTCCGGCGGGGCCCGTCGGGAACAGTAAGCTCTCGAGGTGCTGGTAGGGCAGTTGAGTTGTATTTCCGAATCAGCAGGCACACGGTGTCTTTCTCTCAAGGCACCAGTGCTAAGTGGGAAAGCATCTCGGCGCGCCGTTGTACGGTGCACTATGAAAGCTTGCACACCACGTCAACACGCAGACACAGTCGATCCGTAAAAACTCAAATTATAAGCCATGAAACCAGAACAAGGAATCAGCAGCTGCTATGCCTGCACTCAGACGGAATCCCCCCCATAAATGGCAACATGTGGAACAAGCAGTGGCATCTAACTTCCATTCAGTAAGTAATGGCTGCTGCTATTCCTCCTGTTGATTCCGACAACCAGCATTCCTCTTCGGCCATCCATTGACATCCGTATTCACTCGAGGAATGTAAGTACCATATTTGCTCAAATCTAAGCCTATACTTGTTAAAAAAAAAAAGCCTTTTACAAAAGTCCAGGGTCAACTTAGATTCAAGGATGCGGCTTTCCTGTCACCACTAGACACTCAAGCCACCTCGCGGCCACAGGCTTGCAGATTGCCGGTTTGTTTGCAGGCTCCATTTTGCTTGTTTCAACATTGTGAACTCAGCTGTCAGCATTCTGTGCTTGCTTGCTAGCTTAAGTCGCCATGTGACCTCAAGAAGCGCTTGTGCTCGCAGCACAATGGCACCCACCAAGCGGTGCCACTACACTGCGGCTTTTTAGTATGGAGGCCAAGAGAACTTCAAACCTTCAAGCACAGTGCGACTTTGGAGTCGACGAGAAGAATGTGCGCCGGTGGCGGAAGCAGTGGTTTATATTGCTCATCTATATTATGTCACTCCTGCCCATATTACATTGCTGTAGTTCGAAATTTGACAGTTTTTTTGTACTTGTTCCTTTTTTTTGGATCAGAACACCTAATGTGGGTGGAACACATCTGATTGCATTACCAAAGGCTGGTTCAGGGCCCCTTTAAGAACAGACTGCTAGCTAAAGTGCCCGTCTTTTTCCAGCTGGCAAGGCTGGTGAAATCGATTAAGGAAAGGACATCCAAACTGGATCGGGCGGCTGCAAGCAGCACACACGCAGGCAAGGGCGCTCTTATGGCAGCCGGCTGGGACTCGTGTCACGTGGCAGTGGAACGTGGCAGTGGAACAATTTCATTGTTTGAAACAATGAAACAGGAGCCTCGACTACCCTGCCGAACATGCGCGAAGGCTGCGACGATGCGACAACGCTCTGAATGTGGCTTAGCTTGTCTTGGCTCCACATGTAGTCAAGATGTGGGACTGATGTCAATGGCACTGCGGCTTGCCTAACGAAACCAAAACTTGAACGAAGTTTTGATATTCGTTCATCCCGAATACTTCAAAATATCAGAAATTGTAAATTGGAGTCGAAGCAAATTCAAATACTGTAATATTCGTTAGAATATTCGAAGCGCCCGAATATTCACACAAGCCTATTCTTTAGGCATGGAGTTATCCAAGCGGATTATTGGGCTGAAGTGATAACGGCAGGTTTCCACGTCTTCTGGCACACTGGGAGACGGGTGTTCATCGCCCTGTTTCAGAAGTTTCAGCGGGAACACGTCTGCGCGTTTCAGGGGGCCCGTGCGATGTGGGAGCAGGTCATAGCCCCCTCGGACTCGTCTTTCCAGTCCTCAAAGGTGGTTTATTTCAACATGAAGACCCCTCTCTGTTCGGCGAATGTGGCTGAGCTGCAGGAGAGGCAGGTGCCGTTGGTTTCAGTGGGAGGGTTCCGGCACTCTCCACCCCTTCCCCCCCGCCCGCATGGTCTGACAGCACCGCCGGAGCAAGAAAAGATTGACCCAGGGTGCCGTGACCTCCCTGACCATATCAATGAGGGCATCGATGGTTATGTCTTCTCAGGTGATGTCACTGATCTTGCACTGCAGGCCCAGGGGTTTACAGAGCTGGTTGTGAGGCCTCTGACGGATTTTGATTTTGACGTCTTTTGGGACATCTTTCTGCGTATGTCCGCCGATCTCTCTCTCCCCCTCCCCGACTGAAGATGGGGAGGACATCGCGCAGGTGGCTGTTCCCGACATCACGTCAACGTCCCTGATGGCCCAGCAACAGACTTCCTCGTCCGCTGGCCGCCTACCACTTGTAACGCTCTTCAGCTCACCATCAGGTTCTAAGAAGGAGATGCAGGCCAGCGCCGTCATGGTCAATGTGAAGGTCTTGGACTTTGACACGACTCCTGACAGCCTGCCTTTGAAGCGGACGGCCAAACCGGAAGTCATCAAGAAGAGAAAAAAAAAGTCCGGGTCACATACAACGAGTCCCAGGCCAACTACATGATTCTCAAGCATGTCTTCGGTGATCTTGTTTCGGTGGAGCGTGACCCGGCATCGGGCCAGGCCATAGGCATGTCATCCCACGAGGGTGCCTCCCGCACCATCTTTGAAAGGTGGTTTCATGTCTTTCACTGAAACACCAGTGGTGATTGGACCCAGTTTATTGACTGGCTCGAGACCGTTTACGGACATGAGTCTGACAAGAAGTCCTGGGAGGCCACACCGGGTCCGACTGACTTTTGCGCCTATGCCATCATGTTGTTGGTTCAGGTTGATCTGTCTGCACTGTCGGAGGAGGCCATCCGTCTACTCTGTCGCACATTGGCCGACTATGCCTGCCCGGCTGTGCAGGTGCATGGGGACCAGGTTTTCCATGCACCGTACCGCACTGGGTCTGGCTCGTACGTCACGGCCCACGGCAACACCTGGCGCCATTCGTTTATGGCTGACAATGTGATCGACTGCCTGCACTCCAGGGGAGCAAAACGGAAGAGGAGTACCTGCGGCAGTTCGACGTTCTCGGCAACGACTTTCGAGGACTGGTCTTGCGCCGTGAGACGGCCAAGCCGTTCGACAAGACCATTGATGACGTCTTTGGTACCGTCACAGTTACCTCCACTACCCCCTATCTTTGGCAAGTCCAACCAGGGAGAGTCGCTTGAGTTTCAGCGACGCTGACATGTCAGAATGGGAGATGAGATCAGGACCTTCCGTGAGCCAGTCAGAGTCCTGGTGAAGCTCATCCATGGCCAGGCAGCTTCCAATGTGAGCCGCTTTGTTGCATCACTACAGGCCATGCTCTACGATGTTGGATTTAACCCGTGGCTACACTCTTGTCCTTCTAAAGCTTGTCCCGTTGGCTTCTGTAAAGCGGGCCGAATATGAAGCGTAAGTGGAAAAGAAGACTCGCAAAGTGCCCATTACGCGAGACCACCCGGATGACTTTTTCACCTCGTTTAATGTCACCGCTGATGCTGATGGGTCCCAGGCGGGTCCCACACTTGCAGCCTATTCCTTCTTGGTTAGGCACAAGCAGAGGGCAGTCAAACTCACCAGGAGGCAATAAACTGGAATCCAGGCCAGTGAGAGGGCTGGCCCTCAGTCGGGTTGGCTTCCAGCTGTTTTACGGCGATGGTCGAGTGGCAAAACTCGTATCGTTAGCGGGAGGAACCAGGTGCGAATCCTGTACCGCCGGATACCCACTGGTTTTTTTAAAGGGTACAAGCGTCCCCGGAGCCTCTGGACGCCTTGGACGTGGGAATATATGCTTGGAGCTTGACCACAAGCAACCATGGAAGGCTATGTGGGAGGTCCCTCGAGTCCCTTCAGGTGGGGTCAGGGACTGCTGGGCACCCACCAGTTTGAAGGGAACAGGAGCCTACCATGCGGGGTTCCTGGAAACCGTAATACCACGCCGGACCGTATCATTGGTTACAAGAGGTAGGTACTTCGGTACCGCTGGGCACTAACCAGTATAAAAATTGGTACAAGCACCCCCTGAACAGGGGATCCAGTGCTTTGGAAGTTACCAGACTTTGTCGGGAAATGCCCCAGTGGAAGGGGTCGTAACTTTTACCGACAGCGATGGTCGAGTGGTAAAACACTCTTATCGTATGCGGGAGGTACTGGGTTCGAATCCTGGTACCACCTGACACCCACCAGTTCTTTATTAGGTACAGGCGTCCGCGGTCAATTGCGGGCCCTTGAAAGGGAATTTCACGTCTGGAAAGCTGCCTTTACACTTGCGAGGGGCCCCTGACCCTTGTCCATCTGGCGGGGCCCCCGGCCACCTTGCCGCGTTGCGCCATTGCCAGGGGTGAAAGTATAGCGGCACGTCCTGCCACAGGCGGTTGCGAGTTGAGCGTCCGCCGTGGCTGTGAAAGGCACCAGTGCATTCGTGTGCTTTGATGGCTCTGGGCACCTACCAGTAAAATAGGTACAAGCGACTCCCCGGCCTGGTGCTCGGCCCTTGTGTGGGACTACAACGTTTGGGAAGTTCACCCGGCTTGCACGGGAAATCGCCCCTATGGAAAAGGCCGGCTGCAAAAACACAGGAACTTTTTTTCCCGGAGCATGTACTATCACGAAGCTGCGAAAAAGTGCTGCGGGGTGTCAAAGAAGGTTATCATCGCGGCGATTGTGAAGTCTCAAAACAAGACAGGCCTGTGGTTGTGCCTTATATCCGCAAACTGTCGCACGGGATAAGAAACACAGCCTCTTGGTATGGTGTCAGGGGTGTGTTCAGTGCCCCTGCACGACTTAGGAGCATTTGCCCGGCAGTACAGAAGGCAGCTGAGACATCTACAAAGAAGAGACCGCAAAATGGCTGGAGTGTCAACCATGGGTCGAAGTTTGTACCGTGCGCCAAAAATGTGGTATATAATTTGCCTCTTCCCTGTGATAAGACGTATGTTGGCCAGACAGGGAGGTGTGTGAACGTTCGATTCAAAGAGCATGAAAGATCCGTAGGAAACGACACCTCGGTGAAGTTGGCCACGCATACACGCACGTGTTGTGTTCCGTGTTTTGGTGGCACAACAATTCTAGCCAAGCACCGAGATAGACTTACGCGGGAGATTATTGAGGCGAAAGCAATGGCCAAGCAGCATGAAAAGTATCAGTTGTCCATCTGTCGCCCTTTCTAAAAGAGAAGGTGCATATCTTGATCGTGCATGACTGTTGTGTCTATCGCTTAACGTAGTAGTCAGTTCTGACTGGTTTTATCTCTCTTTTGTTTGTGTTTTCGGCAATGTACACTATAATTATGGCTGTTTTTCTTTATTAAAATCTTCAGTTGCGAGTCAGCGCCATGTTTGTGTTTTCTCTTCACTGTCTTCGTCTTGGATGTGCTGTTTTCACCATAAACATTCACCAACTTGCCCAGTTCGCCGCACCGGTAAATATTATGACAAACACCACAAGCTTACGTGCATGGTCTAGTCTCAGTCCTGTGCCTTTATTCATTCGGCTTGCATTTGAGGTAAGCTTTTTTTTTTCTTACCTTCCTAATTTTGGGGGTCGTCCTAGAATCGAGGGCGGCCTAGATTCGAGTAAATAAAGTATTTTGAATATAAAAGAAATGTTGTACAATAGGTACTTATCTGAATAACACATGAAGTTGGCCTAAATAATTTGTTTCTGAAGGTGACTTTTATCGAGTGCGTATCACTTTGTCATGTTTTCGCATCATTAGGCTGTAGCATCCCGATTTTTTGCACTTTCTCCTTGGGTACTCCCGGTACTTTTTCGAAGACGATCTTGCTGATTAGTGACCAGTCAAACCTCCTCACAAAACACAAGAATGCCAACTAGGCATTCTGCCCAACCTGCAGTGACTGGGGCAGTTTCTCAGCACCACAATGTACACGTCTATCTATATACAGTCAAACCCCGCCACAACGAACGCCGCTTCAACGAAATTTCCGCTTCAGCGAAGGATTTACGATTCCCTGTCAGTGGCCCAGAGTTCAATGCATTAATATTCTCACCACAATGAACACTTTTCCGAATGCCGTTCCGCTTCAACGAAATTTGACGACGCATTCCAGGCTTAAAAAATTAATTTTTAGAACAAGAAACAATGGTTCGAACATTTTCGCACATTGAATTATGTCAGCAAAGTTAAAATCGCATGCCAGCACCAGCAGAAACTGCCGCTGATGAGCGAGCATGGCGGCCGCCGTTGCTCGATGGCGACGGCGATGAGACTGACTACCGTTGGCTTGAAACCCGCCTTGAAGGTTTTCAGCGGCGGGCGATCCGAAACGGAGGCTCAGTCTGGCTGTGGCTCTGTTATCCCGTCAATCCATGCGGCATCTCTGCGTTGTCTGGCCGCATGGAGGAAAGTTTGTACGGCGCTGTAGTGTTAACGGTGTGCAAGTGCGCAGTTCATGCTGTGCACGTGGGGCAGTGTTTGATTTCGGCGACGCATTTCTGTTGTTGCGGGCTTTTCGACATGGCTGCGTCATGCAAGATGCGAAAGTTTTTATCATTAGAAGATAAAGCCCGTATTTTGACGGAAGTTGCAAGCGGACAGAAGAAAAGTAACGTTGCGGCGAAGTTTAGAATTTCTCCGAGTTCGCTCTCAATCATTCTGAAGTCGAAAGACGCGATCGAGAAAACGCTTGCCCCAGGAACATCAGCCAAGCGGACGAAGTTGACACCGTCGGCACATGAAGAGCTCGAAAAGGCGGTGTACAAGTGGTTTGTAAAACAGAGGGCGAAAAAAATCCCTATCAGTGGGCACGCAGTGCAGCAGAAGGCACTGAATTTTGCTTGCCCTTTGGGCATTGAAGACTTTAAAGCAAGCACCGGCTGGCTGAGCCGGTTCAAGACCCGCCACGATATTGTAGGCAAGACGCTCAGCGAAGAGTCGGCATCCGCAGACACGAGCAACGCATCCGCCTGGGTGTCGGAGAATGTTCCGGCGTTGTTGGAAGAGTACGCCATGCGCGACATGTACAACGCCGACGAAACGGGTCTCTTTTATGAGATGCTGCCATGTAAAACCCTTGACATGAAGGGTCAGCGTTGCCACGGCAGCAAACAGCAAAAAGCGCGTGACTGTGCTGCTGTGCGCCAACGCGGACGGGTCCGACAAGCGCCTGCCACTAGTTGTCGGAAAAAGTGCAAGGCCCTATTGCTTTAAAGGAGCCATGAAGATAAAATACAAGTTTTTTTATTCGAAAGATTGTGTTTCATAGTGCCCCAGAGCTTGCCCGAATGCAAAAGACGCTTCGTTCACTGAGAAATTAATCTATTTAAGTTAAAAGTTTGATTTTCCCGCTAAATCGTGTGTTTTTGTGGTCCGCAATGACATCACAGACCGCCCTGCAGCATAGGGTTCCTTGATTCACGCGTCCGCCGTACAGGGTGGAGACACATATATGCTGGCGCCGCCATTTTGGGTCGCTCGCTTGCCGCCGAAGCAAGTCATTGTATCAAAACCGCGCTACAATTATCGCCGCAACGCGGTTAACTGGCGAAGTTTGAATCATGTTATCTGTTTCGCATTGCTGGGTCGCGTGGGAAACGAAAAGAACGACTCGATTAACACGTTGATCAATTGCAGCGGCACGGGACCGTTTAAAGGGTGTCTCCACCCTGTACAGCAGCGCTGGTTTGAGGTGTTCACGCGTTTGTTTAGGGTAAATCTAGATGGCGCCACCATACCGTGGCATGCCGTTTTGTGCCTTTAGTTTGTTTTTGACCTTCTTTAACCTGACTTGTTTTTGTTCTGGGAGAAAATCGTTGCCTGAAACGTTGCGCTCGCTCGACAAATATGGTCACGTAAGACAGAGTAGCGTGAATCAATCGGCCAGCACCGTCTGAGACGACCCCAAAGCTGCGCAGTTCTGTGCAGCTAAACAAGCCTAGTGCGCGCAGTACGCATTGGTACTTCTACGTTTACATGTGCTTTCGTAACTTACACTGTTTGTCCCACCATTCTTACGGCTTTAAAAAAAATGTGTCCTAAATTTAAGCACAAATTGCTCGGTTAGCAAGCTTATAAACTCTGCCTAATTTGTGTTTGCTTTTTCTGCCCTCCGCCAATCACAGAGCTGTCTCATGTGACATCAGAGGTTCTGTTGCGGGAAATGAGCTAGTGGGTCGCATGGCCATACTGTTTTTTCCTAAGTATGTAGCTTATTTGAGCGATGTTTACATTAAAAGTGGTGCCATTGTGATTCTAACAATGCAATCTTTTTAATGAACCAAAGTTGTGTTTTCTCTTCATGGCTCCTTTAAAGGCACTTGGGGCCTTTCCGTGAAATATGTGGCCAACAGCCGTAGACGCGAGCCATTTTTTCAGACAGGGTGGCGTCATTCGACAGTGACATGAGGAGGCAGGGTTGCCATGTTTGCCTGTTGCTGGACAACTGCTCTGCTCATCACATCCCAGATGCGCAGCTAACAAATATGAAGCTGAAGTTCTTCTGCCTAACTGCACTTCTGCGATACAGCCCCTAGACCAAGGGGTCATAAGCTTGAAGTGCGCCTACCGCCAGCGGGTGATGCAGCGCCTCCTAGTCTACCTGGACAACGGCCGCAATGCCAGGTTGAACTTGTACATAGCGCTGGAGATGATGGCCGCCGCATGGGCTGCAACCGGGCGAGAAATAGTCGCCTACCGTTTCGCGCACGCTGGACTTAAGCTCGGAGGTGCAAACGCCGACGCCGACTTTCCTGAGGATCCTGCAGACTGCAGTTAAGCAGGGCGTCCACCGGCAGAGGCGCTTGCGTTCTGGGCGGCCCTTCAGGATGCAGGAAATGTGCCGTGCGGTGTTGAGCTCGACGACTTCATTGACGCTGACACTGATGTAACCGCGCACGAAGAACTAAGTGATGAGGACATCATAAAGAGTGTCCGCGACAAGGAGGACTCAGATGAAGACGAAGTGCCGGACCTGCCACCTCCACCGGCCACAGCGCGCGTACTCGATGCATTTGATGTCGTGAGGAACTGCGTGGCTGCGAATGACGACGAAGTCACCATGCAACTGCTCATGGAGTGTGAGAACCGCGTAATGGCGTTCCTCGGAAGGAAAACAAAGCAGGCTACACTGCCTGAGCTTTGGAAATAAATGTTTTGTGGCCTAAAAGTTCAGGTGAGCTGTTTTTTTCTGAATTTCACATCAACGAATTTTTTCTCGCGCACCGTCAATTTCACTGTAGCGGGACTCAACTGTACAGGCTTCTGCGATCGCGCATGTACTGGAGCCGCAAGACGAAAGTGGAAGAAGTAGCAGAAGTTATGTCACGCAACAGGTGGCAAACCATAAAGAACAACTTTCATTTCAATGACAATAATATCCTGGAAGCGAACGATGGCTAAGATAGGCTGTTCAAAATACGACCACTGGCTGATAATTTGCTGTTAAAAATTAAATTCTTCCAAAGTCCCCAATGCCCATGGTTGAGGAGCATTGGTCCCACTCAAAGGCCGTTCATCGCTCAAGCAATGTGTCTTCAGCAAGCCTCACAAGTGGGGCTATAGAAGTTTTGTTCTATGCAACGACCATGGGCTTGTTTCTAACTTTCCTATTTACACAGGGGAGGTTCGCCCTGTTCCAGGATTACCTGACCTTGGAGCAAGCTGTAATGTTATACAGTCTACGCTCGCTACAGCGGATCCGGCAACAACAGACTTTCGGTTAGAACAGACCATCTCTGTTGGTTTGTCTGGTCCCCATGCACTTCAAATGGAGTCCACTCCGTTCATAATGGACCTGGCTAGAGCAAACTATCGGCTACAACAGACTAAATTTTAGGCGAAAATTGTTTCGACTGAATGTTTATAGCGGACTCTCCCGGGCAAGCACCTGATGCGCAAAAGCGCGAGGTTTAGTTTGGCGAGGTTTAGTTTGGCCGGGAGGTTTAGTTTGGCGAGAAAACCTATGTCTGGCAACATTGTTGACAGCCGGGTCATTGGCGCAGCCAAGCCAAGCCACTGCCAGTAGCCTTGTCTTTTTTTTGTAAGTGTGACCAGCGGCATGAGCGGTACGGTAGCTGATTTCACTGCCGGATAAATTAAGCACAATTAGCACTGTCGAACATGAGGAAAAACAGGCCGACATCACCAGAAGTACAGGCCTGTCTAAGCAGACGGTTTGCTCGACCATTAAGAACGAGGCCGCTGCCGATAAACGCGACTTCGGTGAGATTGAACAACAGTGCTATAGAGTACACAAAGTGGTGCACCCGGAGTCAAGGCTGCCCTTAGTCACATTTTTTTTTATGTAATAAAGAACCCGGGTTCAGTGAAGGTCAGTCTTTATTATTCCCATGCATGCGTCGTTCCCGTTTCGTTTGGTGACAAAGGTAAGAAATTCCTCAAGTAGGGAGGGTGGGGTTGGTTCCCGTTCATTGTGTGCAATCTGCCGGTGGCCATGCGCAGTCCAACTAGTCTAACTTTTGATTTCACAGCTGTCAATCTGATTATTTCGTATAAGCTGTTTCAATGACCAGACATTAAAATCATAGAAACTGTGGAAGCTGCTTTGGGGGAAACGTCAGGCAGCGATTCGATTTGTTTGATGAATGGTTTCTGGAAATCTGCCTTGTCACGAAGGGATTCAAAAGAGCCTAGCTAATTCTGATGGCCCCGACTGATTTTTGTAGCTGGTTAATAATTGCTCCTAGTTATATTCTTGCTTTATTTGTTCAGCTTATCATGCGTCTTTACACACTTGACCACATGCGCTAGGCCTTTTCCAAGTGCCAGTGCTAAGCTTTGGAAACGATGTTTAGGCGATTCTTTGGCCTCGCGCGAACACTGTGCAGAGGTGCTGCAGGCGTGTAAAAACAACAAAGTGTCTGTACTGTGTACATGCAATATTGGTCAAAGCGCTCACTTTTGCCCTCATATACCCCCACCTGTGTCGGATACTGCATACTTCGGCTACAGCGGACGTTTTTCTCAGGATTAAGAGGGTCCTTTGTAACGGGTGTAGACTGCACTTGCGCTTTCGTGCTCTATTCCGGAGAATAAGAGCTACTTACTTTTTTTTGACAATTGGTTCACTTTCATAAAACTGCTTGTAAATTTAACCAGTGCAGGATTCCCGCCGTAGGAACTGTGCGTGCTAATAGGATTTCTGGTTGCCAATTGCCCAGTGATGCTGAAATGAAAAGGCCGGCTACGATTGAAAGGGTTAAATTTTGAGCAGTGAACCGGTACCACAGCCGAGTAAACATAACCAGCACATTCACGAGCGACAAGCCCCTAAGAAACTGCCAGCAGTACGACTGCATGAAAAATGAAAGACGTGAAGTTCAGCAGCCCGCCATTGTGAAGACGTATAACACATTTATGGGTGGAGTTGACCTACTAGACGAACTACACTAAGAAGGCCTGTGATGTGTCTGGCGCGGATGTTCACATGGAAGAAACTAGGGCATTTGGGATCGGACCATGGGAAATGAAACCATCCAGATTCGCTAGCATTATTTGGGATAGCGCCCCACTGTCAGTACCTAGGCGTGCTTTTGCATCAAATACAGAACACAGGGCCTCATTGGTAATCAGCACTCATGCAAGCTAAGCGTGCACTGCAGGCATGGAATGGGCGAGACCTTTCTGTGTTTGCACGTAAAAAAGTGTGCGAGGTCTTTCTTGCTAGAAAGCTCCTTGTTTCTTGTTTCTTCTTGTTTCTTCCTTTGAAGGCTGGGGGTGTTGGGGTCATGCATTTGTTTGTGCACTGTGGGAAGCGCCTTGCCACAATACCTTCTGGACTAGAGGGTGTTGCTCGGAGCCCCTCGCCGCGAGCTCCCTTCCCTCCCACATTCGCTCGTTTCAAACGGCTTCCCCTCCGACCTGATCACTGACAATGCTTCATATTACACAAGCAAAGTCTTTTCGGACTGTTGTCGAGCATTGCACATTCGGCACAAGAAAACGAGTCCCTATCATGCTCAGAGCAACATCACTGAAAGGGTGAACTGGAACCTGAAGAGCATGCTGGTTGCAACAACCAAGGAGCATAAGGACTTGGACACGCGTTTGCCTGAGCTGGCTTTCGCGACTAGGACTACCGTAAATAGGTCAACGGGATTGACACTAGGTCACCTAAACTTCGGTAAAGAGATCGCTTTCCCACTGGGAAATACACTGCTGTACACGGTGGCAGGTAACGCCCCTTCTCTGTCACAGTACGCGGCTAGGCTCCGAGAACGCCTTTTGGCAGCGCAACGCTCGGCTCAGGAGAATCATCGTGGCGCGCATGGAGCAAGCCGAGCAGTATAACAAAGGCCGTCGTCCCCTTGTGTACAACATCGGTGACCTAGTGCTAAGGAGAACGCACCCACTCAGCAATGCTGTACGCGGCTTCACCACAGCGCTCGCACACAAATGGCAAGGGCCATACTGAATTACGGCGCAGACAATGCTGGTGGGTCCTTGCACGTTAGCAATCTCAAGGCCTATCACGTTCGCACTGGCGATGACGAACAGGGGATAGCAGAACTGGAACGGGGGAGTCCCCCTCCAACTGTCAGAACGATCGGTGATAGGGCTCGTTCTCCAAAGCCGGGAGTAACTATGACTCTCTTGTTAATCTGCGCGGAAGCAGGGATAACAGATTTACCCAATGGCCGGGAGCAGTAACGCGTGGGAGGAGGCCGGGGTGTCAACGTTGCCTTTAACTACATCACTCGACGGTACACACCTGGTGTCTCATCGGTTTTCAAATATGATAGAGACACGGGCCGGAGGCAATTGCACACCTCTGTAACCCATGCGGGGGCCCAAAGGGTGTTGGTCCATATCGCTGGGGGAGCTGGCATACCTCTGTAACCCTGCTTCTGGGGAGCGCGAGTGCCGAGTTACAGAGGGTGGTAGAGCTGGCCCTCCTGGGTGGCCCCAACCTCCACGAGGTACCCGCTGGGAAACGGCGGAACTTCCGAAAGGGGGTGAAGCTAGGCTAATAGGGTTCACCCAATGGCTGCACGGCATTGGACGGCAGTCGCAGGGTGGAAAAAAAGGTGTCGATCCTTGAGCAGCCCGGGTAATTACTGCGGGTCTGCACACCCCCCTGCCGGGAGAGGCGGGCAGTTTTGCTTTCCGTCTTTCCATCACACCTTGAGAGGAGACTGGTTAGATCTCTGCGAGTGGGTTGGTGGGCTTGCTTCGGCGCCCCCCCTGCGATCCACGGGTGAACCTTGCAAGTCGGTCTGAGGCTCTGCGGACCAATCACCCCGTGGGACCCAGTCACCCCACAGACCGATCACCCGCCAAGCCTGCTCTTGCAGGCCTTCTTGTTCAAGCCCGTGCGACTGATGAGTTAGCAGAGTGTAACCTGCAGGTGGGACTTTGGGATGCGCCAAACTCAAAAGAATACAGGGGCAGTGAAGCAGCGGTCAACAAAGTGACTTGCACAAGCGAGTGTTGTCAAATAGAATGCCACGACATCTGCTCTGCAGGCGCAAGTGTTTGTGGAACCGTCAATTCACACCCAGAACATTGTAGATCACAGAAGATTATTCTGGGCTAGTGACGTTAGGGCGAAACAGTCTGCTTATCTGAATGTGATAGCCCGTGCGGCATAAAAGTAAAGAATGTAAGACGCGCTTCGTTTGGAACGCAGCCGGGCGTGGCCCGGCAGTAAAAACAAAAAATAAATGAACAAACACATACATGGTTCACGGCAATATTCACTGGCGCTGGGATTATATTGACTGGTGTTTGGATTATATTGAGCGGGAAATCCTGCAGTTTTAGTGCATACTGCCATACGTGGTGTACAATAACAGCTGGTGCTTTTTATAACAGAGGTTTTGAAGCAACTCTTTTTGTTTACCACTGAGGGCACCGACGTCCAAGGAAAACGAGATGCAGGAAAGCCAAGTTTACACAATGGGCTTCACAGAACAATGATGATAATGAATGAAGGCAAACCAAGTTCCTTGAGGAAAAGCGGTTCCTGTGGTCTGAATCGAACCACGGTCCCTCGCGTTATGAAGTCGATGTCTATGCGCTTGCACTACTCCGGAACGGTCAAAGCAGTGTATATTTTAGACTGACTTTGAATCATATAACTTGCTTTAAGTATCGTCTTTCTCTTAAAAAAGGGGCTTTCATTTTTCTTCATTTACAGCCCCTTTAGCCTGTTTCTGGTTCGTAGTGCCTATAACCTACGAGGAATTTATACGTGCAGGAATGTGGCTTTGGAGAACGTGGGAGAGGTAGGATGGGTACCTCCTCTTAGAATCGGGCATCAAAATTTCATTTTTTTTTAACAACGAGAATGTTAGATCAAATCACACCGGGGTTAGATGGGAAGCGTTAGCATGGGTGGCAGGGCCCATACCCAACTGGTTGGAGGCATGGTCGAACCTTCATAAAAACCATAGACCATCATGATGGAAAATGTCACAAACAATGGTTCAGCTAGATGAAAACCAATCCCTGCCTCTACAGCTATGCCAGGTGTATTGGGCTCAGTCCCTGCCGGAAGTGATCGACATGAATGCGGGTCAACCGCCATGTTTAGACCAAATGGTGCACCAGTCGGTGGCCAAGACCCGAGCGACATGACAATTTGGAATTGGCCCGAACCCCTGATCTTCAGCATGCTGAAGTGGAGCGTCGAGGTCAGCGCCAGAACAGAAGAGAAGACGGCGTATTTGGCATGGGTGCCAATGCGATTCGTTTGCATAGATCCGCAGATGAGGACTGGTGTAGACAGGGGTGGAAGCAGGGTCTAGCTTTTTGGAGCAGGCATGGGAGCAGCAAAAGTCTTATTTTGGAGCAGCTTTGGAGCAGCAAAAATCCCATTTTGGAGCAGGTTTGGAGCAATTTAGGGGCTACTTTGGAGCACTTTTGGAGCACACTGAACGCCTTAAATAATGCGGCTGAGCGCACTTTTAAGAGCAACTAATCCAAAAACTGCATGAAAAATAGAATTGGCCAGAATTATTTAGAAGGAGCGCAATAAATTAAATAGGAGCTGGCACCTTGATATTACCCTTTTCTCGGGACTGAAACCTGCTTTTTGCCAATTCCTTTAAATGTAGCGACTTTTTGGCCTTTGCGTCGTGAATGTGCCCTACCCGAGCAGCGCTCGCCGAGTGCGCATCGTCTCGCATAGATATTCCCCAACACAAAGACAGGCGCCGTACAATATGATGCCATATTCGCAGCAAGCTGCCGCCGCCGCGTCGACCGAGAAGGCAGGCATCATAGGCAGGCAAAGGTAGGCAGCGAACGAAGATGGCGATTTCACGACGGCTCATTCCGTAATAGACGCGGAGGCGAATGCGGGCACGGCATCCCATCAAGACGCCCGCTTTCGCGGTCGAGTCGGGCCTCGTCGGCGCGCGAGCGAGTACGGCGGCTGTGTGGCGCGCTGCACGCAACTGTTTTAAAGGAAAGTGATAGCGGCCGCCGCAACACGCGTGCGCATGCGCTCAGTATCGCAGAAAAGCCCTTTGCGCGGAAGCTCGCGTCGTCGCGGTTCTCGGTTCGTGCAGGTACCGAAAAATTAGACTTCAATCACCACAGTAACTGCGTACTTGCGCAAAAATCGTAATAATAAAAAAACTACTGATGCGAAGTATGTGCGAAGGGGTCGTTCGTCTTACTTCGAGCAGCTGCAAATTCCAGAGGCCACGCCTCAAGTTATATCACTAGATAACTGTTCGAAGTACTTTTAGTCATGCTGGTGAAAGCCTGCCGGGAAAGCCGCGGCGATAACAACGTTGCGATGAACTCCACGAGGAAACCACGAGTGCACCGAACTGCCGTGGCTATGGATGCGGCGTGGATGCGGCTGCGTCTATTGTGTCGCCAGTGCTCAGTGTTGCCCGGACGACGACAAGACTCGGCTAAATTTGCCGCTTTATGCTCTCAATGGACAATAATCGTGCCAATTGCCGTTTCTGCGCAGCTTGGCGCAGCAGGGCAAATTGGCGCACAATGGCGCAATTGGCGCAGCAGTTCCACCCGTGTAGAGGGACTTGAGACGACAGAAAGGTTCACGGCAATTGCCGAGGTGCTCAGCAGGCCAATTGGAGACTTCCAGGCCAACAGGTTCTTTGCTTTTCCAGCCATGATGGACACCAAGGCCATTTCCCTGCTCCACGAGGCGGTCAAAACATCGACGGGGTCACACAAGGACAAGGCGGCGTACCTGCGCTGCATGCTCCTCAGTGAAACAATGCTGCCGGCGGACAAGGTGTGGACAATCACCCACATCGGGACCCGAGTAGCGTTTGATACCTGTATAAAGGGAGTTGAGCGTGGCATAGGAAAGTACGGCAGGGCCGCACCATCAGGGGTCACAGCGGCAATCGACCTGTTGATGTTTTCACAGGTGATGACAAGAAAGACGATGTTGCGCTCCACGCTCAACACAAATTTCGGAATAGACACATGGGGGTCCAAGACTGCCGTGGTGCCGGTGAAAATGGAGTACAGCGGGACACGCGGGGTGGTGCCGTACGCGCTGAGTTTCGTGTCGACATCATACTGGAATCAGCGTGTGGAACAGGCTGATTCCAGGTTGGAGCCGACCAGGTTGGAGCCGACCCAGCGGCAACGCTCCGGGCTTACTGTGTGCCACGTGCGGCTCAAGCGCACATCAGTGGCCCAATGAACATACTCTTTGTCGTCATCGACATTGAGGTCAGCCCAAATGACAGGGTGTACTTCGAGGTGGCCGGGACACAGAACCAAATTGTCGGGAAGGGCACGCCTTCGCAACGTGTTGTCGCGCCGACGGTCAGGTCGATCGTCGACTACTGGATGGGTACGGCCGGGTCGGTCGGGACGCCGGTGGGGCGCCAGAGAGACGCATACAATGCGCTCACAATGCTAGACTCTGGTGGGCACGTCAGGGGTGTTCGATACGGCCCTGACATTGGCAATCAAGCTGACCAGAGGTTTTCATTGCGGGGCGACAGTGAACACTGAGACGAAGGCAAGCTGTGGACTGACTTGCATCGGAGAGGAGCCAGCGAAAGGGAAGAACTTCGGCCGTGGGGGACCAGAGGCAAAGAAACTCGGTCCGTAGGATGACACCGGCAAAGTCGGGGGCCAACTCGAGTGGGCAAGATTCTACCACTTGGCGCCATCGGGAGTGCTCTGCGAGGGGTACAGAGAGATGGATTCATACGCGGCCACAGACTGGCCCCAACTGAATTCGCACGCATGCACAGCACACTTGGTGGTTGTCAGTGAGGCTGACTATGAGGTCAAGATGGCCAGAGCCCTCGAGCTTGTGATGCCAGGAAGACCATCGGTGCACCCGCGACATGAGATGAGCCTGACATACTGGTTGAGTGGGAATGCCCTACTCCAGGCCGGGGTCACGTGTCCTTCGGGCTCGACTGGGCCACTCTCAACGGTCTAGTGACGTCATCAGAGATGACAACCTCGTTGCAAAAACTCGTGCCACTATACACGAACGGAAGGGCCACGAACTCGATTGACAACAAGAGGAAGCTGTACCATGAGGGGTTGAAATGGACTGGGTACAGCGATATGACGAAGGCGGTGGCAACAGATGACGCGGCGAGGCATCTGAAGGATGTCGACGGCTTTCCACTGCCAATGTTTGTGATCAAGGCAGTGATGGGCAAGCTGGGGACGGTGATAAGCAGACCACCAGTCGAGAACTCATTCTTCGACCTTGACGAAGATGAGGACTCGGTGTCGGTTGGAGTCCTTGCAGCTCCGGTGCGCAACTGGGCATTCGCCCCGTGGATGTGCGACACCATCGACCTAGTCGGCATGAAATTTCAGGTGTTCACCAACACACCAACCGGGAAGGAAGAGCGGCAGGTCGAAGTGGGCATGTGGCCATACGCGTGGTGCGATGACATGGCATGCTACGACGCGAATGAGTGCAAGGCAGAGTTGTCACCGCGCATCAGGTTGGCAACAAACGCTGTTTCCGGCAAGTTTTACGCGGAAGGTTTCCTCAGGAGAAACTTCTTCGCATACATCACCAACACAGCACCTGCAGGCAGGCAAGGTGGAGAGCCAATAGAGAGTTTTAGCATAGCGTGCTCCGTCCACTAACGCTACGGCGGCGGCGGGTAGTGGGGTGCGACTGGGGAGAGCAAATTCGTCACGGTGAGGTGGATTAGTTCCGCGCGGCCTGCCTTCGCCATGCCCGCTCTTTCCCTCCGCTGAGGGGCAACCTCCTCCCACTCCCCGCGCGCGCATCCGCAGTCCGGTCCCGCTACCTGCTAACCTTAGCGTAGCGTATGGGAGCCGCTATGCTAAAACTCTCTAATGCTGGAACTGACAAGAACAGACCCTTCAGTTGGGTACTGGCAAAATGATTGATTGTAGGGTTTAACGCGGCGACGCAACACAGGCGATGAGGCGCACCATAGTGGAGGGCTCCGGATTAATTTTGACCACCTGGGGATCTTTATCGTGCGCCGAAATCTCGTACACACGGGCGTTCTTGCTTTTCGCCTCCATCAGAAAAGCGGCCGCCGCGGCCGGGAATCGAACCGGCGACCTTGTGCTCAGCAGCGCGGGTACTGGTAAAAAGCGTGGAGCTTTCTGAAGGGGTGGGTGCCAAAGGTGGTTGAGGACGTGGCACCACATGTCCTTGGCACGACGTGGTGCCACGTGCAGCACGTACAGCCGCGTACAGCACTGCATTTTCCAGTGGGAAAGCGATCTCTTTACCGAAGTTTAGGTAACCTGGTGTCAAGCCCGTTGACCTATTTACGGTAGACCTAGTCGCGAAAGCCAGCTCAGGCAAACGCGCGTCCCAGTCCTTATGCTCCTTCGTTGTCACAACCAGCATGCCCTTCAGGTTCTGGTTCACCCTTTCAGTGGTGTTGCTCTGAGCATGATGGGGACTCGTTTTCCAGTGCCGAATTTGCAATTCTTGACAACAGTCCGAAAAGACTTTGCTTGTGAAATACGAAGCATCGCAGCGATTAGGTTGGACAGGAAGCCGAAACGAGTCAATGTCTCCAACACCTTATCTACAATCGATGTCTCCAACACCTTATCTATGATCCGCTCTGACGCTAGCCTTCTAAGGGGAAACAACTCCACCCACTTTAAAAAGTGGTCCGTTATAACCAGAATGAACTGGTTTCCTCGCGCGAATCTTGAGGGGTTCCATTAAGTCACACACTACAATCTACCAAGGGTAGCTGCTTTCCACCGGCTTCATGAAACCCCCACGCTTCCCAGCGCGCGGCTTCGCTACCTGAGAAAGAGGGCAAGCGCGGGAATAGCTCATTACGTCTCTCCTCATGCCTGGCCAGGTCGCAACACGGCATAACTTGTCGTAAGTCTTACTGCTGCTCCCATGTCCTGCCAGCGCTGAGTCATGAAAGTACAGCATGAACCGTTTCCGCAACTTCCTTGGAACCACCACTCGAAAGAGGGATGAAACCGCTTCTTTGTCGTCCAGTTGGGGAATGTAGCGAAGTAATAAGCCATCATCGCCCAGCAGATACGCGTCAAACCCCTCGCGTTACCGGTGCCAGCTATGCCGCTCGCTAGCCTTTTCAGCACCCGCTGGCATTGACCATCTGCTTTCTAAACATCAATGAGCTCTTCCTTACTACCTCCTCCCACATGTACAGATTCCTTCCTTCCTCCGTTCTCGAGTGGCGAGAAATTGCCGCTGCGAGATGCCGCTTCTCTTTCTCTTTGTGGCCGGCCCCGAAGGAGGCGCGCTTCTGCCGCCTCCTTTGAGGCTGTTCACCGTGCGTGCCCCCATCTCCAGCAACGCGTGCGACAAAGCATCGGCTACCTTGTTGGTGCAACCTCAGCGGTACTCGATTGTGTACGCGTAACGTTGCAATGTCAGCACCCACCTCGCAAGCCTGCCTGCGGGGTTTTTAAGCCCCTTCAGCCATGTCAGTGACCGGTTATCTGTCTGCACAGTGAAAACCGCTCCCTCTAGGTACATGTCGAACATCGACAATGCGAACATGATAGCCAAGCACTCTTTTTGGGTTACAGAGTAATTCTGCTCCGCCAGTGTGAGCGTGCGGCCCGCGAAAGCAATAGGCCGTAGCTCGTTCTCGTGTTCCTGCAACAAAACAGCTCCCACACCATAGTCACTAGCGTCTGTCTGCAAAACAAACGGTTTGTTCAGGTCTGGAAGGCACAAACTAGCAGTTTCCGTTATTGCGCAAGCCAAAGAAATGAAGGAATCCTCTTGTTCCTTTTCCCAGATCCACTTTACATTCTTAAAGCCGACCTCCATGCAGGGAAATGTAGATGAAAAGGCGGCGAACGTCGCCCGGCGGCGACTGCTCCGCCGCCGGCGTCGAAAATACGGCTGCTCGCCGGCGATCTACGTGAGCTAAATGTCGAACGTGCGGCGGCGAATGCGACCAGAACCGGCAAACAGCATTTCGAAGCCGCAGCCAATCACAGCCTTGTACTTCTTGTCTGCGCAGAGCGCCTGCGCACGCGGCAGCCAAAGAGCAGGCGCCCCTTTCGTGCCTTTTCTGGGTACAGTTGTATCTCTTGAACAGTAAACATGGAGAGGAGACAGTTGCGACTTGAATACAATGACAAGTTAATTGCAGCTGTACATTGTCGTCCCATGCTATGGGACTGCAATGACGCCTCCTACAACGACTTCCGCCGAAAACTGCTTGTGCGGGCCGAAGTGGAACAAGAGATCGGCCCCGACCCTGACTGCAAGTGACAATTTCTTTCTTCCCAGTCAACACCGTGCAGTACTGCAGAGCCTGCACGATCAATTCGAAATGTTTACGCTCGGGAAAGCTTAACAGGCGGCCAGTGAACCACCAAAAACGTCTAGAATGTCGCGAACAATTTGAAGGTGATCGCGCAGGTGGCAAAGAAACAAGCAGCAGCGCTATGTTACGGGTTCCATCATGCTTGTATCATACAAGATACTTTGAGGGGAAGAAGGCAGTGCTATACTCATCTCCACAGTTGGGAAATCGGCCGCTATGCAGCTTGAAAGGCCCGTTGATCGATGCTCCCGTGGGCACCTTCAAATTCATCATGACTGTACATGTGCATCAGTGATGTCCCATCATGAATGTGTGAGGAGCCCTTTCTGAGCTTGCATGATTGATGTGGTAACCAAGGGTTCATGTTACGTACAGCATAAATTGAAAAAAAAAAAAAAAAAAAAGGAAGTTTTGATCTACGGCAGTTTTTTCGGATAAGTGTTATTCTTGGGCGCCTGACTCTCCGCACAGCTCGCGTGCCGTGCAAAAATGCCTACTCGCAGACCACGCTATGCGAAGCGAGATTCAAGCTTAATAAAGCTTTTCCACTTTTTTTTTTTTTTTGATTGAGCGAGAATTTTTAATCTGCCTCAAAACCTCAGCTTCCTCCGTTTTGCCTCAGCTTCCTCCGTTTTGGGCAGACTCACCTGAGGTGTGGTTTGCACAAGTCGAGGCTGTTTCCCCAGACATGCGTCACCCAGGACCCCTACTGTCTCTCTCTCTCTCGAAGGGCCCTTTCAAGCATGCTTTATCTCGTCGCAGCTGTGCGTTCCCGTGCCTGGACCGCGCCACCAGTATCTGTTGTCACCTGTGATTATTTCAGCTTAGGCTGTCCATGACTGTGCATGTCTCTGTGAAGATACAGACATTAGGCAAAGCCGACACCTAACGAGGACATCACCATTTAAGATGGTCACCGGCTGAACTCAAAGCGCATGCCTGTGAACATATGGACATTAACAGCATGGATGCAATGAGGTGCATCACCACAAGCATAACATGGAAATTCACTCAACCTCAAGTGATAATTGTTTGAGGAAGATACTTGACCTTGAGCGTCACCTCAAGAAGGATACTGCAGATGTAAACAACGAATCCTCGACTCTCTACTACACATCATTTTAAGGCATGCTGGGCTGAAGAGATGTGGAAAAATGGTACATTAGAATTTACAAGCAATTGCTTGTTCAGAACACGCATTGCATAATACTTCCAACTTACAGAAAGCCCTGAAATGAATGAGTTCATAAAACATGACTGTGTTGTGCAGAAATAATTTTTCAATGTTCTTGAGCACATATCCGTCTTAGACAGGTCCGAAATGGCAAGCACCCTAGCTCACTTCCTCTCCCCACATGCTCACAAAAACATCAGAAGGAGCAGGGCTCGACTATACGAAGAGCCCATCTGGGGACAAGGTCTGCTTACCTAGGGCACCACTATACACCTCGAGCGCTGCCTGTAGGGGCGCCACTGAAATCGCCCTAGCGGACTATTTCGACAGTAGCCACAGGAGGTTCCGGCCTGCTCCCCACTGTCACCGCTGCTTTTGGGTCACGCTCACGAGTGACATTTACTATTTGCATGCGTTGGAAATGCATATTTATGTCGTGCAGTCATTCTGCTGGCAAATGCGGTGTATTTAGGAGAGTGTACACGTTTCTGACGCGGACTTGGTGTGGTACATTCGGTCTGTATAAATGCCAGGTGTGTGTCGCAGGCCGGCGTCGTGAAGCTGGCATATGCGTGGAGCTGATTGCCATTCCACTGCTCTGAAATTTACTAGGAGTGTCTCCGTAAGCCGCGTTTCCTCGGATGGTGGTGCTATGGCTAATATGCTCCGGTGTAAATCGGTTTTGCGCGCCTACATAATCTAGCGGAGCACTCATACTACCTGACAGCACACTAGCTAGCGTATTTACTCGTATAACAGGCTCACACACATAATAGGCGCAACCCCAGTTTGGTCGCGAAAAATCTGAGTTTTTTATCTCCGCACATAATAGGCGCACATCGAACTTCGCACTATGGTCAGCACCATATTTACACCATTGCAAGCCGAGGCAGAAATGAAACACAATTTTCGTGAAGCACAAGGAACAACTATACAAGTGGCACACAGATAAAGTGACCTAAAGCATGAACCGCAGAGCATTTTTGCACGTGGCAGCTTCTGCCTCGCTCAGAACATGGCCGCTTGAATGCGCGCACGAGGTGCTCAGGAAATGACTGGAAAATGACTTGCGACAACGCACGGCAGTGGCACAAGTCTGATGATTTGTGCCAATGGGGAGGCGCAGTCTCCATGGCGGCAGTTTGAAAATGGTCGGGACCCAGATACTTAGGCTTTTGCTACATGCGGTTCACACTTAACGTGCCCGTAGAAAATAAAAAAAACGATTCAAAGAGCAAAAAATAGTTCAATCAACTATCGACACAAGCAACAGTGCCATTGCCATCAATAAACACCAAATCTCGCCATTTCGCAAGCGGCATGCAGTTGGTGTGGCCGTGTTGTGGCGTGTTCTACAATGGGGAAGTATGTGAGCTACACGGCTGGATTCAAACTGAAAGCTGTGCAGTATGCCGTCAAGCACAGAAACCGTGCTGCCAGCAGACATTTCGGGGTCGGAGAAACAAGCATTCACTACTGGCGAGGTCAGCAGGAGAAACTTCGGGCCACCAACAACTCATGACGGCCTTTCCGCGGTGCAAAGTCCGGAATGTATCCGCAAGTGGAGGAGCAACTAGTTCAGGTCATACGGGCCTTTGTCATGACGGATGCACAGTGTCCCTTGACATAGCGCAGACTGAGGCACGCAGAATTGCCCGAGCGCAAGGCATCGAAGCGAAGCATTTTAAGGGGAGATGCGGGTCGAAAAATCGATTTTTTTCGGAAATTTTCATTTTTCTGTTTTCACTTGTTTTATCATGATTAGTTCCTCTACCATCTATAAAATAAAAATCAAAGCCTAATTCAAACTGGAAATTAGTTCAAACAGCATTTAAAGAGCCCATGGTGGCAGTTAAAAGACCGAAAGTACGCTCTATTCAAGCGCCGCGCGCCCGAGACAGCGCATCCGCACGCCATCGCGGGCAGCGCGAGGAGATAGGCCAAGCCGTGTTCTCCCAATGACCTTGGTTGCCCGGGCTGCTGCAGAGCAGAAAATAATAAAGAAAAGGATGTTTCTGCTGCTTTTTTCGTGCCGTGCGGCGGGCTTTTAGTCACGTGGTACGAATCGGGGATCGCCATTGGCTGCTCCGCGTTGGCGTGTGGTGAAGCCTACTTGCTGGCTCCATGTCACTTCGAACTGCCCAGCTAAGAAACAGTCGTTGTGCGTTATAACCTGCATTATGACTGGGAAAGTGGCTAACAGAGCCATTCATCGTCCCTCGAAGTACCGCTCTGTGCACAAATTTAAGGGACGCCGGCGCAAATCGACGCCGAAGACTCGCCGAACGGCAAGTGCACCCGCGGCCGCGAGGCCTAGCAACGGCGACGCCGACAACTTGTGCGACTTCGACGCTGCGTTGGAGTACGTGAGTGCCTCCGAAAAGAAGATTGGACTCTTTCAGAATGAAGAAAGAGCACGCGAAGGGGATTCGTACGTTATTGCTGACATTACAGCACTGAACTTGCTGGTGAGCGGCGCGGTTTGCCCGACGTGTCGGCGATCGGAAGTTCGAGTTCGCGAACCGGCTGAGAAGCGCAAAGGACTCGCGTCGTATCTAGAGCTCCGATGTGAAAACACTGCGTGCTCAGAAAGTGTTCTTTCCGCGTCGTACACGTCACGGCGAGTTGCGTCGGACGGAAATGCAAGCACAAGTGCGGAGAACAGACCGAGCGCAAGCAGAGCGTATGACGGCGGGAGCTCGCGTGAGTCTTTCGCCATAAACGTGAAAGCTGTTGTGGCAGCACGCTCTGTGGGGATGGGCTATGACCAGCTGGTCCGCTTTTCTGCGATAGCTGGGCTGCCGAAGCCCATGCATCATAAGTCATTTGCTGCGATCAGTAGGAAGGTGCACGGCGCAGCAATGAGTGCCGTCTCAAAAAATCTTGAGACATCTAGGCAGCTCACGAGAAGTGAAGTCGGGGAGGACAACGTTGCCGTGATGTACGATGGTACGTGGCAGAAACGGGGCCACAAGAGCCACAATGGTATTGGCACGGTTGTGTCGCTTGACACTGGGCTTTGCTTGGACTTTGAAGTCCTGTCAAACTTCTGTCTAGCCTGCAGTCGGCACAAGGTCCTTCCAGATGAGGAAGAGGAAGTTTGGCAAGCTTTCCATGCTCCTGTGTGTGAGAGAAATGTTGACTGCTCGGCGCATGCAATGGAAGCAGAAGCAGCATTGCAGATATGGCAGAGGAGCCAGGAATATGCTACGCCATTGCTTTTTGGGGTGTTCCTCAGTGATGGCGACTCGAAAGCCTATAATGCAGTTGTAGATGCCGATGTGTACGATGGTGCTGTTCAGATAATGAAGGAAGATTGTACCAATCATGTGGCAAAGCGCCTTGGCACCAACATACGCAAGGTGAAGGAGCCGCTGCCTAGAGGTGAAAAACTGAAGGATCCTGTGATCCACAAGTTACAAACCTATTACCAAGTTGCCATCACAAGCAACAGGGGCAGCGTTCAAGGCATGCACCAGGCCATTTGGGCTTCCTATTTTCATTCTTGTTCTACCGATGGTGCGAGCAGTCACAAGTACTGCCCAGCAGGCGCAACATCCTGGTGCAAGCACAGGCGTGCTGAAGCCTTGGGTGAACCGGCACCTGCCCACACACCACTGCTCACCAAGGCACAGGGGAAGGCAGTCCTGCCTATCTACAAGAGGTTGACTGACAAGGAGCTGCTCACACGCTGTGTTCAGGGCAAAACACAAAACGCAGCTGAGTCATTGAACAGTAAGATATGGCTCCTCTGCCCGAAGACACGATTTGCCTCCCGGTTTGTTGTGGAGATGGCCGCTGCCTTGGCAGTTTTGTGGTTCAATCAAGGGCACTCCAGCTTTGAACGTGTCCTGGAGGAGCTGGGCGTGCTTCCAACTGAAGATCTGGTTGTGCTTGGCGCTTCGCAAGACAACACACGGCAGAAAAAAATGTCTACCAAACAGACTGCGGAAGCGAGGGCACATCGGCGTACGATGAAGAAGAAGTCTCGAGACGCGGAGTCTGCTCGGAAGAGCTGCGAGGGACAAACCTATGGAGCAGGCTGCTTCTAGTTGCACTGGCTGCTGGGTGGACATTTGGTTGCATTTATGTGCAAGTTTTATCACAGCTTGGGCACTGCTTTGTAAATAAACTTTCAATTTTACTTTCAAATGCGTTTTTCTCAGAACGTAATTTTTAGGAACTTTTTGAGTTTGCCCCCCTTGTTTTTGGCACTTCTAATGCTCGTATCTGAATGAAATTTTGCCCACATATTCTCTAAAGCATGAGGAGTGCCGTTATCTATATGAAACTTTGATACCACTTACTTTTTTATTACAAAAAAATAATTAACTCATACTGACCTTCTTACAATTTAGACTTCCTAGATTTAAATTTTTTACCTATTTTATCGTGCTTTATATGTACATTGAAGTTAGTTTTCGGCATTCTACTGGGTATGAGGAATACTATGAGCCATCAGTGAACTAAATGCACGGAAGTTTAGTTGGAGAAAAAGTGGGGGCAAAAATGCTTATATTTTACGCATTGTCATGATGCAACATAAGAACTATGCAACTCACAACAAAAGTAATTACATATTTGAAATCTGCACAAAAAACTATGTCAGCAGCCTGAATTTCATTCTTCTACCGTGAATATTAAAAAAAAAGTGTCTTCGAGTAGCATCTCCCCTTAAGGCAAGCTCTGGATGGACAGCGCGCTTCATGCGACGCCATGGACTCACCCTGAGGAGGCGCACCACGTTGTGCCAGCGCTTGCCCTTGGCCTACGAGGACAAGGTGCTGGAGTTTCACGTTTTGTTATACGGCTCCGGCAAGAAAAGAACTTCATTTTGTCGCAGATTGGGAATGCAGATCAGACCTCCTTGTGTCTCGACATGCCGAGAAACACGACTGTTAAGGAGAAGAGAGGAGCAAAAAGCGTGCTTAGGACATCTTGCCCGGAAAAGCAAAGTTGTACTGCAGGGTTCATACAGGCATCAAAAGCAAATATTCAAGGACTTTCAAGGACCAGAAAACACATTTTCAAGGTTCCCATCTTATGTTTTATGTCCATCTTATGTTTTATCTGGGATTATTTATAACTTTTTCAACACAACGCAAAATTTTGATATTGCCTAATAACGAAGAACATTAATGTACATTTAGATAGGCACTATGGGATGAATGCTCCCCCAGCTTTATTTTTTATTTCATAGTTTATATTTAGAGGGGTTTTTTTTCTTGGTGTTTCGCTGAGGCTGTTTGATTTCAAAACTTAGTTAATGTTGCCTGCATCTCCTGCTTTGTCAGCAAGAGTATCAGCTGAAATTAACTCAGCAAGTGTTGCTGCAAGGCAGGATGAACTATGTACACGTCCACCATTTGCACGTAAAAGCAAACGCAGATGGAGCATATGAGGCACAGCAAACATGCAATGAAAGGCCGTCCACAGACTAGATGGAACATGCAAGATAGAGAACAGGAGCCGGCTTTCACGGGACGGTATCGTGACATGAATTCTATTGAGGAGTGCTGCTCCCAATGTTGCCTCGTAATAATGAGAATCCACAACTCGTAATTTCACACACTACACTGATACTTGATTGTTACAGTGTTTCTTTACATATTTAACACCTAAAAATCATGACAAACAGTTTAAATTTTTGTGAAAAGATAGGGCCACTGGTTTTCTCCAGAAAAATCAAGGGTTTTCAAGGACCCTTTAAAAATTCCAGGACTTTCAAGGCCTTGAAATTTACACTTCTAAATTCAAGGCTTTTCAAGGTTTTCAAGGACCTGTGCGAACCTTGTACTGTCATGTTGGCAGTGACTGCGGATGGGTGCAAACTGCCGCCTTATGTCATCTTTAAGAGGAAGACGCTTCCAAAGGGAAATTTCCCTTGAGACATCTACGTCAGGGTCCAAGAGAAAGGCTGGATGTCCACAGAGTTGATGGTGCATTGGATCAAAAGTCTGGGGCTGGCGACCAGGCAGCCTGTTGTATCCGGCCAGGCTCGTTTTAAACAGTTTTCGCGAGCGGCACCTTGTTGAAGCTGTACAAGAGAAGTTGAAGGAGCTGCGCACGGATATTGCCGTCATTCCGGGAGGCCTCACTTCGGTACTCCAACCTTTGGACGTGTCCATAAATAAGCCTTTTAAAGACAACGTTCGCAGGCTATACACTAACTGGGTGGCTGGAGGACAGCATCAGCTAACTCCAGGTGGCAAAATTAAGGGCCACCCGTGGAGATGTTGTGCGAATGGATCGTGGAAGCCTGGCGAGAGATCAACGATGACGTCGTCGGGAAAACTTTCACGACGATGGTGATTAACACACTGGATGCGAGTGAAGACGACATGTTGTGGAGTTCGGACAAAGAAGACGAGTCAGCACTCGGCGGTGATGAGTGCGTTCTCACCGACTCCGACTCGGACTCCGAATAGGGCAAGGAGAGGAGCGTCCATGACGTGTAAATAAATTTCGCGTGTGTGTGCAGTCGACATCTGTCGCATGATCATTAAAAGGTAAGTAGGCAGCTTTTAGTTTTACCTCCACACTGGATATATTGAAGCACGAGAACGCGAGTAGAAAATTTTTCAGCAATTTTACCCTGCGTAACAGGCGCACCCCGAACTTTTGAGCCAGATTTTCGGAGAAAAAAAAAGTGGGCCTATCATGCAAGTAAATACGGTATCTTTGCCAATATGATACCGCAGATATATATCGCTACTCTGGACAAGCCTATTCAAGAAATGTAATGCTGGGTCGTCTTGTCACGAGGGGAGCGCTCAAAAACACTCATATATACTCCGCGAGCAGCGCGGAGATGGGCTCATAGAGTAATCTGTGTCCGCCACTAAACGCTTTTTTGAAACATCATCATATGACACAGGGAGCCTGCAGAATCTAGCGCAAATATAAATCAGAGGGCATTATCAGATACGTTGCTCTTCCAACGACACCTTTTAACGCTTGTATTCTTAAAAAAAAAATGCATCTGCCGAATGATCAGCTGTTTGCTAAGTCAGAAAACAAAAGTAAATTTCATGAACGCTTAGCTTGTGTGGAAATACTAGAACGTTCGTTTCTTTATTTCCCTCCGCATTTGTACACAGCGATAATTGAAGTGTCCCCCTCACCCCATGTTTTGCGAAATAGAAGTGCATATTACATTTAGTTGGTCACGTGAGCCCATCCAGACAAATGTCTCTAGCATTTCCGAAGCTGCACTGGTTTTTTCATTCCCGTATGAGCTATTCTGTTTCTTCTGGACATTTATTTTTCCATGGTTTATTTTTCCTTGGTTCTTGCTGTAAGGTGTGAGGGGACACGCATTTAACGACAGGCGGCCTTGGAAAATACTTAAAATTTTTGCGTGGCTTACATTCCCATAAAAGTCATGTTATTGCCAGGTATTGGGTAATTAAATTTCCTGAATCATATTTTTCTGCGATGTATAGTTTCAAGACAAAGCCACATTCCTTGTCCACACGGCGAAAAGAAACACTTCTCACTGCCCCAGTATCAGGTCCAAACGGACCGACAATAGAATTCACTTGTGCTGACGTACTTGGAGGGGCAGTGGTGATATGCTGCTGCCGTCACCGACACCAATAAGAGCAGCCAAGAAGCGCACCGAACCGTGTCCCCGGATAGATCTTGTTGGCGTTCGAGCACTCTACCAAGACACAGCAGTTTCTTGAAGTGCCCTGAACGTACTATTTGCTTACAGACATCACCACAGCAAGTTGTTGATGCCGAGGAAAGGCAAAAAGAAGTGAAAGAGAACCAAAACACTGCATGAACCCCTATCAGCCATGCAACACTTCTCCTGCAAGCGCCGCAGAGAAGCGGTGGCTGGTGGCGCAGCGATAGCGAAGCTCAAAGCGTACACACTAATGACAGCTCGAATGTTCCTTTAGCTTGACGATGACACATTCTGCCATACCTTGTACGGAAGTTTGCACAGTGCCCCAAGCACACCACACAGCAGAGTGTATTCAGGCCTGGAGAAAGGAGCAGTTCCCCTGCCCTGGTGCTGATTTTCCAACACGAACATCCAAAAGGGTACAGCCACGATATTCTTTCCCGAGAACATCCTTTGACACCCGTCCTTGGCCTGCACAAAACAAATGCTTAGCAGCTGATGTCGTGACAATGGGTGCAGCAATATAAAATCAAGACCAAACAAGCCATGTTTTCCATAAAAGTTTAAAATATCTTAAACACTTTCACGTATCATCAACACTCTATCATTACAATACCTATGACAGTAAAAGCAGTGTGTACACCAAAATAAAATGTACTCTTTGGGTGAAGTAATGGACAATGCACTTACAAGGCATAATCTGACCGATAAAAGGCACACAGAAGAGTTTGTAAACACTGACGAATTAACTCACCAGATATAAATCTAGCATGTGCAGACTCTGTTCAGAGCTTTTTTTTTTTGCTAATTACATTGTGTCTAACAAGAAAAGCTTGCAAAAAAATTGCTACTTCCCGATCCTTCTCCCTGGCTATTTGCCGACATCCATTCGCTAGTCTGCAGCGCTAACTTTTAGTGACTGCTAGCTTGTTTAAGGGGGCCATGATGACGAAATACCAGTTAGTCTAATTTCGAATATTTATAGTGCCCAGAGGGCTTACCTGGCAGCAAACAATGCTTTATTCACTGAAAAATTGTTCAATTCAAGCTAAAATTGTGATTACCGCACCAAATCGTGTTTGGTGATGTAGTAGTCTGCGATGACGTAACAACACATCTTCAAGCGAACAATAGTGCTGCATTATGCTCTGCAACGGCCTGCGGAGCCTACCGTAGCGTCAGTTCTCCCAGATGGCGCTACCATACTGCGCCTGACCTCTGTTTGCCTTTGCTTTGTTTTTGACCGTATTTGCACCTGGCTTGTTTTTGTTACGATAATAAGTAATCGCGTCGTGAAACATGGGGTATGCTCGACTAACAGGGTCACGTAAGGAAATACCGCTTAAGCCAATTGGCCAGTGCTGTGTGAGACAAACCTCAAAGCGCAGTACAGCTACGCAGTTACAACAAACAGCACGTGCGGTACCAACAGCAGTACCCACTGGTTTTTCTATGTTTAGTATACTTTCATAACTTGCGCTGTTTACATCACTTCTCTTGCTGCTAGAAAATAAATATGCATTACATGTAAGCACAAATAGCTCATTCGGCAAGCTTATAAGCCCTGCCTAATTTCTGTTTTCTTTTGCCGGTGCCCGCCAATCGCACGGCTGGGCACATGACGTCATACGCTTTAGTGCGGGAAACGAGCTAGTGGGTCGCGTGGCCATTCCCTTTTTCCTAATTATATGGCTTATTTGAGCAAAGTGTGCATTGGAAGTGGTTCAGTATGATTCTAATGAGGCAACCTTTCAAATGAACGAAACTCATGCTCTGTCTGCATGGCCCCCTTAAGGGGGCCATGAAGAGAAAGTATGTTTGGTTCACTGAAAAGACTGAGTTGTCTCGATAACACAGCTTTTCACAAATAATAAAGATACTAAAGAAAACGTGAAGCTGTGGCGATTCCTCAGCCACTTCTTGGAGATTCCTTTATAATGTCACAGCATCTTGAGCATGCAATTAGCACCCACCGCCAAGAAACATCACCGGCAAATTGCAGTGGGGTGTCTAGTTCTGTCTCATCATATCACTTGAATTGTAAGGTGCACTTAACATGCTGATAATTGTTTTTAGTGTCGGCCCATATTACGTCACTCCTGCCCGTAATACATCAGCGTTTTTCCGGTTAAAAATGTATTTTCTGGCCGGAATGGAGCTGCGTGGTGCACCGAAAGCTAGTTATTTCAAAGGAGACAAAGTTGCATTTTGTCTTCCTGGTTCCTTTAAGCTGTGTACCGGAATACCCAGGAGAGGGGGGAGTTGAACACCCTCCTTCCCGCCCCCCAAAGTATTTCTTAGGCACTGCGCTTTCAGCTACCACTAGCATTCCCCAGAGGCAGAGATAATTAGAAGGATAGCAATGGGGTGGAGTGCATTCGGCAGGCTTGCTCAGATAATGAATGGCAGCCTACCATTGTCCCTGAAGAAGAAAGTGTATGACAGCTGCATCTTACCGGTGCTCACCTACGGGGCAGAAACTGGGAGCCTCACTAAGAGGGTTCAACTTAAACTGAGGAGACCCAGCGAGCAACGGAACGGAAACTGACAGGTGTAACATTAAGGGACAAGAGAGCGGAGTGGGTATTAGCAGAAGTTAATTATTAGCACAAGAAATATTATCAGACAAAATGTTAGCAGATGTTAAGAAGAAATGGACGTGGGCACGGCATGTAATGCGAAGGCAAAATAACCGTTGGTCATTAAAGGCCAACTTTACTCAAATTTCACCTTGACCAAATTTATTTTTAACTCTTTCAGTAGGCCATCGGACGCCGGTGTCCGATGATTTCAAACGTCCCGCGAAAGCTAAAATCGGCGCCTGGTGGACAACTAACGCCACCTGGCGTATTTATTGACAACTCATTTTTCATTTTCACCATGTTTTGTTGATATTTCGCGTTCAGAGGCCACGCCAAGAGTGAAATTTGAACCCGCAGTAGTGGCGAGTTGTGTGAAAACAGCGTCCCACTGTATTTATAAACAAAACGGGCTTCCTATCTGACTGCGGCTTTATATTGATGTGTAGGTTCTGGACAACGTACGGTAGGGATATTTTGCCAAATGCGCCGCGTCATATCGCGTTATTACCTTCATGATAGCCTGGCACTCGTGTCAGATTACCACTACGGAGCGATGCGCGACACTTCCCTGGATTTTTTTTTTTCTAGTTTTTTTACCACTCAAGTGAGGATTTTGTGTCAGAACACAAAAAAGTGTGCTTGGATGCATGACCGACTTACACTCGAGTGGCTTCGAGGAGTGGCACAGCCGTCAGTTCCGGTAGTTGGAGGGGCCCACAAAAATACAAAACTTGGTGTACAGCGTTGATATATATGTTGAATCATAGCCAAGAAATGTAGCAACAATTTGTATGTCTTAAAATACCTAAAATAATTTTTAGGCTCATTACAATCGCCTATATACGTTACGAGTATACTTTTTTGTGCATTTTTTCTGATTATTTGACTAATAAACTCTAAGTAATTGTACCTTTCACAAAAATGTTGGTATGTGCTTGTAAAAGCAATCTATAAGCTACAATTGTATGCATAGAAATGCTAAATGTGTCCACTAGCTCAAGAGAAAAAAATAGTTTTGTGGAAGCACTCAAAATCGGCCGTATTTCCGCCGTAACGAAAGAGTTAATGCGTAGTAAATACCCCCAAATCAGCTGGGACACGAGTGGTGGCCCTGCGAAAGGCCTCACTTGTCCGTCAGAATCGTTTAAAAAATCCCCGCTGGAGACCACGCTGCACCTGCTGGCGGATCCCGTAAACAGCCATCACGCACGCCTGTGATGTTCCAGCCGACGGGGGCTTCTTCCTCTGGCCAGCCACGCAGCTGGAGAACCGCTTGAGCTCTGCTGCGCACGCTTCAACCATTTGCTGCCCCGTGCGTGCGTAGAGCTCGCACGCAAACTTTCTCCCGAGCTGGTGACCGTCCGGCTGCTCACTGGACTGCAACGCCACTACGATGGCCGCACTCTCCTCGGTTTCAGTTTCAAAATCGCCGATTTTTGCTGGCCGCTTGCGGCGTCCACGCACGTATTTCAGACATTGTATTTTGCATGTTGCTTTCTTTTTAAGCAGACTGTACGAAAATAGGGTTCTCAAGAGGTCAAAATTTTGAGTGCAGTTGGTCACTAAGGATAACAGAGTGGATCCCTAGAGAAGGGCAAGCGTGACAGGGGGCAACAGAAAATTATATGGGCAGATGAGATCAAGAAGTTTGGGGGAACAAATTGGTCGCAGTTAGCATGGGACTGGCATAATTGGAGATCCATGGGAGAGGCCTTCGCCTGCAGTGGGCGTAGATAGGCTGATGATGACCATTCACGATGAGCATTCACAGGCTCCTGCCTTCCAACTCAGCTTTCCCTGCCTTGTTAGTGATCATAACGTTCAGTCTGCAGCAAGAAAGCCCGGGGGCAGCTTTCATGGGGCCAAGCTATAAATGTGAGAAGGGACGTACAGCTGCTGTGCAGTGCACGGAGTTGGCGACAGAGCCACATTTTTTCTCCTGGTCTTTTTTCGAAGTGGGACAGGAGAGAATCCCAGAGATGCACACGTTTCCACTGGCACAGACAGAAAGGGGAAGACATGCTGCTTGATTGAGTACACCCCCCCCCCCCTGCCACGAAGGGGGGGGGGGGGGGGGGAGGAGGGGGAGAACATGAGGACACTGTAGAGGCAAAGAATGGCGGCGTGGCTCGACTGCCGTTACCAACTCTTATACCCTTGTGAAACATGGCTATTTAAGTGGACTTCAGCTAAAATGTCATTCGGGAGCAGCTAATTGGCAAACGCGAATGACTCTTTACAAGGAACGCACTTTAAGCTGAGTGTGTTCCCCAAACACACTGTACCGAAGCCAGCTCGCCAAGCGAGTAATCGTGTGAGCAGAAGTCTGAAAATCGGGAATAATATTTTAAAATCATGAGCGTTTAGATGCCGATTAGTAATGTTAAGAGCTATTCATACAGACATATTGTTGATATACAAAAAAAAAAAAAAAAACGAGCCGCGACGAAAAACAACTCCTCTCAACGACGTGCCAGCACCACCTGGTGGTGTTTTGTTCCATGGCGGCCGTTCTCTGCGGCGTTCCCATAGGTGGTTTCTCGTGGCCCTGTGATTGTGTTCCTGCTTCAGCCTTTTCAGTCATATAGCACACTTTCCGACAATTTCCCCCCAACGATAATGCTGCTTCTATTCACTGCGCAGTGAATGACAGTGGAGATATCAGCGCCACTGTTCAGTTGCCGTCCCAACTCTGCTTTCTGTGCACTTGTGCAAGGCGCCAATTTAGATTTTAAACAATGAAAACAACGATTTGTTTCCGTTGTTTCTCGCGAGATCAAGAGGGGACATTTTAAGTAATTTTGCGCAATTTTTACACCGGATGTCGCCACTGAAATCTAGGCCAACGGCACTTTGTTTTGTCGTTTAGCAGCACACAGCTGGAGTGTAATTCGTGGAGCCTGGGTGCACTCGCCGTAAGTGCACCTAAATAGGCACGTTTGACATGGGTATTACTTGGACGTTGTCCTGGAGTAGCAGCAGTTGCACCCTGTGCCTGACCTATGTATGCAGACGGCGAAAAGAGAGAGAGACTGTGGAAGAATTAGACGAAGGATTTCTACGTCCTGCCTTTGGAACTGAATACTTCCGAGCAGCCTGTGCTTTTCTCAGTTCCTTTCAACCTTTTTGCGCCGCCTTAAATCATCCTTAATCTACCCCAGTTGTAGCAATTTTGGTTACTGGATAAATAAGCAACCGCATTTTGTGACAACAGGGTCTACAGGAAAACACACATTGCTGGAAAAGTTGGTGCACACTTGTAAAATTAGAGCGCAATAGGCACAATTGCCGTGCTTCCGCATCGTGTTCACCATACTCAAACTTGAGGAAGGGCAGAAAACAGCCATGGTACGTCGGTGCTGTCCCAAGTCCTGGCGGGCTCTTCTGTTGATCCCAGAGCCCTCTCACCCTTGTCCAAGGGCAGGCTATCTCTGCGACGTCTTCAGACGAAATTTGAAAAGGACACCTGGTTCACAGGATGCACCTCTTATTCAGATGCCATGAAAACACGTAGTGAATATTTTGAGCGTGCAGTGTCCATTTACTCTCAGGGAAAGGCTGGAACTACTCCACTTCAGCTAATACTACCTAGTGGCATTTTTCGATTTAATAGTGAGCTCAAACGAAGTTCAATGGGACCAGCTTCAAGACACCTCATTACATCGGCAGTCGGCAAAGGAGCACCGACGACGTGACACAAACAAGGTCATAGTATAGCTTCAGTATGTTCCAAGCTGGTACTTCCTACCTCAAAAAAGGATAAAAATGATGGGCTGGACACAAACGGCTGACACCCTACAATCCCAAAAAGCTCTCAACTTTTCAGAAAAGCTACAGCTGCGTGAATCCCGCAGCTTGTATCAAATTTCTTGAGCATAGTTGCCCGCGGTTGGCCCATTCAGAGTCTTTCAATTAAATGTTCTACACAGTTTGCCCATGATTGCACTTTGACGGGTGACTTCAACACTTGGGCTTCTCATGCCACTAGACAACCTCATAGTTTATTCTGCTTCCACTAAAAAATCAAATAATGGATTAAAAGCCTGACGCGGCCGCGAATAGGAGTTCGAGGAGCTCAGTCCAGGGTTCCATCAAGTGCTTCTGCTATTGGCGAGTATCAATGAGGCATTGACCCGTTGCAGCTTCACGGCACCATAATTAGCATTTAATGACAGTTTGGCACAATCTTATCAATGCACAATGAACAAAGCCGCCCTTAACTGTTTTATTCACAATACGACGAACGAAATTACAATTGAAAGAACAGAAGAAACAAAAATTATTAATTGGTCGATCTTTAACAATGCCAGGGCATCCAGTCTCTCACTCGTAAACTTGAGGCTCACACAATGTAAGCCCCTTGCTCCAGCTTCAAAAGTCTGCAACACGATGTCGTCCTTCCTTCCCTCGTACTCTGCACACGATGTCTTCCTCCCTTCCCTCGTACTCTGCAAACAATGTCGTTCTCCCTTCCCTCGTAGTATGTGCACGATGTCTTTCTCGCTTCCCTCGTACTCTATACACAATGTCTTCCTAGCTTCCCTTGTACTCTGTACATGGTCTTTCTCCCTTCCCTCGTACTCTATACACGATGTCTATTTTATTTCCCTCGTAGTCTGTACACGATGTCTGTCTCCCTTCCCTTGTACTCTATACACGATGCCTTTCTCCCTTCCCTTGCACTTTGTGCCCATTGTGCTTAGCCCTTCGACTGCTCCAATGGTCACGTTTGCTAGCTTTAGCGGCAGTGTTGGCTGCATACTTGATTTTAAAAGCACACAAACAGTCGCACGAGTCTCCAGACCCCTTGAGGCAGCAGCAGCCCCCACTTTACGCTTCTATTCGTCTCTGTGGCCGGCATTCCGAAGCTCACCCCCCACCAACTGTACTCTGTCGTTCTCTGCTCCTCTACCGCTCCCTCTTGCTAAATAGGGACAGAAATTAAAGCAGTGCGGCGAAAAGTTGGCCAACACACCCCATCGCTCATGCAATAAAAAGTGGAAACTGGGTGGAAAGAAAAAAACAAAAATACCGGAAACAATTGCCCCATCTTCTTGCAGTGCTAAATATTGTGTTTTGAGGCCTAAAATTTAAAAACGACATTGCATTCAGCTTAGTGACAAGGCTTAAGGTGATGCGTACAAGCATTCACCCACTGACATCACCACGACAGAGAAATCACACACACTTTTTCCCTGTTCTCTGTAGCAATGAAACGTTTTAACACAAAGCAGAATGAACAAGGAAGCACCCCTGTGTAACACATCTATTCACTAGGTCAACAAACATCCTTGCTAATTATTCACTCCACCATTACAAGTCAGTAGGGTTGAAGTTAAGGCGTGTGTGTGTTTCTTCGGAACGACCACCGACAACGCCCACGAGAATAAAATTTGCTCATATCTTCCATTTAAATTCTGCCCCTTTTTTTGGTGTGCTTACTTCTCTGGTGAGCTTCGCAGGTCATCCACCTTCATAGAGTAGAATGGCTCATAACTTTTTTTTTTCTTTGTCCTTCCCAGAGCAAAGCGTTCAAAAGCCACATGCCGAAAGAAACGCTGCGTGACACGACCGAGACAACCAGTGCTGTGAAGCCAGAAATTACTGAACAGCAGTCTATTCATCCTTTACTGCCTGTTGGGATGCGTGCGGAACATTAAACGAATATTGAACCCCGCAGTGTGTGGTAGACATGCGTAGCCACCACCGTCGGCTCTGGATTCTTCGAAAAACAACAGAACATGACAGAAAAGGCAGATATCGGGCACCTCGGCATGCATTGTTGAGATTTTGGTTGCTGCCCCGACATTCGCCGATGTTCCGTAATTCACAAAAGTAAAAACCAACTCACACGGGAGACCGCTGAACCCTACGAGATTTCAAAAAAAAAAAAAAAAAAAGACACGTGTGTCAGCTACCTTTCTGTGCTGTTATTGAAATTGCTCATTCCAACATGTTTTTGAACTTTATCTAGTTATCACACGTAAGCAGCGGCGGCCTTTAGAAATTTAAATGTCTCTATCGCCTCCCACCCTCCCTCCTTTGTAGCAACGAAATTCTGCATGTATTTTTCCGTGCGATAAAGACAGCCCTGCGCCCCGTTTACGCCCAAGATAACCGGTGAGTCTGTCCAGCATCACCCGAAAAATATCCTTGGGGCCTTGCTTTCGTTTTCTTTCAATGCGCCTGTGAGGAGACTTTTCCTTCTCGCGAGACACAGCACGACAATTTCCGCCATTTTCGTAGATACTGGAAGTACGCACCTCTCAGTCCAACACGTCGACCAGGCGCCGCTGACAAGCGACGGCAAAGGCCCCAGGCATATCCTTCTTTATCATAAATATGCCGCAGGCAAAATATTTTATCTGTCATTCCGAACCACGGTAACGCGACTGCAGAGTAGCACAGTGATGCAGGAATGCAAAGCTGCACGTTGAGTCGGCGTGCGCAGGGCAACAAATCGAAGAGGATTGTGGGAAGCCCAGGCCATATAGCCTACTGTATACAGTTGTGCCAGCCCTATCACACCAAAACAAGCCACCGTTCACAGTGAGGGCGCTAAGTTCTTAGGTTGTTTTGATGGCAATGTCGATGCTTCGTCCTTCTTCAAGCTTACGTCCCCTGAAAGGCGTTTGTCTGCTGCGCGCATGCAAAAGTCCCCAAAGGGTCGAGTTTGGTGTCTATGAGGAGTCATAACGCCACTGCAGAATTTCCAAGAGGCGTTTAGGGTTCTCTTTTGGCCGGAACGATTGTTCTCTTGGGTTTTTTGTTGAAGTTTCAGAACAGAACCCGCATCTCTTCGGGGTTATTCTGCTATGATACAGTAGCGTGTTCCCAGGAGCTTCTTCCCGCAAGGGCGAAAAATGAGGTTTACCTGAGTTTTTAATGTCAGTGCAGTCGCTAAATGTGGACTCAATTTTATTGAAAACAGATCGTAAGGGCAAGCCACCCCCTTTGCCCCCCCCTCCCTTTTTTTTTTTTTTTTTGTTTACGAGTTCAAATTACATGCAGTCTTGCCCGATCTCTTTCCCCGTTTATTTCTCTGTTGCGCTGCTACACTGTACTGCTGCCCTATTGGCCAACGTTACTAGATCTAGAAACGTTGCTATTGGCGGTGAGATGTTTGAGTGGCGCCCCCTGGCTTTGACGTCGGCTTAGGCATAGAGTTTCTCCATATTACTTCTACGCTGTAACTTCGCTGATCTATCAAGCATCGGTATTGTGTCATGCAATAAATCCTCATTAGGAGTACATACGGATGCACTGTATCTAATCTTTAAAAAATTTGGGTTGCGTGTTCAGTGATCGAAGGAGCATGCAGGAATTAAAAACTAGTACCTTTCTGCTTCGCCTTGTCCTCCTCTAAAAAAACAATCTTATTGTGCAAATAAAATTAATATCATTATTACCATGCTTTGGCGCTTGTTTCATTTCTCACTCAAATAAAACAGCGTTTAGTGGGTTTATAACAGCACAGGTAAACAAGAACCTAGTTTTAGGCTAGACATCGTAAAATCTTTCGGACGCTTGTTTGTTTTTAATTTACGAATCATGTACACTCAAAGGGAGCCGATCTGCCCAGCAATGTCTCACGTAACATGACATGACCTGCTGACGGCGACTTCCAATCGGCAGCAGCTACTCCCAGGCATGTAGGGAATGGTATCCTTTAAGATAGGTGGTATTGGCTTCATTCTTATCGTCGGCAGTGTGCGGGCTACAGCACGGGGGTATATGAGATAGTTTCCCCGTGTCGAATGGACCTTTTTCCAGTAGCTATCTGCGCATGCGCGGGCTGCCGGTCCGCCATTCTTGGCAGGCGCCTCGGGCAAAATAAACAAAAGCGCGCCCCTCGGTTTTCTGCCTAGGGAGCGGCTGTAATCTGCACGTTTTCTTTTTTTTTCTCTTTAGACTCTCGTGGTGGGTTCGTACGTGCATACAATAATGGCTTTCTAAGAAAAGGGGCATAGGCGCTTGAGACTGACCACGCTGCCAGCACATGGCTGCCAGTGAGGGGGTTACAAAAATGAAAAAAAAGGGGGGGGCGCTTTGAACACAGCAGATTATTCACGAGAACGTTCGCCTGCTACCCTGACATTCATGTGAAAGGTACGGGTGACGGGTCAGTGCGGGAGGGGCAGCCGGACCAGGATATTTTGTGCACGAGTTCTCCGAAAGCCAAACTTTCTTGGGGGTGTGCCTTACTGCCATTTTTAGTTCGCCATGGCGGCCGCTAGAGGGACCGGTACTGGAAAAAGGTCCATTGACACATTAGACGACACCGTGGTGAGCTAGTGTGAAGCTTTATAAATTACTTGCACGGGACTGACGCTCCTCACAAAATACCAGAACTGAATTTCGCGTCTCAGCCCCCATTTGTTTTCGCTTAATATTCATTTATTTTTGTTCATCAAGCGTGTGTACATTGAAAAAACTTTTAAAACCATACAATACGTACCCAAGCAGCAGAAATTGCCAAGCCCAAGCATGGCAAAACATCAGTGGCCAATGTGTCCGAGCTTGGCAATACCTCAGCCGCCAATATTGGCTGGTGTTTGGGAAAGGTGACAAGCCAACAATTGGCCAAGCCCTGGAAGGCCAATATTGGACAACGCTTGGCAAAGTACCTTGCCATGATAATGCCAGTGGGTGGACCCCACGCTATTTTCATGCACATTTTTGGCTTTGTGGCCAGTCCTTATGACCAATGCCTATTTTACGAGTTGCCTCGCGGCCCGATTTCTGCTTTATACATGCCAGTAAACGGGTGCGCATTATTTATTTAATGCGCACTCGTTAAATAATTTCCTGTACAATGGCATGTACAAAACAGAAATGGGACCGCGAGGCACAATAAGCAAACTGCATGAACTTTGCGAAGCAATTATACATACTTGACTTGCCAAAAAAAAATGGAGCAACACAACACACCGGGTCTCTCTGTGTAGCTTTTTTATTATGCACATCAAATATACGAGAAACCTCGCTTAACAGTGGCAAGAATACGAACACAAACATGAAAGCAAACACAAACAAGTCGAGAAACATTTTTAAAAAGCGCTGCTCATGAAGCGCGAACCGATTATCATTCGTTTAACTGCTTGAGATGCCTACAAAACAAGCATTCAGGTAAATGAAAACAGGACCCTCATTCCCGGTAATTCGCCGACCTGCCAAGACCACAATATGTTTTTGAACAGCACTATTGTAGAATAGCCCAGCTTGGAAAGCTTGTCACTGCTGCATCCGCCACTTGTCCACGGGAAACACCTGTGCGTCGTAGCGCCTGTAATAAGTAAAAAAAATAGTTCACTATAATGCTAAATTCACGCTGCTTACTAAATACAGCACCTATACAAGCCTTACCACATATCCGTGTGAAAATATTCAGCCTAAAGTTCTAGCTTGTTAACACTCGCTATGAAACATAAAACGTACTGCACTATTCATTTCTCAATATACTGCGTTTTACGGTAGCAGTTACTTCGCTCGTTCTTGAGAAAACAGTCCGGAATTTCACCGAAAATGGGCTTCACTCTTATTGCAGTAGCGCAAAGTAATATAAAAAGTCCAATAGACAAAGCGACACGCCAGCGGTTCCGTGAAATTTTGTTGTGCCTTCGCTCACTTCTGCCCCGTCAGACGCGGAATTCAGACGCGAACGGAACCGACGGAGAAGCCCAGCGGTAGTGTAATTACTTTGTCGCTCGACAATACCCTTCACGGCTGCTTGTTCGGAAAACACAAAGCCGAAAAAGGATAGCTAGAACTGGCGTCACACAATTGGAAGCACATGTATGTGACCACTTCTTTCTTCGCAAGAACCAACAACACTAAGCAGCACTCGTGAGCGCCAGTTATAAACGACAGCTGAAGTTTTGGCGGGAACGAGCGCGAGCACTACCGCACCGCGAAAAAATGAAATGGTGACTTACGTTTTCAGCGGCGGCCGTAGCAGGCAAACGATGTTATTACACCAGTCAGGTATACTTCACACAGCCACCGACACCAAAACGCACCTCACAGACACGTACAGGAGTACTACCGCAGTTACAATGCCACAAAAGAGACGGAGCCGTCGGCGCAACGCCAACGCGCCCGTCCACCGCCCCGCCGCGGGTTCAAAGAACGCCCAAAGGCACAACGCTGAAGTAGTTCGACGTTCACCGTTGCGTTAGGACACACAAATGACCAATTCCTACTGAACGTTTAACACTCTCTCTCACGCTGTTTTGAATAAGCTGCACTTTAGTTTAAGTACGCTTTGTTTCGTGGCACGCTGCTGTGGCTCTTTAGGTAACTACTTTTTTCTGCGTTTTGGCCTGTTCACCGCGCTCTAACCGCCGCGGGCAACGACCGCAGTGCTGCCCTCGAGTGGTGCTGCTTGCGCGCCGGGTGCGCATGTACACACGCAAAATAACGCACACGAGTGCGTTACAGTAAGACTTCATGCAACAATATGCAACAACAGGCAAGGCTGTCGGCATTTACACCTGCCAATACTTTTTTATTTAAATGTGCTACTTGACACAAGCTTGAAAATGATTTGGAACTACTTTTTTTGTTGTGCGCTGCGCGTGGAAACAAATTCAAAAACACGCAAACTTCAGTAATATTTTGAGTGAACTTGAGTGGTCATTCAACTAACAAGAACATGCCAAGACGTGCGTAAAGGCACTCATAAATACCTGCGTCACATATAGGCTACTACTCTTCATAAAATTTTAAGATCAAAAATTACGTCTGAATGAGCGCGCTGTCCAGTGTGATTTTTTGCGCACCGGCCAATGCGTGTCCTCAAGGCCGGTCGTACAGCGCTCGTTGTCCACGAATGGCTTTTGCGTACAGGCCGGCGTCTGGCCAAGCTATCGGCTGTCCAGTGTGATTTTTTTGCGCACCGGCCAATGCGTGTCCTCAAGGCCGGTCGTATAGCGCTCGTTGTCCACGAATGGCTTTTGCGTACAGGCCGGCGTCTGGCCAAGCTATCGGAAGCCAAAGGGAAGCCAAGGGGCGTCCAATGATTGGCTATCGGCCAATGCTGCTTGGGTAGTACATGTAGTCCTACGTTTAGTTTAGGGGCCTGAATTTTTGCCTATCTGCAGAAAAATTGTTAACGGTATCTTCAAATACTCATCTGGCAACAACAGCGTGGCATCATTGCGGCATTTGTGTTTAGACACTTTTCAGGGCCAGCTTTATCCGCCTGACAAACTACCGACGCGGCGGAGGCAGCGGTGGGGGGGAAGGCGGGGCAGATGGTTTCACTCGCGGAGCACACTGTAGATGGCGCGGCGAATTTACCCAGCGTTCCCCGCGCGAAAGTGCTCATTCCAGCGGACAAACTTGGGCCTGTTTGCTTCCCTACAGCGCGGTAGGCATCTTACTGTCTAACACACCATATCATACCTCTCGACCACGGAGTACAGCAGTCAGGTCGCATGAAAACATCATATCATGATGAAATCTTCATGAGTGCATAAAACCTGGTTGCGCGTGCATGTTTCATGGCGACCCGTGGTAAGCACGTACTAAAATGTGGGAGTCACGGGACAAAATGTCGCTCAGGAAGCCATTCATAGTGCGTCGCAAAAACACCGGGCAAAATGTCCCTCCAGGTACTCTCTAAGGAGGCAGCAGCAAGCATAAGTGGGGCTCCTATGCCTGCGCCGTTTCACAGACGGTGAACAAAACAGCACAAACCCTAGCCATATACAGCCTCATTGAAAAAAAATTTCATGTGTAAGTCTAGCGTAGTGCAACGGTAGTGGGACTAAAAAACGTTAAAACTGCCTATATATAGCTTAAGAACGTATCTTCACCAGGCATCGCCCACGGCATACCCCACTCATAGCCCTTCAAAAAAGCTTGCGTCCACCTGGGCTCACTCATATACACCATTGTGTAGCTAGTGCTGAAAATAGTCACTCACACTTGTAGTAAGTTCTTCAAAAGAGTTGTGCTTTTAAAACATCTAAGTGAATTTGAAGTGACCCCTGAATGAGAATCCTGCAGAAAATTTAGCAATACAAAATTTTACGTTGGATTTATACAATGTTTGCCGATCATGGTAACAATAAGCTTGCTTTGTGTAACTCCATTATTTTCTTGTTTGGTGTACTCACCTGCCCGAATTTATCAAGTCCATAAGCAACTGCTGGTAATGCTGTAACATGAATTAACATTGATATTTAAAAAATGAGCGTGATTACCACGAACAGCAATAATATTGAACATACATCTTTACTGCTTTCATTACATAAGTTCGGAGAACACTCACAAAGCGAACTGTCATTGACATTGCAAACAGGCGCCCCGCTCGCATTTCCCGTCCATCCTGTAGAAAAAGGGGCCCCTGTCGTACTCCGGTTTCAATATTTTATTTCCAACGTGAAAACCGTTAGTTGGCCTTCAAAATTGCTGGAATACGCACTGAGTATTAGCCATGCTGGCAAATATCTGTGATATAAATATGCGAGTTCTCCAAAATTTATCGAACGATTTTTAGAGCCAAATTTTGAGTGCCACTTACATAGATTAGATGCGTTTATGCTGCCAACCCTTCAGGTACCGTCTGCGCACTTTCTTGCACGGCAGCACCACCTTTCGATGAACGCCATGCATAGTGAGTGGCGCTGTTTCTATGTTTGGGAGGTTTAGTCCTTCCTTACCGATTAAATTTGAAAGCTCAGCACACTTTACGCATGAAAACATCTTCATAGTAACAAATGATGCCATCAGAAGGGACAAGCGCTTACAAAATTAGGCTGGAAACTTTAACGAAAGTAACCAAGAAACGAGCGAGAAAAAGGCACGCCATTGCTTACAGTTCTGTACCAAGAGTACATCCTATTTTAAAACACTCTGAGGAATGGTGTGGTGCATGCAGATAGAATTAAGCGTTGAATTGCCCGGTATAAATCCCCTGGAATCCCTCAACGTCCTCTTTGCGCTGCAGAGGCCTCACGTCATTGTCTCGCTCAATGCTGCCGTGGGACGCCCCATCGTTCTGCTAACCGTTGTTTGTGTAGTTGGCTTTCAAGTGTTCGTGAATGGCCCCGAAGAATTTCCAGAAGCCCTGCTGCTCATCGTTGCCGTTGTCGTCGTCGTCGTTGTGGAAGGCTTTGTTTCATCAGAAGGGTACCAAACCGGCATTGCGGACGCGTTCCACGGCACGTGGGCGTCAGTCACGTTCAGCCTTCCTCGTAGACCGTAAGGAGTGAGCACGTGCGTCAGGTACTCGTAGAGTGTCCCGTTCAGCCAGCCGCGCGTTTGCACTGATACGAACGTGGTGCTCACGCACTTCTCGGACTGCATTGTAGAGCAAAACGCCAGAACAATCAGCAATGTGTGCTGCCAAGAGAGCCACGGCAAATAAGCTGCGAGAAATCGATGTTGGCGTTCGTTTGTGCAACCGAGTCAAACCGCCCAGTTACATAACAACGTTCTTCGCAACTTTGCGGTTTTGAAATTAGTTAACATCATCCTAGAAACGGCAGCGCAAGCATCTTACATTACGGATACCAATCGCAGCTACAGGGGAGAACGCACTGTCCTAGCGTGCGATATCTCTTGACAAATGTCATAGCACCAGAAAGAGTATTAGGTGTCCCGAGTAATCTTGGTGGGCAGATCAGTTGTGGAGAAAAATTCATTAAAAACGCCCGTGTGTCCAGATTTTGGCGCGGGTTAAAAATCTCCGGGTGGTGAAAATGAATCCGTGTCCCCTTAGCACGACGCACGTCCTGAGTAGCTCCGGCGCGTTAAAACCCGAAAATTTTTATTTTTTGTTGGTACAAATTTTGTTACGCATACGTTAGGCTTGCTCAGACTGCAGGCAGGCTGCCAGAAATTGATGTTGGCGTTGGTTTGTGTGACCGCGTCAAACCGTCCAGTCACATAACAACGTTCTTCGCAACTTTGCGGTTTTGAAATTAGTTAACGTCATGGTAGAAACCGGAGCACAAGCATCTTACATTACAGTACTGCTATGAAAGCTGCATTCAAGTCGGAGAAAAGTTGACACCAGGCGCTTTATAATCGCTTGGTAGTCTGCATTTGTCGTGCGGAGTGTGGCGGGGTTAACCGCTCCATGCCAGGTCCGCTCACGCTGGAAGAACACTTCAACGCAGCAAAGCATTGTAGAACGGGAAGGAAGCTACAACTTAGGAAATATTTTCGGTGTGATCTTCAAGTGCCAACTAGCAAGAAATCCATCCTGTTCCCTCGGCCAATTCAGGCTAAATGAGTCAACTTAACGCGCAGTGCTTCCGTGCGAATTAAATTAAAGTTGGCGGTGGCATCATCAACATTGGTGCCATTCTCGCCTGCGTTGGGACTCACTATGACGAAAACAAAATATGAAGAAAAAAATCAGAAAACATTTTAATATTGGGCCTTGCGGATTCATTCCTTATCTGTGTGGTAGAATTGGCTTTCGTCTTGGTTATCTTTGCTTCGTCCTCGCCCTCTTTGGAGGGCGTCCTTACACTTCCGTCACATCGCTCCAAAACACACTTTCAAATTATGTTCCCAAGGTCGAACGCAAAAACGAAAGCAGCGTCGGTTTCAGGTGGGTTCCCCGCTCTTGTACAAACGCAGAAGCATAGGTGTGAGGTGCGGCGTTGTAGGCTGCAAATGAATAGTTTAGACAGTCTGGAAATCGTGACGTAAACCGTAATGTTCGCCGTATTGGTTTTCGCACCCAGCATTCATCATATTTCAGCCTCCGCAATCTTCCATGAAGGCATAAGCCTGCAAATACAAATGGCAGTTATGAAATAGAAAATGCATTGGGAAAGCGGGGAAAGAGAAAATCATCCGCTTGATAAATAAAGGGAAATCGCACGAACCCAAATGTGCACGTATACCCACAATGGTGGCTCAGTCACTATGACGTTGTGCTGCTGAGCCCAAGGACGCGCGTTCGATTCCCGGTCCCGGCGGACGCTTTTCTTACGGAGGCGAAGAGCGAAAACGCCCGTATGTTCGATATTTTACGCGCAACTGAAATATCCCTATGTGGTCAGAATTAATCTGGGGCCATCCACTACGGCGCGTCTCATCGCCCGTATAGCGTCGGCGCGTTAAACTCCCCATAAATCAATCAATGAAATATGCAGGTGTTGGTACGTATCGGTATATGAGAACGTGATGCCCTGCCAGCCTTTAAAAACAAAAGATGCCATAGTTGATATTTTAATGCAGCAAACATAGGTGGGCTGCTTGTCACACGATTTCATGTCACCCCTGCCATTCGTCTAAACCTGCGAGGGACTGGATCAGGACTTCTCAGCTACTTTAACCCACGGGAACCCTAATAACAAGGCACAGCCCGTCAGGTGCCCCAAGAAAAAAAAAATGATCGCGCTCCTTGCCTATAGGATCGCTTCAAGGCGCGTTCACACTTGCGACTGGAGCAATAGAAGGGACGCGATTTCGTTCGCCTTAGTACCCTGCGGTCTCTTTCGTCGTTTGGTTTCGGCCAATTTTTGTCGCCGAGGCAGAAATCGCGTCGCTTTCGTCGCATGTGTGAACGGACCTTTAGAGTACAAATGAATGGAAGGCCTGTCACCGACAATGACCCCATAGACGTCGCCCAAAATGTTTTATTTTGCACTACGGCGGTTTTGAATTGGCGAGGGCTGAGAAAAGGTTACCTGCGTGGTTAAGCATACACCCTGGCAAAGGAAGATACCGATGTGTGCAATGTTTCCGAATGATTGTTTTTAAACCGAAGCTTTTGATGCCACCCTTTCACCGTAGATCGTAACAACAAAACGCAGTGCAGGAAAGTAAACTTTACACAATGGGTTTTACCCATGGAGGAAAGAAAACCTTTTCTTTCCTCCATGGTTTTACCACAGGGCACATGGTGATGATGGTAGTGATGAAACGTGAAGTAGTTCAAGTAGAAAAACCCTTTCCGTGGTAACAATCGAACCTGATGGCTCCGCGTTATGAGAGAGAGAGATAGACTTTAATTTGAGAAAGTGTCTCGAGTAGAATTGAAGTCTGAATGGTGGTGGCAGGTCGGTGGTGGCGTGGTGGCCGTAGGCTGGTGCCTTCGACTTAGGTGGGTGGTTCCGTAATGGTCGTTCGCTGGGGCCATGGAGGAAAAAAAAGCTTAGGAGAGGCCCTGACGCCACACCCAGCGCAGTCGGAAACGCCATTTTTGTAATTCGAATGGCGGACTCTTTTTCCCTCTCTCTCGGTGCACCTTCTCCGCCTCCTCCGTCATGTATCGCCTCTCTTGTCGTCTGCATCTGCCAGCGGCGAGCCGGCGGAAATCAGCTGATAGGCAGGTAGAAGGCTGTTTTGCAGCGCGTGACCGTGAACCGAAACGCGCGGTTACACCGTTACACGGCCTTCAGTGTGGCCGCAGCAGTTTTGCGAAGCGGCTCGCTCTAACAATGCCGCAATGCTCGGTGCCAGGCTGCAAGTCGCGATCGGTACCCAAGGAATTGGGCGTCACTTTCCATCGGTTAGTGCATCATTCCGCTGACTAGTATTGCTGTACATTGGTGTGCATTCATCCTTTGTGTGCAATCGCCGCCGTTTATAGGTTCCCAAGCGATGGAGAACGCCGCAAACAGTGGGCGAACGCCGTGCGTCTACCGGACTGGAAAGTGCCCAAGTTTGCGTTGCAGTTTCACTGGCAATCCCAGAGATGACTAGTCAATTAAACGGCCATTCTATATATATAGGTAAGCAGCACTTCATGCAGATTTCAAGCTAAAAAATTGTGGAATGTTTTTACCGTTGTTCGCGTGCCTTCGATAGAATGTTTTGCGAAGGAAGAGGAGGAGGAGGAGGAGGAGGAGGCAAAACGTTTTATTGAGAAAAAAAGGAGAGGGTGGGTGGCGTCAATAAACTTTTTTTCGCCAAGTTTCAATTTGCCTCAGTGTCAATAAATTCAAGTTGATATCAGTTGAAAACGTTCATACACTAACCTCGCAGTCTGAAGCGTTGAAAAGCTAAATCCAGAGCGAGGCCACAAAAAGATCCAGATTCCAGATCCAGCACTCTTCCAGTCAACAGACGGGCACCTACTAAGGTAATAGGACGGTGGAATTATATCAACTGGGAATCTACCTTGTAACAATTGCAAAGGCACTGCCGCGCATTGCCGGCCTAGCAAACTACATGCAGCGGCGATAACCAAAAAATTGAGTTGCGAACCGTTCGGTTGCGAGTCGCCTACGTACTGCACACCGTGTATCACTTCCCCAAAATCTACCTGAAGGGTGTCCGCGCGTACGACGGGACGGCGCGTTCACGATATCTGCACTTCAATAGGCGCGTCGTGATCGCGACGGGAGAAAAAGCTTGACGCGGTACAAGGTGCACTAGCAAGTAGAAATTGAATGACATATTCACATCGGCGCAGCTGTCGCAACTCGAAGCATCCTTTTTGAGTTCCGCAAGACCACAGCGCAGCAAAGCGAAGCAGCAATCTTCGCAATCGGACGACAAGGCAGGCGCTGCCTTTCCTCCATGACTGGCGGACGGCGCGCGGGCCGTTGCTAGGACGCCGTTGCTAACGCGACTTCCAATGGCCGCCGAAAACACGTGACTTCCTCCACACTTTTGCCAATGCGCGGGGATAGCTGGGGGCCTCTCCTAAGCTTTTTTTTCCTCCATGGCTGGTGCCTTCTGGCGACCCCTTCCGCCCCCTTTACCAGGTGGACCTGTAGGTCCTGGTCGGGGCTGCGAAGCGAGGCTTCCCACATCTCCTCGGAGGGGATTTCGGGAAAATTGTCCTGAGAGCATGCCCACATGATGTGGGCCGTGTTGGCATAGGCGCCATAGAGGCTGGGGTGGAGATGGGTCATGGTGGCCGGATCGGGAAAGATTTCCGTCTGGAGTTGGCGCCAGACGTGGCTTTGCTCTTATTTCAGGGATTTGTCTACCCGAAGATGGATCTGGCGGGAGGGGAGGTAGTAGGTTGTAATATCATGAAAACCGATCAGACTGTCTCGCGGAGACCGGGCTCCGTGGTGAGGATACGATTTCGGCCGAGCCCGGATAGTAAATCCTCGGGCTAGGTCATGGGCCACCTTGTTTCCCTCGAGCCCAGAATGCGCAGGGGTCCAGATCAGTTGTACTGGGGATTGCGGTTGGTTCCTGAGTAAAATTTTCAGCGCCGTTGAGGATATGTGTCCAGTGGCAAAATTTTGGAGAGAAGTTTTAGAATCTTTAATGATTGTTGCGGGTGTGGGGGTGAGCGAAAGGCGAGCGCTATTGCTGCCTCTTCCGCTGGTTCTGGAATGGGCGTCCAGACTGTTATAGAATCGAGAATGCTGGTGTTGTGGTGATTTTGAACGGCGATTGCGCGAAAGGCTCCTTGTGTCTGTACTCTGCTGCATCGATGTACATGACTTGCGGATCATTTTTATACTTCTTGTGCAGGGCGCGGGCTCGTTGTTTCCTGCGCTCGGAGTAGTACGTGGGGTGCATGTTGCGGGGAAGCGGTTTGGCTACAATATGAGAGTGAACACTGGGGGGAACTGTTTCCGCGTCCTGATATAGTGTATGATATTGTATTCCTAGTTTGCTGAGTATGTGTCTCCCTGTGGGTGTGTGAGCGAGGCGTTAGTATAGGCTCACTAGGTGGGCTTCAAGTAGTTCGCTGGCCGTGCTGTGAAGGCCTAACCCTCCCACTTTGGCAGTGGACGTGCCGCGGAGAAGACGTAGTGCTGCCTTGTTGGCGCGTCTGATGAGTACATCAATTTTATTGGTTTTAGCAGCTGTTAGTTTAAGGTATGGAATAGAGTAAAGTATTCTGCTCACGACGAAGGCTTGGATTAGGCGAACCCTGTTCTGCTCGGTCAAGCCTGAGTTTCTATAGGTGACCCTCTTGAGCAGACCAATGGTTTGGTATATGTGCCGTTCTATTGTTTGGAGAAATTTGTGATTTAGTCTAGTGGATTGTATGTGCAGCCCTAGGACTTTGACGGCCGGGACCTCCGGGATCTCTCTACCTTCAATATGGAGTTTGATCTGGAGTGAAGCCGTTTATTCTCGTTCGGGGGAATAACAAGTAGCTCAGACTTGGCCGGAGAGCAGGCCAAACCCGTTCTCCTGGCCTCCTCCACCACCACTTCGATGACTCTGTCGTGTTTCTTCAATGTGCCCGTCACTCCTCCGGTTCCTCCAGAGGGTGATATCGTCTGCGTAGAGGCTGTGGTAGAGGTGCGGGATCCGTGCTAATTTCTTTGGGATGTCAATGATTGCAACGTTAAAGAGTAATGGTGACAGTACGGCGCCTTGCCGAGTGCCCCGAGGGCCTAGCGGGAATGTATCTGAGACAAGGCTGTCTAGATGTATGGCGACTGTCCGGTTTGACAAAAAAGTCCCTATTGTAATTGTAGGTTCTCGCACCTGGACTGACCGATCCCAGACCCTAAATTATGGTCTCGTGCGATACGTTGTCAGATACTTTTGTCAGGTCCAGGGCCAGTACCACCGATGTGTCTAGGCCGATGGATGGTCTGATAATTTGTTCTGATAGCTGTATGAGTACATTTTGAGTTGAGAGACCAGGTCTGAAGCCAATCATTGTGTGGGGGAATTGTTCCATGTCGTTCATGTGGGGTGTGAGCCAGGCTAGAATTACGTGTTCCATGAGTTTTGCTAAGCACGACGTGAGGGAAATGGGGTGGAGGTGTTCGATTGGGAGTGGTTTGTATGGCTTGGGGATTATAATAACCTTGGCATGCTTCCACGATTCCGGAGTTCGCCCCGTTCTCCACCATGTGTTGAAAAAAGCAGCGATTGTGATGACTGAGAAATGCTCCAAGTTTCGAAGCGCCCGGTTCGAAAGGACCTCGGGCCGAATTGGATCCAAGTTTGCGAATCACCAATCGGACCTCGGTTTCAGTTATGTCCCTGTCCATCTCGCTGTTAGGGTGACCATGTACCGGGGTAGTTCGATCTTGGGTCCTATCGGGAGGTACAGGTCTCTGATTTCTGCTATGAGTTCGTCTTGAGAGCCTGAGTTTGTGGATGATTATGGTTATGCGGTTCCTCTGTTCGGTCTTGTTCTGATCAGGACCGAAGAGGTGTCTAATTATCTGCCACGTCTTCTGCGTTTCAAAGTTTCCTTGCATCTGGTCGCAGATCTGGTCCCATTGGGTGTGCGAGAGAGTGACCGCGTACGCATCAATCTCCGTCTGCAGTCGGGACAGTGTTGGCCGCAATTTGCGATTGCTCTTATTTCTGCGCTATCGTTTGTGGATTTCTTGTACGCCCCCCAAAGGTGATTGAGACAGGAGTGTACGATATAGAAGGGATGTGGGGACCTAGGTCCTTGGTGACTACTTAAATGACTGCAAGTAGCTGTTTTGGCCATTCGTTTATGTACCCAATGTATTCCGGGCTTGCGCACTCATCCGCATGGTCTCCGTTGCATTCTCGGATCGCTCTGAACTCATCCCACTCAGTTATAGTTTTTTTCTGAGGGTTTGACTGATTTTGTGTTTGGGTATAGTCACTATTTGGAATATGAGGTAGTTGCTTCCTACTGTTTCTTTGGTGACTCCCCATGTTACCCTGTTTTTGTGCAGTGAGAGAGTGAGATCCGGGGTGGTGTCGCGTTGTGCGCTATTTTATATTCCTGTAGGGGTGTGAATGTCATTCTCTAGCGTAAAATATTGTGCCTGTATTCGTTCCCAGAGGTCTCGTACCTTTGGCTCACAGGTTGGGTATGCTCAGGCCATGTGAGGAGCATTAAGATCTCTAACCATGAGCAGTGCGTGTGGGCCCACCTCCTTCCTCGTGAGCGGGAATGGTTGAATCGGTCTGTCTTAGATTTAGGGGCGCTATAGACGTTTAGAATATAAAGTCTTTCCGCTCCGCTTTTGCTTGGGAGGACAGTAATGAAGTCGTTGGGGATAGAAACGCTGTCGAATTGACTGATGTAGGCCGGTATATGCCCCGCAATATGCACGCTGAGCACCACGTCACAAGGAGACGAAAGCGAGCGGAAGCACTGCACAAGATGTACGGCAACAATCCCCGAGCTGTGTATGTTGACGTGGCAGAATACAGATTCCACGACGCATACACGGCTGTAGCCATGAACAACGGCAAGGAACTACTCAATTCGGCCACCGTTTGGTCTACCCGCCCAGAGACGGCGGAAGAGGTGGTCATAGCCCTAGCTCTAATACTCGACCCCACTCCCAGCACGATCATTTACGATTCTGAAGCCGGAATTAAAAATTTTTCCACCGGACGCATCTCAGAGCCGGCAATCAAAAATTTGACAGGAAACTCTGCCCGACCCCTAAAACAACCAGTTATTCCGACCTGAACGCCCGCGAATTCGGGCCTAGAAGGGAACGAAGTGGCCCACGAACACGCCCGAGGACTCACGACCGGGGTGGGCACAGCCTCTATCCCTACCACGGGGCTCGATCTGCGCGGCATCGCCTGATCTATTTTCACGACATGACTATGCACTACCGGCTCTCCCGCTTGACCTATCCCCCGGCGGACAAAACTTCAGACTATTCCAAGGCTCACACGTGGCGACTTCTTCAGACAGGCACCTTTCCAAATCCCGCCGTCCTGACACACATCCACCCAACTCTGTGCCCTACTTCGGCCTGCTGCTGATGTGGCGGTCATGCCACACTATCCCACATCATCCGGTCTTGCCAGAAAAATACCCTTTCCAGAAATACCCTCCGCGGAACAGTGGGAGGCCGCGCTGCGCAGCTAGGACCCGGACGTATAGGCCCCCTTGGTCGCGACGGCTGCCGAGGTCGCTGATCAGTTCACGCCGACAGCCACCAACGCGATCTAACCACCGGCATCGTGATGCATAATCACTGATATTCCTCGAAATAAAGTTTATTCTCTCTCTCTCTCTTTTTCAAAACTAACACAACCAACATATAGGTCTGGAGACCATGACAAGAATGGGCCGAAAATATTTTTCATATGTTAAGACGCTTTATTTTAAGGCCCGCCATCCAGGTCAAGGCATGGGCGTCGCCCTTTCCTTGCAGCGAAAACGTCCTCACCACATTGGGAGACAGGGCGTGCCGAAACGGGAGCTTGTCGACCGTCAACTCGGTGTCGAGGAATCGAGCGCATCCCTGGTCGTCTCGGCTGTCCAGAACTTTCACACCAGCCCTGCGCAAACACCTGCCAGGAGGGGGCAGTAAGAGGGATGTGGGTTTTTAGAGAGCATATGATTTAATGATTTTTCTTAGTTTTTCATATCCTAGTTATGGCTGGGAGGTGGTCGATGGGCATCAGCCAAAAGACTAGGCCAAAGCAAACGGCAACGGCAAAAGCACATGCGCCTGTAAAAACGGATCCAACTCTTATTTTTTTTTCGAGGTCACCTTTCTGGACTTCCCGGAGCAGTACAGCAAAACCGTCATTCGGCGCCGTTGCGGTGACACGCAGGAGAGGGTGGTGTATTACCCAGGCGAGACCGGCAAAATCAAGGGATTGGCGTTGCTTAGATGCCTGTTACTTGTAGTGAGTGGGTGAATAGACTTTACTATAAAACTTTATAATAAACTTTATATTAATAAACGCCTGTCCGGTAGGGGGCCTCCTTTAGTCCGGGAAGCCATGGTACGCGCTGGCTGCCGTAGCACTGGCTTGCTACTAAGAATTGAGTCAAAGTTCACTTGTGGATTCAAAGCCTTAAACAGGTGCACATCCTGGTAAACGCTCAACCTAATTAAAAAAAAGTCAATATTCTAACTCGCGATTTCGAAAAACAAAAGTAGCGGGTAATGATTAGGGAGATTCAGGCGTGCGGCGTAAAGAAATATTATGAGCTGTGCCTATTTCTGCCGAATTTGAGAAATTAGGAAGTTAACGCTTGTTTCTCCGGCAGCAATCTTCCATGCGAGTGAAATCATGTCAATAATACTTCGGAACCAGCCAGAGCTTCTGTACTTGATTTATGAAAAGTATAGCCGGTATTCGTTGAAAAGTTTAGCTGTCGATTTCTTCGTTTGGCAACACTGAAATGGCCACGGACATGGCCGAAGCGCCACGGACATGGCGCGAATTCTAACACTGCGGCCGCAAGCCGAAAAAAATCTAACACTGCAGCGTGCGTCACCTGCTCCGTTTCAACCCGATTCTCGACGGTGGTGTCAACAGAGTTGTTATTATCGCAGTCACATTGGAGTCGAGGCATTACTTTGCGTTCGGCAGGCTAGAGCTTGGAATGTCCAACCAATATTATGCGCTTAGCACGGAAAAGTAGCGCCATCCCACGGCGCCCGACGTAACCAGTGACGGCGCACTCACATGGTTGCCTGCATGCATGCCTGTCTATTGAATACAGGCTGTAGCAGATATCCGTTTTCTCCCTACGCACAGGACAGTACTTAGGGTGCTTTCACGAGAAATCGGACAGGCATGTCTGGTCGACGTCTTCAATTTTGACGAAAAATTTACATGTGCACAAGGGAAAACATATGTGAAGTCATTTTGTGAAAAAAAAATTTTCCTTTGTGAAGAAAATTCCCAAAGCCGGCTCAGGACACTGGCGCATTGAGCGGCTCGCGGAAAAATGGCAACTTTTACCGCTGTAAAACAAAAACAAGTGCAGCTATCGTCTTAGTTCTTTTTATACAAATGTTTTCAATACTCTCAAACCATTTAGCACATTCCTGTTTGGCTTGTAGAATGAATCGTTTTGAATAAAAACACTAAAATTAGAAAACGTTCTGAAAATTGACCAGATGTGGGGCTTTATTTGTCGCAATCTAAAATAAATAGCTAGGTAGTTTAATTTTTTAGCGTTATCCTTCCGTCCTGGTTCAACCTTAGTGCCAATTTTATGTGTTCAAGACACTTCAATATGAAAAAGCTGTGTACTGCCGCAAGGTAACGCATATTGGTATATTTTGAAAGACAATTAAAAAAGGCCATCTTCAATTTTTTGCGAACTTCCGCAAATTGAAGCTAAGGTTGCTACATCAAAAGCCAAGCCAAGTCACCTACATCAAAATCATGTTGCACAATTGTTCTTGCTTTGCAGCTGCAAAGCGCCAAATATGGATTCGTTATTGCAGTGACATATCCACGTGGTTTCTGAAAAGCTTATGACCGCAATTCAGAGTGAGAAATTGCCGTTACCGACAGGAAATGATTAAATAAACATTGCGGTGAGCATGCTTTGTTGCAATTGGACGTGTACAAAGTTCATTGCACCTAAATCCCAAGTCGAAGCTCCGGCTTCCCAGCCTATGGTTAGTCGTGTGTATAATTATCGACTGGTGCGGTCTTAGCCACGCCACTCGATGCCTGACTTTTTAAAGTTCGGGGCTTTAAATGAATGGCGTAATATTTTGGCTGAAAAACAGCGGGGTAACGGAGTGATACAACAATTGGCCGCGTATCTGCTCCTTTCGTTGAAAATGTCGTCAAAAGTCGATAGTCTTTGTAGACTTATGGCAAGGAAATACCCCCCTTTGCTTTCCCGCTCACCTCTCATGCTGTTCCTGTACCGTCGCGCTCATCCCAAAGTAAACACACTAAAGGTTTGCGCAAGGCGATTTGAATTTACCGCGTTCCTTTGCTACAGGCCGGGTTCCTCAATTCCAGCGCTGCAGTACGGCGGAGACGCGTGTGAATCGAGGCGGCTGACTACAAGGTTTATAGAACCGCGTGGCCGTGCTCCACGTGCGTTCCAAGCAGAACGTGGTATCTAGCTGGTGGAACCTTTCGTTGCTTTTGCCGCGTGATTTTTCATATGCCGCCAGTAGGCGGCGGTTTTCTGCAGTAGATGTAGAATATCATTTGCTATCGAAAAACCAAGCATCCATGAATTTTTAATAAAGGAACACTGTAAATATCCCTTGTGTACTAATTTCCTGTCTTATATTTGCGTAATGTCTTGTTCTTGATCAACAAAGTTGACGAGTATGAACATTTAAACCGGGCTTAGATGTTTACATTTGGCAGTGAGTATATAAGACTATTGCGCAATACCAATTTTACTTTGGCCGGGTGGCTGAATCGAGTTACAGACAGAGAAACGGACAGACAGAGAGACAGACATACAGACAGAACAAAATTTCTGGGTTGAAGTAGCCCAAGAAAGACTATCGTCTTTGAAATGTCTGTAATCAATTGACCGACACTGTAAATTATCCTTATGTTCGAACTATGTATGCATTTCAGTTCTCTCATCTGGTAGTCGCCCTGCCCTTAAACTACAGGAATAGCACTTTCGTGCAATTGTCTGTTCACTGATATTTTATGTACACATGAACTGATTACTGATGATCTCTGTGGAACTCTATGGTGCTGCGGAGCACATAGCGCCGACGAGGCCTTGCCTCCTTACTGTCGCTCACTTGTCCATCAAGCCGGAGGGCAGTGAGCATTATCCGAGTGGCCAATAGCGGCTTAGCTGCAACCCAAAAGTTCTAGATGCTAACTGTCCAAGGGCGGCTGCCACCAAGTGACCTTCAATACTGTACTAGCGGGTTTGTCGGCTGAACGTGATTTTTTGTTCCACTGTCCAGATCTCTCACGCAAAGAATATCCCTATTGAGGCAAATTTTTTCGCATGTCCTCTTAACCTCTTCCTGCCCAACAAAACGTTTTCAGAAAAAATGGGCAAGTGTAATTAAATTTTCCCTATTTAACCTTCCTAATGATGCTTCGACAAGTAAAAATAGAAAGCTCAGAGTATTTCACACTGAAAAAAAACCCCGCCCGTATGTGTGAGCTGGGCTTCTATTCGCATGATCTGCAGGTTGTAAGAATACCTTAACAACGGCACCAGGCGCAGAAAAACCGCATTTTCACGTAATATTTTCATGTGTCATATTATTTTCAGGAGTACTTACATTAGTAACAAAATTTAGTACAATAAATAAAAATTACATCTAAGATATAATTATATAAAAATTATATTATTATAAGTAGTTCAGGAACTAGTTCCAGCTTAAGGCGCAAGAAAAAATCGCCAACGCCAAAAAACCGCGAATAAAGGAGACACCAGGAAAGCAAGAAAAATTTATTTATAGCTAGGGCTGCAGTGCACGACCCCGACACCTTGTACCGCCCAGCCAAATTTTCCTGACAACGAAAGGTCAGCCAACATCCTCTCAATTTTCTTCAGGCCTCTCTAGCATATCCTTTCCACACGCGCTACGTCACGCTATGGTTCCGACGCTCGACTGGCTCGAGCTGGCACCGACACACGGCTCCCTTTGTTGTCGCTGTTTATTTCCGCTGGTTGCTCGTGTGGTCGACTTCTGGCGGGAACTCAATCTTTCCATGAGCGGCCAGCCGCTGCCGTTGTCTTTCAATATACTGTTCGCGCAGTATTTCATTACTCGCCCGAGTCAGTCTGTCCTGTTCGCTTTGTGGCGTGCGTACGTGTAGAAGCCTTGAAATGGAAAAGGTGCTTCGAATGCAACGCCAAACACCGGCTGTGTCGCAACGAGGCCAACTTCGTAACACATGAGCCAGTGCTGTCTTCCCGGCTACCGCGAAAACGTTGACAATGACCCCAAAAAGCGTGTTTATTGCTTCCCGAGGGACGAAGTGCAGCAGAAAGGATGGTTACGGGCAATTACACCGGAGAATTTCACAGCTAGAGCACATTCGAGGGAAGGCACTGCAATTTTGTCGCATAGGAGCCAGGAATTTTCTTAGTTGTTTCGTCGTATGAGGAGTTGAACGCTGGGCTGTCCGTGATTTGCAACACAAAATTTTGGAAGATATCTGTAAATGAGCAATGTGTTAGGTTTTTTTCATTGAGGACCACCCTTCAACTAGGGTGAAATGCGGCTTCATAGCTCTCTCAGATCGGTCGCTTTCCGGTTTAGGGAATGGAGTGAAGCTTTTATTGCTTCCTTTGGGCAGTGGCCTGACAGGTCAAGTACGCGATGCCTCCAGTTTGCCCTCGCTACTAGAGGAGAACGAGAAACGCTTGTGTGATATACCTGGAGTGACGGAATTAAGACTCGAGGAAGACCAAAGTATTGCAGTTTGTCACTTCACTTTTCCTGGACATCATTGAAAACAATGCCACGCCGAAAGAACGTACACGAGCATTGCAAACCCCTAATCCTAAGTGTTGAGAAAATATATGACAAACTTATCGCTGTAATAACTGACAACAATGCTCTGAACCGCAAGATGATGTCCTTCGTTGCTGCTACATCTGAAGTGAGCATTGTTTATCTCCATCCAGCGGAAAACACTCGCCCTCTTCTACGTTGTCGATCCTGTGCATCTGTTGAAGTGCCTCAGGAAGAATTGGATTATCCAGAAAGATCCGGGGACATGTCTATTTCCCTGAGATGGACTCGATTGGGAAAATGCCTGAAGGGCCACCTCGTGTGAAAGCCGCTTCCTTTGCAGCTGTGCTACAAACTTTATGCTCCAGAGAAAACGTCGCTTGTGAAGGCCGACCAACCGCGCCAACAGCGTATTGTCTCCGGGAAGCCGAACACGCGCCTCGGCCTTGTCGTGGAGTCGACCGAGAGCCTCTTGGCGTCGTAGCGACCGCAAAATAGGGCCGTTGTGCAACTCACGTACTTGCTCGCCGAGGGTGTATTGGCTCGCTCCGACCGACACTTTCCCTGCTCGAACTTGCTTCGTTTCTCACGGCAACCAATAGCTTCCTCAGCTTCTCGCATTAAGAAACACGTGAAAGAAAATATTCGTTCAATAGGCACAAATTACAGTGCTCAAACTCGTGAGGCCGCACGTAAAAGGGCTACTGACAAGAGGCAACGGCCGCACGGGTGTCCTGACTGGTACGTCACATCCGTAAGTTCGCCGCAGTGGCGACCAATTGTTGTGACACTCCGCTAGGTGCTGCATCGGCTAAAGTGGTGTATTTCGGAACGGTTTTAGAAAAAATACTGCGCTTGCGTGGAGTTAAATTTAGGCCCCAAGGAAATTTATTGGCGTATACCACAGTTTGAAACAATATTTGGGCGCGTAAATTTTCGTTGCATTTTACTTTTATTTTGGAAGTAAAGAAAATCCTGACGAATATCCCAGGTTTCGCCGTTTGAGCAAGTCAGAGCACGTAAATTTGCCGAGGAATTTTTGTTTCCACGCAGGAGTTCTGCCAGACATGCGCACCATGTAAGGTGAAGCCACGTCTTTAAGTAATTTTGAAGGAAGTGCAGGTTAACCTTGTGGGTACGTGCCAAAGAGATCCCTTTCGCTCCGCATTTATCAATTCATGAAGTCCATCCATCTATCCACCGATTTATCCATTTATTTATGGATTCCATCAACTCCACATATTCAATAGGGGAACTGACCCAACATGTGGATATTATTTATTGAGTGGTTACGTCATGAACGAATAATTTCTACTTTTGTTCTATCTGCAGCTATCGAAAGAAGCGAAACACAAAAAGGTAGATGTTGCTATAGCGTACGTTAACAGCATATCCTCTCGCGTAGGCCGTGCAGGTGCCTCGTGTAACCGCGGTGGTGGCGCAGTGGCTAAGGCGTTGTGCTGCTGAGCACGAGGACGAGGGTTCGGCTCCCGGCCGCCGTGTTTTTCTCTGCAAGTCCGAACTTCTCCAGCTGCTCGCCTCACGGAAACGGGCGAAATCAATTATTTATGCAACAGGCATGCATTCTCCGCTCATGCTCGTGAGGCCGCACGTAAAAGGGCTTCAGAGGAGAGGCGGCGGCCGCAGGGGAGTCCTGACTAGAACATGACTTCCGGAAGTTCGCCGCAGTGGCGAACAGTTGTGGTGACACTTCGAGGCGGCTGATGTGGCGTGTTTTGGAAGGGTTTTAATATAAATTGTGCGCGTGCGCGCAGTTTTAATTTAGTTCAAAAGACACTCTAGTGATGTATACCACACGTTGAAACAGAATTTGAGCAGGTAAATGTTCGTTGCATTTGGCCTTTTCTTTACACGTAAAAATGCCTGACGAAAATCACAGGCTTTCGCTGTCGAAACAAGTAAACATGTGAGATGTAAATGTCCCGTGGACTTTTCGTTTTCACCCAGGAGTTTCGCATCAGACGTGATGGGAAACCACGTCTTTATGTAATTTGTAGGATTGTGCCGGTAAACCTTTTGGGTATGTGCCGAAAAATGCCGCTTTACCTCCAAATGTATCGATGCAGTCATGAATATGTTCCTGCAGTCCCTCCCAGTATTGCGGACGCTAACTTCCGGTGGCTATTCGAGCGTAACAAATGCTCGCATTCGGTCGCGTGTCCCCAAAGGCCATGCGAAAGTGGAGCGCTGTTCATTCACCTGGCCATGGTGACGCTGCCAGAGCAGTTGGCCTTCACAATGCTCTCCAGGGCAGCCCGGTTGAATGCGAACGTATGGGGGACTCTGCTGGGACGGGTAATTCGGGCCCCCGACCGCAATGGACCCAGGTACGTGGGCTCCGATGCGTTCAGGTTGTGCACCAGGTACCTGGAACGGTAAAAGTTGCACGAACGCGGAATCAGTGAGGAACTTTGGGAGTGTCATACATAAAACAAAACTGGGCATTATGTTCATTTTGCATAACACAAGCTCCACAGGATGACTACGTAATTTTTGCTGTTGGGATATCTTTCACCTACCTACCAGCGTCTGTTTACCCCAAGACGCAGTAGTCGGATCCTGAGCCCTGAGGAATGTGCCCCGCCTTCCGCATGAGGCATCCTACGCTTCATGGCAAGGGGATCAGGGACTGCCTTCTTTATCAGAAAATACTACGACCTTTTCATTTTGTCCTGATAAGGGAGAACATTACGCATGACTTTAAATATGTTGAAGAAATACTTTAAAATGATCGGTTGCTGTGCTAGTGCTAACGCAGCTAAAGTACGGTAAAAAATGGCTGGTTCCAGCTACGTTTAAGGTATTCAAAATTTCGGCTTGTCTTCTGAGTTTTATTCTTACAAAATTATTCTATAACACCGCCCACAAGCAGGGTTACTATCTGCGCCTGTAGCCTCATATTTGGCTTGATTATTGTTATTGACCAAAGCAGGGCTCAATATACTACGTATTCAAACGATAGTATGTTGCTGCGACTGCAATTGTCTATACGGAAACAGGCCAACGCATATTGCGCGCTTGGAGGCAACGTCGATGCGTTATATTGAATGTGACAATAGAGCCCCGAATTCGACTGTTTGTGAAAGTTGAATGCAAGGTCGAAAAACCCGCAAATAGACTACACGGTCAGTTCAATCCTGGAGCAGCCGCTCTCATTGAAAGACGCGGTGTGATCCGGGAGGGAGGGGGGGATGGGCTTGAAATTACCTCTGACACTATAATTTTATTAAGCAGTTGCACATACATGGCTGCATTCGTGTGCGTTGTTATGCTTCTTCCGCACAAAACCAGACTAACCAAATGTTTTCCGCGTAATTTTTTTTTACAGAAGCATAGAGAAATGAGCAGCACGAAAAGAAGACTTTTGCAAAAAAAAAAATCTGCGCCTCACAAAAGAGCAGGCAGAGTCAAAGCGTAGTGGCAAGCTGATGTGCATAAGGTTTTGTACTCGGTCATCTTCTCGATATCTGGGTAAGTGAAATATTTGAAACGTGAACGTCTGCGTGGTTGGAGTTCGTTCTCGACAAGACAAAGAGCGCATAGTGTGGCGGGTAATACTGTACAAACCACCTTACACACTGTATTCGGGAGCTTTCAACGTATGTCAGTGACGTTGCTTGACCCAAGGACCTTATTTCAATTTGCGGTTCAAAGCGTCAATACTCAATAGCCTGTCCTGACATTACAAAGAGTGAGAGAAGATTCAACGCAAGTTAATCGCTCGACGTGAAACAAGTACTCAATGCATTGCGCGATAACCGTTGCCCTAAGGGATCGTGGTGTCGTTTACCAGAGCAGCTATTTATGTTTGGACAAATACGAGTTCCTTTTAATGAACTCAACTCACGTTGAGGTAGCGTTGCTACAGACAAATGAGTACGCATGAACGAACAGAAAACAATAAGACGAAGATACCGCCCCATCTATGATGACTGCAGAGGGGTACTACAGGATGCTTAGCAGCAGTGGTGTTAGGGACGTTGATTGGGCTACGTTACCACCGTTTGGCAGATAGAACGTGTTTCATTTAGACGGAAAGCTAGGTATTCACAAAAGGCACGAAAATAACAGAAAGGAGTCTCGTGTTGACGTGACCTAGGCTCAACAGAATCGACAGCTGGGCCAGTTGGTATCCGTGCATCCTGAACAGCGCCTAACAACACAACGACGAGGAAGAAGCGACACAAGACAGCGCCGTCTTGTGTCCCTTCTTCCTCGTCGTTGTGTTGTCAAGCGCTGTTTAGGATGTGACCTAGGCTACTGGGCGGAATTGATGGGCGCTGTCTCGACCTAACACTGCCAGTGGAAAATGAAATTGGGTGCAAGAGCTAGAAGTTGATTTTGAATGATTTTGTCCGGCCGGAATAATAGCTGTGACACACGGCAACGCTACATCTTCTTTAAACTAAACCCCTTTCCACACGACAAAAGTAATTCTGTGGAAAGCAGTGGTACTCGGCACAAACCTACCCATCATCTCCGTTACGTCGTCCCCTAACTGAGACCCCATTAAAGTGACGCTAGCAGTTCTGCGGAAAAAGCATGCAGATTACCAAAATAAAGTGCGGTAATAAATCTTCTTTATAACTTTAGAGAGGAGCCGTGCGTTTTATTGTTGTTTAAAAAAAAGAAATAAGTAGTTTCAGGTATTTGTATTAACAGCAACGATAGAGTGCTTTTTTAGCCTAAGTTCCTTGCCTAATCTGGGAGAAGTGGGCAGATGTTTACAAAAGTACATTACGATGGGGCTGGTATTGTGTAATTTTATTTGCAATTTATATGAAATGGCGTTTGGTATGATTAAGTTCTCATAATCTTATGATTTGGAAGCGCCTGCTCACGACGCTGCAACGCTGCTTCTTTTCGACCGGGAAAGACGACAGGTGAACACCCCTTACGGGACATTCCCGCTGCGGTAAAGGAAATTCTCCTTTGTCGTGTGTTCACCGAGGCGAATGCCGTTTCGGTAGCGGTCCTTCTATGCAAAGGCGTTTTAGGCGCCGGTGTGTCAGGGGTAGAGGGGAGTTACCCGTGCGTGGAAGTCGTCACAGTCATTCACAGAAACTGCTTTGCATAAAAGCTCTGATGAGGATTACATTATTCATCGTAATAACGTGAAACAAACCATAAACTCACCGTCGCCCCATGCACGCTGATCGAGAACATTAGAATCCCAAGACAACTGATTGGCTGGTGACAGGGCGCAAAGTACGGAAACCCACTTCGGAATTTGTGTAACACAGTAGTGACAGCCTTGAACTGGAGGCTAAATGAATTTTAGGAGTCACCGTCTCAACCAAAGAAATTGGGTAAGCAACGGTTCACGGAAAGCGTGCAATGCTGAGAAACGCCATTTAAGGTGAAAGTGTCTTTTGAGCACCATCTGACCTATCTTTTTACATTCCATGCTGTTGTGCGTTCGCTCGTGTGGGAACACATTGAATCGTATTTTCACAATCGAATACGCCATTCTGGGCTGCTTCTGAGGAAGAGAATGCATTGACGTAAACAGTACTGATTCTCAGTCGTTCAAGAGGAATTTGCGATTTTATATAGCGTGTTACGCAGGGCAATTTGGAGTGAACAAATATTACATTGCGTGGGCTCTGCGCGCGCGTAGTGAAATGAATAAGCGATGAATTTTACCTGGCGCTGGTAAATAAATTGGCTGCAATAAAAACTCATGGTTGTTCTGGCCTAAAGAAAGAAAAGTACCACACACCGTGCCAGACACCCCAAACCCAAGGAGATACATATTGTGGTTTCCAAAACTAATAAAACTGGTATATAACATAACAAGAATTCAATAGTGTTTTGTATACTGGTGTTGTGTTCGCTTTTGGATGGTGCATTGCCGCCTATCATGCATTCAACTTATTTTGGAGTCGAGACCTACTACCAATTCTTATACAAAGGCTTTTCTGTGGTGCTCATAAACAAAAGTTCAATGCTTTTGAACACGTTTCAGAGTAACAGCAAACAAGTAGTTATATTCCATGGGAACATTTCGAGCGAAAAGCACGTCCCAGTTTGCCGATTTCGACACTGTGCACGCCTGTTGGCGAGTGTTTAGGCAACAATCCATCATCAGTAAACTTCAGCCGTCACCGTAGTTAAAGCTTGGCACTCAGTACGATTGCTGAATCTCTTCCCTCTTTACCCTGTTGCATGAAACAAAGAAAATCCGATAAAGAGCAGCATCAAATCAGGCTTCGTTACCTCAGGTTCTCGACAATGACGAAAGACATCACGGGGCTCCACAGGAACCACTGGGCGTCTCTCGAGACGTTCGGCTGTTGCAAGTACCGGAAAAGGGTCCGGCGGACGCTCGCTGAGCCGGAATTATTCACGAACAATGTGTGTTCAATGCGCACCCTGTAACAGCGGTTCGTGACGAACAGCAGGTGGTTGCAATGGCGTCCCCAGGTGGAATTGACTTGAAGATCAACATCCCCGGCCATCCTGCGGTCCCGGAGCATGTCGACGACGCAAAATATTACCGCGGCGTACTGGGGTTTTTGGTCGCAGAGCTCTGCAATTGCACAAAAATGGAATAAAAGGTGGTTGTTAATCCGAGGTACCGGTCGAATAAATGGCTCAAGATGTTAGCGGTAATACCAGACATTGAGGCGTGAGTGCAGGAAACCAGGCACGTTTTGAAGCTGTACCCGTGCATAGTGCAGTATAATTGTAGCAGGTGACTGTTTATAAGAAGCGGTTGGAAATATATTCACCCTTATCTTCTCGAGACTTCCAAAGAGCTGATTAAGGAACCCAATAACACTCTGCTTTTAGTATTAATTCGACATTTCAAACATGGGTTGCACACCGAATGCGTTCCACTAAAGCAACGATGCGTGCATATGTGCGCCAGGATGCGTACGCTAGAGGGCGATGCGTGCGCTACAGGAAACACACGAAGGATGCATGCGGAGAATGTCTTAAGATGATGTTCTTGAACTGTCCACTAAGCACTCCAGGAACAGGGCTTCTGAATGTTGAAGAAGGCAGAAGAAAGAAAGCGACAGACTATTTGGCTGCTGCATTTTTGTTCACTAAAATGAAACCGAATCAGCGCTCTGTGCTTGTGTCGCTCTGTAGCTGCAACATTTCGTTTAACGTGTTAATTCTTATGCTCCATTTTTTTGCTGATAATGCTGAAGCATAGAAATGCCGCATCAGATGCTAGTCACAATGGTTGCAAATCGGATTAGTGCGCTGTTGAGGCGAACAAGATATTTTGAGCCAAGAGGTGAAGACGACTGAACAACTGCTATCGCTGTTTTTAGTTCTTAATTATTCCCCTTTGGGCGCCTACGTTTTGCTTTGTTACTTATTTGTTGAAAACACTCATAAGAGGATTCAAAATGTTTCAGAAAAAATGGACCATTAACGTTTCATGGTGATTTCGGGATGAAAAACACGGCTCGCTAGACACGCACCGGCCTGCAACTTAGCCATGACAAGCGGGCTCTTGAAGGCTCTTGCCAGCGCGCAGTTGTTCTTGATGGCCGAAAGCTGGTTCTGCAGATGAGTTAATCCACGCCGAATGACCGTAAGGGTCGGAGGGTAAACGGAATTCCAGGATCTGGTCGGACTAGCCCACAGCAGTCCCATCGCTAGGCCAACCGTGAATCCCAGTGTCAGGATGCTGAGCTTGTGGCCGAGACCAGGAAGCCGGAAGCCTCTGTTCGTCATGTTTGGGTGCTGCGCGAGTGACAAACAGAAGCTGCATGAACAGGGCAGAGTGCGTGCTCTGGTATCCAATATGCATCGCATTCACTCGGTAGCCGTCACCTACCGGAACATCTCCCAACACTCCCGCCTTCTTTGCGGACAACTTCCCGCTCTTTCACAGCCGAGGCTGCCCACATGTTGCGCCTTCTTCGTAGCGTTGCATCTTAGACGCATACCTCCTTCACCACCTGTATCAGTGCATACGGGTTCTCACCGTTTTTCTTCTCCCAACTCTCTCTTGTGCAACGCGCCGCGCACATTCTATGCCTCCCTTTGTCAATGTCCACGCGCCCTCCCGCTGAACCCCCTCCAACCCTCTAAGGACCTTCTCCGTGGCACTCATACGCTTAGACCATGACCGCCATTAAGTGCTGATGGACCTGACCCTCGATGAGGGCCACTCCTCCACTATAAAATCAGAGTACCAAGTAAAAGTGGTTTCTCTCTATCTCGTACCTGCGAAATTATTTGTCGTAGCTTTATAAGTACTTGCTTGACATTTCACAAGGGCAATCGGTATTTTTTCAAGAACGTAGAAAAGCTGAACACATTGATGCAACACAATTATAATGGGTCAGTAAGTCCGATTTTGGGGCAACCATTAGAAGCTATGGGTGGTAGGGCATATGACCACAGTTGGCGTGTTTAAATGCTTAAAAACCGCATTGATGACTTGCAACGCAGACTAGATGTGGTTATGCCATTTGTAGTTGAATTTAGGACTCCCATAATTAGCATAAATGTTATGTTGCTCTTCATTTTTACTTTCGTCATCACCAACACCGGCAGATTTTTTGGAACAACCACTGCAAAGGTGTCCACTGCGACACAGCCGCCGCGAATGGCAGTGAGATGGTTTAGCATTGGTCTGCAGCATAGAGGACGGAATGAATGCTGCGCAAGGGTTTCTAGTGCTGACCAGTCGGGCACGTGAAGCGTAATAATGCGGCAGCACATGCAAGAGGACGCCACGGTAAATAGTGCCCACGGGGTTATACATAGAGCAGATGCCTGGGTTCACCCCAGTGTTGTACGGAACGGCGTTCCAAGGTACAGCGTTCCTGTAACTAGTTCCTTTTGGGAGGAACAGAGGAACGCCACCGCTCCATTAAGAGTACGTGGAACTGTAGCGGTAAGCCATTGCGTTTACGGAGGAACGGTAGAGGGAATGTCGTTCCATCTTTAAACGTACCACCTCTAGGGTTGGACCGTTTTGATGCCAGAGATTTAGGGCTGGAGCTAGTACAAAAGGCCACAGGCCACTGCTGTCTTTCTCTTCCTATGAGGTGTCCAATTTGTCCACCCTTCTGCAGAACGTATTTCCTCGAAAGTGGAAGGAAGAGGAATAACCACGCAGCGGGCCGCAGGCTGTCGCGCACGGCGATGTCGCTACATCGTCTGCAGATGCGCATGAGACAGGTGCTTCGGTGCCCCTTTGATTTTTCTTCTGCTGTGACTTTTTCTTTGTATACACAAAAGCTGAGTAGGAGAAGACGTGTCTGCACAGTGTCTATCACACGCGTGTTTTCTACAGTACAACCAGCCGAAAGAGCCGTACGAGACTTCCCTGCTGGGTTGCCCAGCGTTGCCCTCACCGCGTGTAAAAACAGGGCGTCAAGTTCCCAGCCTCGGATTCTTGAAATATTGCCGCTGCCACCCAAAGCGAGCGAGAGCTACATCTCACGCGACACAGCAACCATTCTTGAGTTGTGCAAGCGGAATCTGACTTGGGACCTTCTATCGCCCCGCGGCACAGACATGGCGCTCGAACGCGCCCCTCTGAATTTGACCACCCACTGAGCCGACGTGCGGTTTCATGATGTGCCAGGTTTAATATGATGATTTGTTTTCGAATTTTGCTTGTAATTATTGTGCCCCCTTTCCTTAGCATCATAGCAGTGCGACGACTGTGGTGTATTATTACGGACCGGTTCCGACCATGGCTTCAGTCGGGCACCGATGGCGAGCCGAGTCGTGGTAGAGTAGCTGGTGGCTGCTGTCGTGCACAGAGTTCCTCCGTTCTGACAGCGAGAAGCCGGAGGCCAAACTTAAAAACTGTTTATTGCATGGCTAAATATATAGGAATAAGGAAAGGTACAGGAGACAAGGCTGCGAAGAAATGCGAACATGAATTCTCAACTTGGCACGAATTCTCAACTCATGAATTCTCAACTCAAGTAACACTCCGAAGCTCAATTTTTGAGGCACCGGTGATCCCGCTTGGGAAAATGTAAGGAGCAAACCACAACGGTCAAAGCTATGCGCACGGCACGATAGCGTGTTTTAACGGCCGTCAAACAAAATATACACAAAACAACCAATGTCCGCGGAGAGGCGGGTTGCATGCTAGCACACGCCTATGAGGACAAGTGCAGGCGGTCTCCTGAGCCTGAGGAACTGAACCAACGTCTCCTCAATTACAACACGGTTGTACCCTCAAGAGCTTTGTTGAAGGCTGTGGCTAGCGTTCCATCCAGACGGAATGATATACAAGTGCTAAAGTTCCGTCCAGACAGAACGGAGCGCAGCGGGTTATCCTTCCGTCCAGATGGAATACAACTGAGAGCTTAGCGTTCCGTCCAGACGGAGCCGGCGTGAAATATGTACAGTTCCGCCCACACAAAAGCAAAACCGGCTGATTAGACATCATCGTGAGTATACATATTTGTTGTAGGGGTTGAGCCTCGGATAATGGCACTATCGCACCGGGTTAGATTCACTTCGGACAGACTTTTTTTGCGTGGTTGTGCAATAGTTTCGTAAGAGCTAACTTCGCTCCCACTTTACAATTGACGCGGTGAGAGCGGTAGTTCAAAATTTTGTACTCAACAGAGCCAAGGCCGACGTAGCCATCGCTGGTTACGGCCGATCTCCTGTAATTATTACCAGGCTAGTCAGTGAGCGGAAGCGGTTTGGCCGGTTGGGTAAAGATCAAAAAAGACTGCTCTCACTGAAATATTGTGAAGCGGGTGGCGGCTGGGAGATCCGCTGGGATTAACCTTGAGTTATTCCGATCATCTCTGATTATTATTAATGATTAGTACTAAAGAGTGATTCTAATAGAATCGCTCGGTTCTGGGTCTCCATAACAAGTCGCTCAAGTCCCAGAAGTGTCCTCAGCGACTAGCCAATTGGAGAGCGGTAAGGGGCGCAACTTCTGGCTTATGGAGGGAACAAGGGGAAGGGGAAACAGCGGCACAGTGCATCCTGCAAAATTACGATCCTCTGCTCACTGACCTATCTTTATTTCCAGTTTTTATTTCCAGCCGCTATTTCCAGCCGCTAGGGGGCCACGGAGTGCAGGCGTGCTTCAGATGGGCTCTTGCTACTCAGTGCAGTTATCCCAGTTAGCTACGACGCAACTCTGTCTGTGAGCAATCATCGGACTCGCCAAGTGACAAAGAACACGCGGACATCAAACACTGACTGGTACGTGGACTGTAACCACAATAACTGATCACCCGAGTGCGCGACGTGGCCTAAGCCCCAGCTCGCCAGGCAGCAGCTCCACCGTGTACGTGGCGCTCGTGGCCGGGCGCGCCGCTCACCGGTGAGCTCGTGGCCGCCTGTTACTGCTCCAGCATGCAATCGCCGGAGGGAGGAATGACCCAAGAAGAAGAGGAGGAGATGCAGGACGAAACGCCAGAAACCGTAGACCAAGGCGAAAACAACGCCGTAAAAGTAAGTTTCGATGCAGACAGCGGAAGAACAGTATACCAAACGCTATGGATGAAAGAAGTCCACAGACGCAGCACACCCAAGAAAAAAAAAAGAGGAGGAGGGAAAGTCCGAAACCGCTGCAGGGATCAACAGCCTATCGAACGTTGCCAGCAACCCCAGTACCAGCATCGGCAAACCACCCAGAAGAACGGGGAAATCCACGGGCAACAGGTCACCACCTTTGCCGGAGACGGACTACAAAATAGTCTTCAGACCAACTCCCGGGCTTCACCTCGCCAAATGGAAGGACTCCGACGCTGCCCTCGCAATGGCAAGAGCCGTAGACATGCCGCTTCGAGACTTTGTAAACAAAGTGACTGCTCAAGTTCAGTGGGCCCAAAATCTGCTTGTGGCAAGCACAGCGCACGAGGATATGATCGACCGCCTCACAGCCATCAGACAACTCCAGGTAGGCCCAAACCTGTGCACCTTTACTGCCTATCTCAAACCACTGCCCAACACGAGTGCGGGCGTAGTTGTAGGAATTACAGATTGGCTAACCAATGACAACATAATGGACTACATATCGGCAAAATGCCATGAAATTGTATCAGCCAGACGACTGGGCAACTCGTCAGCGGCCATAATACACTTCGAGGGACCACATGTGCCTTTTTACATAAAGGTACTAGGAACAATAGCCAGATGCCGCCCCTACCGTAAATCTGTGCAATACTGCAAGGCATGCGGAGATATTGGACATAGGCAGGATGTTTGCCCTTCGCCAAAACCAGAACTCTGCTCAAAGTGTGGAAAGAAACCCGAAAATGGGGAACACGTCTGCAACCCGACTTGCAAGCTCTGCAACTTGCCACATGAGACCGCCGGTAAAGAGTGCAGGCGCCGGTTAAAACCACCCCCACCCCCGCTTCGCACCAGGCGGGCATGGGACCAAACAAGCGGAAAAGCACCCTGGTCAACGGCTCCCTCAGATACCAACTGCAACTCATTTAGCCTAAAAAGTGCCATACCCGCAACAGGGGTGCCCTCAGGCATTCTGAAAGAAAGCAGTAGCGAGTCGTCCCCTTCCACCAATTCGAGATCCAGATCACACTCTCGCTCAAGTCAAAGGATCCGTAAGGAGTCGCGATCACCATCACGATCGCTTTCCAGGCGTGCACAAGGAGACGTGCACAAAGTAGTGTTCTCAGACGAACACTTCCCTCCCCTTGTACAAGTCTCCTGTCCTTCTAGTACCTGCACTAATAAAGAAGGACGAGATGCACCCGACTGGGCAGCTGCCTTCGAAGCACTCAGGCGTAACGCTGAAGAGAACACGCGAATTACCAAAGAATTGATGAAAGAACATGCGCTTACGAGATCGTACATGGAAGAAATGCTGAAAGAAATAAAGCAAATGAAATTGCACCAAGCTGGACAAGACAAAGAAGTCAACCAGATGAAGCAGGATCAGGGCATGTTCCAGCAGATGGATATACAAACGTTCGAGCAAATCCAAGCACAAATTCAGAATATTAACACCACCCTCAAAGAAAACCTGGAAACCCAAAGAAAAATTCAGGACACATTGGCCACTCTCATAAATGAAAAGACCGAACTAGATCGAAGAGTTACCACCATAGAAGAAAAGGACAAAGCTCGTAAAAAGCCCAAAATTTACCCGGGAAGAGAAGCAAGAATGGAAGAGACGTTAGACGATGACGACGTATAGCCCCTCTCAAAACTTCGACGACAAGAGCGCGGATCGACGACTCAAAATTTGGCAATGGAACTGTAGAACAATTACGTTAAAGCGACATAATCTCTCACAACTAACTGAAAAGGAAAAACCGGACATCTTGGCCCTTCAAGAGACAGGGACAGATTCATTAACATTGCGGGGATACGAAACGCACATAGCAGAAGGCAGGACCCGCACAGCCATCCTAACTTCGAAATATCTAACGACGCAGCAGCATTCCGTCCAACATAGGATTGAAAACACCGTCGTTGAAATTTTGCCTCCAAAGAAGAATCAGAAGAGCCTGTTTATATTGAATATATACAGCCCGCCCTCGGACAAACTAGGGGACCTTGACAACCTAATTCGATCCGTCTTGAAAGTGACAAAATGCCATAAACTTATAATGGTTGGGGACTTCAATGCACCCCACGTAGCATGGGGATATACCCGAACTCTAAAGAAAGGGGCTGAAGTCCACGATGTGGCCCAACAATACCGCCTCACCCTGTGGAACGACACACAACACCCCACCAGGATCGGCAATAGCGTGTCGAAAGACACCAGTCCTGATCTCGCCTTCTCCAGGGGAATACCACATGTAGAATGGGAGAGGCTAGATGAAACATTGGGCAGCGACCACCACATAGTCCAACTGAGCCTCAACCATCACCACAACCGAACACCCACCAGAGTGGGCAAAGCAAGAATCACGGATTGGAAGGCCTTCAGAGAGGAAGAAGATGACGAGGAAAATTCTTTGGATGACCTAGAAAAGTGGACAAAAGGCCTGGTGGAAAGGGCCAACAAATACACAAAAGAAATTCAACTGACAATAGATAATCCACCAGTAGACCCTTACCTTCTGCACATCTGGGAGGCCCGCCGCAGCCTCAGCCGGAGGTGGAAGAAAGGAAGAAACAAAAGTGCAATAGGAAGCTAAAACTCCGTATTGCAAATCTAACAAAGCAAGCGGAAGAATACGCAAATCAACTGGCTCGACAGAACTGGAATCAACTATGTGACAGGCTACAAGGGACTCTTAGTACAAGGGGCACTTGGAATATCCTGAGATCCCTCATGCCTCAAAATAACGAATCCAAATCATCTACCAGAAAACACGTCGCACGCCTTATCCACAATTTCCCAGGGACAGAAAAGGACGTCCTCCAAGCGACGAAAGAAAAGTTCCTTGGAAATAATAGCACCACGTCCGCGCCACCCACCGTTACCAATCTGGACTACAGAGGGACCCCCAACCCCGAGTTAGACAGACCATTCGCCATGTGTGAGCTGGACGCCGCTCTGGCCAAACTCACAAGAAACACCACCCCGGGAAGTGATAAGGTGACGAACAAATTATTACGTAATACAAACGAAGATATGCAGAACAAAATACTAAAAAAAATCAACGATGTATGGGAGCAAGGCAGGCTGCCGGCCAGTTGGAAACATGCCGACGTCACAATGATTCCGAAATCAAACAAACCTGCCGAAATATCTAACCTCAGACCAATATCACTGACGTCGTGCTTGGGTAAACTAATGGAGCACATGGTTCTCAATAGATTCACCTGCCATATCCAAGAATCACCAGAAGACAGAGGGGGATTTCCGGAGACCATGTATGGCTTTCGCCCCCACTTATCAACCCAGGATATCCTTTTAAAAATTAAAGAAGAAGTGATTGACAACCTGAGTACCACGCAAAAAAAGCGCCATTCTTACCCTAGACGTCAAGGGAGCGTTCGACAATGTGTCGCATGCAGCCATACTCGAAAATCTCCAGGAAACTCAATGTGGAGAGAAAGCCTATAACTATGTAAGGGACTTTCTATCCTCACGGACGGCAATTGTAAGCCTAGGAACCCTACAAAGCGAAAAATTCGACGTACCAGCAAAAGGAACACCCCAAGGCTCAGTGATCTCGCCTCTATTATTCAACCTCGCAATGATCAAATTACCAGAATCACTAAAGACTATCCCAGGGCTTCGACACGCTATCTATGCGGATGATATTACTTTCTGGACGACGACAGGGTCAACCGGCACACAACAGGATGCACTACAGGAAGCAGTAAACCACACGGAACAATACCTCAGGAATTGTGGCCTTTCCCTAGCTCCGGAGAAATCAGCACTTCTAATACTAAAGAAACGGACAAGAGGACGACCACCACCGGAGTCCCTCGACCACGAAGTGACGCTTCATGGGGTCGTCATCCCAAAGGTGGACACGCTGAGAGTCCTGGGACTTGTCTTCCAAAAGGACGGCGCAGGATCAGCCACTCTCCAAAAATTACAGTCTACCGTCTCCCAGGTCACCCACCTGATCAAAAGAGTGACCAGCAAAAAGCACGGGCTAACAGAAGAAGACACGATAAGGATGATCCAGGCACTAATCATAAGTCGAATAACCTACGGAACCCCTTACCTAGGACTGAAAACAGCAGAAAAAGAAAAATTAAACGTTTTAATTAGACAAACATACAAGATGGCGCTTGGATTACCGGCCAAAACCTCAACCGAAAAACTTCTGCAACTAGGGGTGCATAATACGTGGGACGAACTGACAGAAGCGCACCGGGCAAGCCAACTGGAACGGCTCAAGCTTACAAAAACGGGCAGAGCTACCTTGCTCCGCCTAAACTATCAGGGCCCAATAGAAACAGAAAACCAAAAGCAACGCATCCCCCTCGATTTAAGGACGCACATCGAAGTAGCAAGCATCCCACGAAACATGCACCCCGTATACCACAAGAAGCGTCGCGAAGCCAGAGCGAAAGCACTCCACAGAGCCTACAGAAATGATCAAAACTCAAGATACGTTGATGCGGCAGTGTATCCAAGCCAAATAAATAAACGAGCCCATACAATAAGCGTTGTAGAGTTCAAAGGTTCCCACCTATCATCGGCAACAATCAAGACGGGAGACACGGACTCGGCGGAGGAGGCAGCGGTTGCGCTTGCCGTCACCACAGCGCCGGAAACCACACAGCGAATCACAGTGCTCACGGACTCACAAGCAGCCTGCAGGAATTACCAAAAAGGACGAATTTCTAAAACGGCGCTTCGAATATTATCCAAGACTTTTCAATCACGCCGAAACCCAATAGACATATACATCGTGTGGACACCGGGGCACGAGTCCCTAGAAGGTAACGCAGCGGCTGACGCCGTAGCCCGAGACCTCTCACTCCGGGCAGTTGCCTTGACGGGAACACACATCTTGCCCGGGATGCCACACAGCCATCCCATCGCCAAACGAAGCAATGACATCTTGGAACACCTCAGGCTTACAAGAAGGAAATACCCACCTCCACATCCAAAGCTCACCAGAGAAGAATCGACACAACTACGAAGACTTCAGACAAATTCCTTCCCACATGCCACACAATTGCATATGATGTACCCCACATTATACAGCTTCGAATGCCAGTTCTGCAGCGGAACGCCCAACACCCTATACCACATGGTGTGGGAGTGTAAGGGCGTCAAGGAACTACCGGAGGTCCTGGCGCCATCACCAGAGCAGTGGGAGGCCGTGCTGACCAGCGCGGTCCTGGAGAACCAGCGTGGTCTGGTGAACCGGGCTCTTCGTGCTGCGGCAGGCCATGGCATCCCGGACTAGGGACGCCAACCAAAGGGGGCAATCACCTCAAGACCAACGCAGGAGATCATCCTCCGCTCCTTTACCATTTATGGCAAATAAACGTTTATACTACTACTACTACTGACAAATGCACAAATAAAAAAAAAACCTTGTGGCCGTGTGTACTTCGATAATCGCATTGGGCGCTGGAAATAAGCGTATGCCAGTGAGCAGAGGATCGTACTTTTCGAGGATGCACTGTGGCGCCACTCGCCCCTTCCCCTCGTTCTCTCCATAAGCCAGAAGTTGCGTCTCTTACCGCTCTCCAATTGGCCAGTCGCTGAGGCCACTTCTGGGAGTTGAGCGACTTGTTCTGGCGACCCAGAACCAAGCGATTCGATGAGCGATTTGGTCCGCGGCGAAAAGTAGTTCGTCACTAGTAGCGTCGCTCCCCAAATCGCTTGCAAAATGGCTCCATGTGGTTAGCGCTTTATAGTCAGTGAGCTGAAGCGGTTTGGCCGGTTAGGTAAAAATAAAAAAAGAAGACTGCTCTCTACGGAACTTTAGTGACAGTTGCCTTTCCGTGTGCACTAACTCGACACTTTTCTCTTCGCCTAATATTCGCACTGACTCTGGCTAGTCAGTGAGTGGAAGCGATTTGGCAGGTTCTGGAAAAATAAAAAAGACTGCTCTCAACGCGAGTTGTGTTTTATCTGGACGGAACTTTAGTGACAGTTGCCTTTCCGCCTGGACGGAACTCGACACTTTTGTCTTCGGGTTCCGTCCAAACGGAATGGCCACTGTCACTAAAGTTATGTCCAGAGGAAACATAACACTTGTTGAGAGCAGTCCTCTTTTATCTTTACCCAACCGGCCAAACCGCTTCTGCTCACTGACTAGCCTGATTCACTGTTATTCCTGGGTAATAATTACGGGAGATCGGGCGTAATAAGTGACGGCTACGTCGGCCTTTGCTGTGTTGAGTACAAAATATTGACCAACCACTCTCACCGCGTCAATTGTAAAGTGGGCGTGAAGTTCGCTGTTACAAAACGCTAGCACAACCACGCAAAAAAAGCATGTCTAGGGGGAATCGAAACCGGCAAGATAGTGCCTTTATCGGAGGCGCAACCCCAACACGAAATATGAATACTGAGAGACGTCGGCCAGGAGTCGTGGTGAAGCGTTTATTGCAAGACAACGGTGCAACCAGCTTTGGTGTGAGACCAGCCAAGATGAAGCCCGAAACGAACGCGCTCGTCGGCGAGATGATGATGGTAATGGGAGTGTTCCTGGCTGGTTCAGGTTGTGATGAGATTGACCAGTACAGAACACGATATCCTATAGGACTGAGTAACTGTGCTCACACTATTTCACCCCGGGCGGCGATGCGGCCACCTGGCCGAAAGTCGAGGGGATGGAGAACGGCAGACGAACGGCTTCATACGTGACACGTGCACAATCTCCACGCCGCGGCATCGGCGGTCGGTGACAGCACAGGTAGGAGCTACTAAATAGTTCACTGGAGAGGTACGCTGAAGATCTTTGTAGGGGCCAATGAAGCAGGGCATGAGCTTTTCGCACAGTCCTGGCGCACGGAGAGGCGTCGAAAGCAGCACTTCATCTCCTGTTTGAAAGGAGACATCTCGGTGAGCTGCGTCATAGCGAGATTTTCTGTTGTTCTGGCAGACTCAGTGCTCGATCGGGCGAGGTTCCGACAATGCGCTAGACAGGAAACAAAATGATCCGGTGCGTTGTCTGTTGTAGATAACGGGCTGGAAAAGAAAGAGGAGTCCAGAACAGAAGGGGGGTGGCGGCCATAAACAAGATAAAACGGTGAAAATCCGGTGGTACTTCGAACGGCGGTATTGTAGGCGTAGGTTACGAAGGGAAGGATAACGTCCCCAATTCTTGCGATCAGGGTTGATGTAGCAGGAAATCATATCGGAGAGGGTACGGTGGAATCGTTCTGTCAATCCATTCGTCTGAGGGTGATAGCTTGAAGTTGTTTTATGGGCAGTACCGGCCGATCGAAGGACTTCCGCAAGGACTGCTGAAAGGAATGTTCTGCCACGATCACTTAAAAGAGTGCGAGGAGGTCCATGGCGCAAAAAGATAGCTCGGAGGAAAAAATCTGCCACCTCGGAAGCGCAACCCGTACGGAGAGGGGCAGTTTCCGCATACCTGGTCAAATGGTCTACAGCGGTCACGGTCCACCAATGACCAGTCGGCGTCAGAGGATGAGGTCCATACAAGTCGATACCAACAATGTCAAATGGAGCAGGAGGACAGAGAAGAGGTTGTAGCATCCCTGCAGAGGCCGAGGTTGGGCCTTTACGGAACTGGCATGAAGGGCATGACGCAACATATTTATCGACGCTGGCCGAAAGGCGCGGCCAAAAGAACCGGCTTTTGATTCGTTCGTAAGTCTTCTGGAAAGCAAGATGTCCAGCTGTCGGGTCGTCATGGAAAACTTCTAAGATCTGGTTCCGAAGGCGGCGAGGGATGACTGGAACCCATCTGTCGCCGGTGGGATGATAGTTGAGGCGGTAAAGAGCTCCACCATTCAGAAGACAAAATTTGTTTAGTCTTCGGCGTAACGTCCGTTGGCTGGTAATTCTGAACCTTCCAGTTGGTCGATGAGTGGTCGGCAGAACGTGTCGTCGCGTGGTAAAGATACAAGTTTAGAAGGGAGAGCTTGTCCAGTGATGTACAGAGGTGCCATTGGCAATGCTGTTGCGGAATCGGAAGAGGCTGAAGTATCTGGTGGGGATGACTGTGGACAACGGGACAGAGCGTCAGCATCCTTGTGGGTTCTGCCGGACTTGTAAGTGACAGAGAAATCGTGCTCCTGCAAACGCAGAATCCAGCCGGCAAGACGTCCCGATACATTTTTAAGCGACGATATCCAACAAAGGGCATGATGGTCCATTACAACCGAAAACTGCCGCCCGTACAAGTAGGGTAGAAATTTTTCCACACCCCCGACAACGGAAAGGAACTCTTTCTCTGTTATGGTATAGTTCTTTTCAGCAGGGGACAAAGTGCGGCTCGCGTAGGCGACAACACGTTCTGAGGAGGCATCGGTACGTTGGAGAAGAACAGCACCAAGACCGTGCCCACTGGCGTCGGTATGAAGAACGGTGGGGGCGGCCTCGTCAAAATGGCATAGTACAGGTCCAGAGGTGAGTGCTTCTTTTAGGGTTTTGAAAGCTGTTTCAGTCTTCAGTCCAGAGAAATGAGGTCCCGGATGAGAGCAGCTTGTTAAGTGGACAAGCTATTGTTGCAAAATTACGAATTTATCGTCGAAAGTAGGAAGCCAATCCAAGAAAACTACGGAGTTCTTTTTGACTAAGGGGCCGGGAAAAATTAAGAACTGCATTAATATTATCATGGTCGGGACGGATTCCGTCCTTGCTAACAACATGACCCAAGACTTTGATGGAAGTACTGGCGAAGTGGCATTTTTTTGTGTTGAGCTGGAGATTGGCTTGGGCTAGACAGGTCAGTACTTCGTCCAAACGTTGAAGATGTTCCGTGAAAGTGGCAAAAAAAATAACAATGTCATCAAGATAACAAAGGCACGTTTTCCATTTCAAGCCACGAAGGACGGTATCAATCATGCGCTCAAAGCAAGCTGGAGCGTTGCATAAACCGAACGGCATCACGTTAAACTTGTAGAGGCCATCTGGTGTGGCAAAAGCTGTTTTTTCTTTATCGGCTTCGTTCATGGGTATCTGTCAATATTTCGACCGAAGGTCCAGGCTCGAAAATTACTTTGAGCCATGTAACGTGCCGAGGGCGTCATCGATTCGGGGCATAGGGTAAACATCTTTCTTAGTTATTTTTTTAAGAGCACAATAGTCAACGCAGAAGCGCACTGAACCGTCTTTTTTGCGGACCAAAACAACCGGCGATGACCGAGAGCTTTCTGAAGGACGAATGATATCGCGCCGAAGCATGTCGTCAACGTTCTCTTGGATGATCTTGAGTTCCGACGATGAAACCCGATATGGGCGGCCGCGGATAATACACGAACCATCAGTGTCTATGCGGTGGGATGCGGCTGAGGTGCGTCCAAGCTGAGTGGAATGCGAATCGAATGAAGACTTGTGCTTATGAAGTAGGCCCAAGAGTTGTTCCTTCTTTTCAACGGGGAGTTGAGGGCTGATAGTGAACATGAGGAACGAGGACGTAAGTTCTGGAACACAGGTGCGCTGAACAGGCGCAACACAGCAAAGAGGAAAAGGACCAACTTCGTCTTGGCAAACAGACGCAACAGTAGTGCCTCGAGGAAGCAGAAGGGACTGAGTAGTAGTGTTCCTGGCGGCAATGAGAGCTGATCCACCTAAAAATCGTATTACACATGAAGGTATTATGACGTCTTTGCAAGAGAAGGTACCAGCGGGCACAGCAATCACATCTCCGTCGGTATTACTGGCACAAGTAACAGAAAAGACAGTTTCTTGTCCGGGAGAGAGAACACAATTGGCGGTTGCGACCAACCGCGGGGCTGTGACGTCTGATAAACTGGCAAGAACGGTGTCGGAAAGGTGAATAAAGGGTTGACGGCAGGAAATTACCGCAGACGATGATGACAGAAAGTCCCACCCCAAAATGATTTGATGAGCACAGGGCGACAACACTGCGAACTGAATATGATGAAGAACTCCACTGATGAAAACACGTGCCGTGCAATATCCAGAAGGCTTAATCATGGTTACGTTAGCACCACGTAGGAGTGGACCGACATAAGGAGTGCGCACTTTCCGGAGACGAGAACACAAATCTGCGTTGATAATCGAAATGCTATCACCAGTATCTACAAGGGCGTCTACTCGAAGGCCTTCTACAAATACAGTCAACGTGTTCGATGGTTGAGCAGGAGGATTTGTAATTTTTCCAAGCGGCGCAGTTTACCCTCCAAAAACTGCTCCTTCTAGTTTTCCGGGTTGTTTTCATGGAGTCGAGAAGCCGGGCGAAGGGGCGATGCAGATCGACGGTGAGGGGAAGGCGAACGGCGTCTGAAAGAGGTCGAGTTGCGCTGGTGGTCCAACGAATCCGGCGGCGGGGAAAAGGAGTGCCGTAGAGCATACAGGAAAGGCTGCTGGTAAGGGTCGTAAAATTGGCGTCGGTCGTTACGACAAAACTCAAGGTAGGCGCGGCGTTCATCCTGCTGGCGTATCCGACAAAAGCGAGATATATGGCCTCAAATGCCACAGTAATAACACGAGGGACGAGGCTGACGCCAGGCCGAGAAGTAGAGGGACTGCGGAGGAGCTGTAGACAATGGAGCCAGGTGTGGATGGCAAGGCTGCGGGAGGGATGGAGCAAGAGGAACCGCAGGAGCACTGGGCGGCGGCGGAGGGACGGGGGTAGGCGGCGCCGCTGCGGCAATGTCTCGCTTCGGGGGAAGGCCGCACATGATAGAGGCGAGCTCTTCGCGAATTATCCCACGCAACCCAGGAATGGGTGACTGAGGGTGAACACCCGCATACTCAGATGACACTGGCCGTAAAGTTCCTCACGGATGATGGACCGTATAAGCGTCCGTAGGTCGGAGTCATGGTGAGAGGTAGAGTCCAACTTGGTCTGTTGCAAACGCAACGACTGTAGATCGTCAAGGCGCTGACAGGTTGTGATGATCTGACGAACACTAGTAGGGTTTTGCACGACGAGCGCGTTGAACGCAAATGCGTTAATTCCTTTCAGGATGTGGCGAACAAGGTCTTCCTCCACCATGTCGTTGTTGGCGCCTCGACAGAGGGCCAAAACGTCCTCAATGTATGACGTGTATGACTCGCCTGGTTGTTGAACGCGGTCTTGCAGTTTCTTTTTGGCCGCTTCTGAACGTCGGGAAGCAGTCCCGAAAATACGACGCAGTCAGCTGTAAAGCGATCCCAGTCCGCCAAATCTGCTTTGTTGTTGTAAAACCAAGTTTCTGCCACCTGGGTCAGGGACCACGACACGTTCTGGAGCTTGAAGGAGTCGTTCCTTCGATTGAAGGCACTCACACGGTTGTAGCTGTCAAGCCAGTCTTCTACGTCGTCTCCGGGGAGTCCAGTAAAAAATGGGGGGTCACGCTGCAGGCATGTGACAGTCCAGCCAGACGTTGGAGTGCTAGCCGTCGTCGCATTAGCCGTAGTCACTGTGGCAAGTCGCCGACCCGAACGGAGCTCCAGGAAAGTGCCGGAAGGGGTCGAGGTACGAGAGATCGATGCTGGCTGCCTCCACCACTTGAGAGACGTCGTCCAGGAGTCGTGGTGAAGCATTTACTGCAAGGCAACAGTGCAACCGGCTTTGGTGTGAGACCAGCCAAGATGGAGCCCGAAACGAACGCGCTCGTAGGCGAGATGATGATGGTAATGGGAGTGTTCCTGGCTGGTTCAGGTTGTAATGAGATTGACCAGTGCAGGACAAAATATCCGACAGGACTGAGTAACTGTGCTCACAATACTCAAGATGGCGTCTAATCAGCCGTTTTTACTTTCGTCTGGACGGGACTGTACAAATTTCACGCTGGCTCCGTCTGGACGGAACTCTAAGTTCTCAGTTGTATTACGCCTAGACGGAAGGATTACCCGCAACGCTCTGTTCCGTCTGGTCGGAACTTTAGCACTTGTATATCGTTCCGTCTAGACGGAACGCTAGCCACAGCCTTTGTTGAAATCCCTCTTCATCATTGAAAATGATGTGTTGACGAAAAAAAGCGGCTTTGTCTGTCCGACACCAACATCGAGATGAAACTCTTGCCGAGTTCAACCCAAGGACTCTTCTTAGTTCCAAAAATGTGTTCTGGACATTCCCTCCCCCCTATACTGTAATAATAAATCACCATTCATTAAACTCGTATGTATTGTTACTTTCGATGCGGTTTTTTGTGCAACTAAGATATTTATTTTCGTGAATTAGAGAGAATTTCTTTTTGCACATCTGAAAAGCAGTATCATGACTGCGCATTTGCAAGCCCAAGTGGAAAGCGCTATACATGTTGTACTTCTTATAGACAAGCACCGCAGTTGAACATAGGCTTGTCCGGAATACGTCCGCTGCTTCCTGAAAAATTTATTCTGGGAGCGTTTTGTTGGGTTCTTTTTCTCTCCAAATAATATGTTGCCGGTGGTGCTAATATTCATATATTAAACGTAGTTTGATGTGAGTGTAAGATTACTCATATTATTTCTCCTTAGGATTATCCGACTGTATATTTTATTTTAAACAATCAAATGTAACGTTAATGTAACGACTCATCACAATGTTCGAAGTGTAACTGGAACGCGTTCTTTCCTCAATATAGGAGCTCGTAATGAGAACTCGTATCAATACTTGGATGGAAGGAGGAACCAGCTTCTGTTCCTATTTTAGAGGAACGTGTACAACGCTGGTTCACCCCAAACGCTATAATACAGCCAACCTTGAATAAAGAGGCCGGACGAAGGCGAAGAAACAAGTGATCTGGCGAATTGTTGACGACGGAAAAACGTCTTGAACATTCAGCAAGCTTGTGTGTTTTAAATACTTTTAAATGCCTGTGCACTCTGGCTCGCAAACTAGAAATTGAATGGCGTTGTGGTATGGCGGAAGATAGTTTCTAAGGATAGCGCATACTGAGCCGTGAACGCGATGTTGAGTGACGTTGATGCGTGACGACGGTGCGACAGCAGTAGAACCGAACTCTTCTGTAAGCGGATGCACTCAAGTTTTATTAAAAACACCTGATAAAGGATGGGCATCGTTGAGGCTGAAGTTTCTGCGATCGGCTGTTCGGTATCATTGGAAGCTGCGCGGTTGTGGCGTTGGAAGCTTCATATTAATGGGGACTCACCTGTTAACATTCTTAAGGGACTTACTTCTCCACAGGTTTGAAACCCAGCTAGCACCCACGCAAGTTTTATAAAAATACAGAAAGATGCATGACGGCATAGTTAGCCTATTTTATATATATGTCCCTTCCCTACTGAAATTAAAAAATAGAACTCTCGCATGGAAGACGGCTAGCGCTATCTAACGGAAACTGAATAGACTAAAATGCATTCCTTGTTTATTTTTTGTTTCAGTAAAGTTGTCGGTCTGCTTTTTAAAAAGAAGACACCAGGCTACTAGGAACTTTTTAGTAGATTTGTAACACTCTTCGTGGTAGTACACCATGTTTTTAACTCCGTGGTTCGTGAATAAGTCCCATAGGATTGTCACCAGGAGAGTCCCCGTGAAGTAATGATCCTTCCACATAAAATGTGCCTTTCTCGTGTTTTCTTTTTTGAGAATGTCTCAAAACGATTCGTCGAAGGAATGATAAAACTCTTGTAAGCATCAAAGAAAGCTACATTTTGTCATAGATAACTCTGCTGCATGAAACGCGCATATGTTTTACCAAGTTACATTTCCAACACGGATTTGCTGTTCTAATCACGGTTACCTCTTCTGGCCCCATAGCATGCCACACAACAGTTTTACTTTTTTTGGCAGGCTTGCAGAACATTGATCGCTACTACGCTCATACAGGTTGGTGAGACTGATAAGAATCTTCGACATAAAATAAGCTACCTATATTTCCAGAGATAGTTCAAACTAAATAACAGGAAACTTGGGACCTCGTATTTTATTGTAGCAAAATATTCACAACGCGGCAGATGGGTGACATACACATAAGCAGGGGAACATGCAGTTGCTTCATGGCCGTGTAACCTCTGTTCGGCCACCGCTGATTTGAAAAGTTGAGAAATGCCGTACATAATCCAAGGAATAAAAAGAGTACGACGGACGGTGCCCCCAAAAGGCGAGGCGAACACTTGCGAGATGAGGAGCTGCGCAAGTTTTTTTTGTCTCCTTTCTAGAGTCCTCTCCATTGGGCTCTTTCATTGCTTCAATTACCCCTCCGTTCCCGCTGTAAACATATCATTTTATTCGCTGCTGAGCACGAGGTCGCGGGTTCGATTCCCGGCCGCGGCGGCCGCTTTTCTTATGGAGGCGAAAAGCAAAAACGCCCGTGTGTACGAGATTTCGGCGCACGTTAAAGATCCCCAGGTGGTCAAAATTAATCCGGAGCCCTCCACTACGGCGCGCCTCATCGCCTGCGTTGCGTTGGCGCGTTAAACCCTACAATCAATCAATCAATCAATATCATTTTATTAGTGGCACTGTAAGATATACGCGCTGATGAAAGGCCTGGCCTTCACGGTATCTAAGTTATTAGAATTGTACCTTTGCAAACCGAATGAAAGTGCCGAATGAATGAAATGACCGATCCACCATGGTAACACGGTAATGAATAATGAAACCTGGAGCGATGCGCACCCAAAAAAATAATCCCTACGACAAGGTTCTCGCTATGTTCGTGGTACTTGCCGCAGGCAGTCTCTGAATCGGTAATGTTCTGTCCTTATAGTACACTCCCTGGGCAACTATTTTTACAATTGACAGTACTCCACTGCCGCTAAAGGTTATCTGGTGATCATTGGTGAACGTTTTCTGTCACAACATACCTTGGCTTCGCTGTTATATCTACTCGGGGAAAGTAAAAAAGTGCATCCTTTTATTGCTCGTCTAGTACGTATAATGGACTCAATGGAATACGAGCCGTTGTCTTTTTCCCTCATTTCCAAAGACGATAACTTAATGAATTTACGTTGAAGTTCCCTCCGAGGTTTCCATCTGCATACGTTCGCTGATTTGACCATTTTAATACTTTTTCCGGGGATCGTAAACACAGCCGAGACCGTTTCAGTGATGACCGGGGAAGTTCTGATTGTGCCGCCTCGGATTTCATTCACGCACTCCTTCAGTGCTAAAACCGATGGTGTCATTCTTCATCGATAAAGCCTCATTTACACCTTATTGCGTGAAATGGTACATACTCTGCAGCCCATGCAAAGGGAGAGCAATCAGCCGCATCCGTCGCCACCAAAAGGCTTGAAGCACATGCATGAAGCAGTGAACGGCCCACGAAAATTGGCAGTCAACGCGACCATTTCGATACATGTTCGTGTAGCTGCGATGCCAAATTAGATTAGTAAAGGCATAAAGCAATATTTCTACAAGAAAACAGATTAAGAAAAGCTCACCTTCACAGGAGAACCAAAGCGTCGTCACCCTGACTTCTGTTCTTCTTCTCCAAGACCTTCAAGGGGCACATACCCGTATGGGGGATATGCCCCTTGGACGCATGAGATCCAAAACCGATGTTTCAGTACTGCCAAAAGAAAAAAAGTTTCCATCATCTAGTGGAGTATATAAACTTCGCCGATCAGACGCCAGCACCAGGCTTTGAAGCGTCTTTTATCTTAACTGTGTCTGAGTAGTTCACGTTAACAGTAGGAGCGCCAAGAGCGAACCTGAGGCCGGCATCTCGGAATGTTTCAATACTCCTCTGCGAAAGTCTGGTTTAACGGCTAGTGATAAAGGCAGTATAAAAACGGCTACCAGAAGTGTACAAACATGCCGTGTATGGTTTTTGATTGCAAATGCAGCCTTCGTAAAAATAAATCCCGAGCTCAAGCATCGTCATCGATAACAAACTGAGTTCGCGAACGAGCACCCCTGCTCGACGGAGCAATGACGAGATGGAGATGAAAAAATGAACTGAGTACCGAGAAATATATTTTACCTTCACTTCACACTAATGACAATCGCACTGAAGCCCAATTCTGGGTTAATGCTCAGCGAGGACTGGAAGGAACGTACAGCTGATTTTATTGGGTACTGGTTGTATTGTTTTGATCAAGCTTATAGTAGGGACAGCATGCAGAGCTGTGAAATAAGCCTAAACGTACTAATTGCGGCACGAGAAAACAACGGGAAGGAGTTCTGGCTAAACGCGCCAATTTGCGCTCCTGTGGTCGGCTGTCCTCGTCATTTTCTACGCGCTGAAAGCATCACTGAAGGCAATTTGTGAAACTCTGTTCTTGTTTGCATTGCATAGACCGGCTCAAATAACCCACTTTTCATCATTGTTCCATCGGTGAAGCAGTAGGTAGTTTATAAAGCATGAAAGAAGACAAAAAATTCACCCGCATTTCCCCGAAGGGGAGCATGGGGAAGTGCGAATGCACGGGTGATGCGAAGGAACTCTTCTTGGCCAATCGCCCTAAGTGGGTATGTGGTGGGGTCGCTTTCGCACTTAAAAACTCTTCTTGGCCAATCGCCCTAAGTGGGTATGTGGTGCGGACGGACGGACGGCGGTGGACGCGTGATTCAGGGTCGCTTAAGATAATACTGATTGTGGAATTAAAAGCTATTTAATTCCAGACTAGCCTGGTCAAAGTTTCAATGACTTGTGGGCTTGGCGCCTCGTGATCCCGATGTATGCTATAGGATTCAACCAGGGCTTCAATCCCATCTCGGTGAGGTATATTTGTGTACAGAGAAGTTACATCTATAGTTACAAGGAAGGCGCCATCAGGGATTTTTATGTTGTTAATTTCCCGTAGGAAGTGGTTAGTATCACGAAGATATGCCGAATGGGTAGCGAAGGAACTCTTCTTGGCCAATCGCCCTAAGTGGGTATGTGGTGGGGTCGCTTTCGCACTTAAAAACTCTTCTTGGCCAATCGCCCTAAGTGGGTATGTGGTGCGGATGGACGGACGGCGGTGGACGCGTGATTCAGGGTCGCTTAAGAAGTGCATTCGCACTTAAAATTACACCATCTTCCCGTGGGGAACCCTGATGAGGATACGAAGCATCATGGGGGTTCCGTGTGGCATCGCCTAAGATCGGAATTCATACCAGGGGTAATGTTCCCGAAGGGCCCAGTTGTAGCCAAGTTTGGGCGAAGCAGAGCTGTCGTAAGAATGATAAGCTCATGAATAATAGTTCAGGGCGGGGTTAAAAATTTCAAAAGCACTTCATGTTATTTGCTGACTGTTTAGGTGACGTACCCGGCATAGGGCAGCGCGCTCCAAGAATGCGCGACTACGTCGCACCCACTTCCTCTATCACGCGCATGACCCCAACCTTGCGGACAGCAGAGCCACTGCCAAGCAAGAGAGCACGGCGAAGCTCCGCGCCGCAACACCCCTTGATCTGGGGCCACTTCCAGGACAGCGTCGCAGAAGGCGCAAGTCCTGGTACACAAAATAAGAGCCGGAGATGATCCTACGAATGACACCCTTGCAAAGTGGTTGGCCCACCGTCGCTCCACACACCTGAGGGAAACCCCGAGGACCACACGGAGACTACCATCGTGACCTGCTCGTCGTGACCCGTGCCAGCGGGCTCACCATGCACCACAAACTGTGGGAGTTTCAGGGGATCGCGCCGGAGACGAGATCTTCCTCTACAGAACGTCGAGACCTTCCAAGAGTGGGCATCACCTCTTCTGTGCTTGGCGCTCCCAATAAGAGGGTGCCATGTCGCTGTAGTATTTCGCAAATACCACGGGGATACACAAGAGGATGTATACTCCTTCCCCTCGTTTACAGCCTTCACCAGGCACGACTAGACTTTCGGTCACGCCTTCTAAAAGGGCCCTCAAAAGCGTCTAGAGCACACTAAATGAACCAGCGCAATCGTTAGATTGGGTCGTCAACGTCATCTTTGCCAGGTACTCTTTTACGCGCAGCGGAAAAGCTCACACTTTTGTTGCAAAGTTTGTCGTTTTTTTCTCACCCTTCCCTTCGTGTTTTTAGACGGCGCCATCTTTAAATGTCTACATCATTGATTCCTAAATGTTTGTAATGAGCTAGACATCCTGCTATTGGGCGGCTTTTTTACGCACTTCCGGCAAAGAGATGAGTCGTCTGCTCAGCGTCGGCTCGCCGGCTGCTCTGCCAGCGGAGTGCCGGAGTGCTTGGACATTTTCCGACAAACGAAACAAGTGTAAACAAACGCTTAACTGTTTGTATTGAATGCAACACGGCCATAACACGACATGGATATTCGCTTACCTAAATACGTTCGATAAAGAAAGCGTTGAAGCCCCGTGGCACTTCTTTCGTGCAATTGCAGAGAACGCCCTGAGCCGAATGCCCGGGTTTGACGCACACATTTTATTCAACTTCAAAACAATCCAGAGATGAGTTTCTAACGAACACAACGTCACAACATGCGTTGCAAGTCTGAACAGCGATTGACAGACGATGGGTTGCCTCCTCCTGCCCGTTGTAAATTCGGTGCTCACCTCGCGTGCGGTTTGCGGGGACGAACATCAGGTCATTAAACTGTGGCGCACAAGCCGAGATGGCGTTTAGCCACGCACATTGCACATACCCCACGCGAGGTTGAGTGGTACGTCGCTCGAGAAAGATAATCCAGACCATGGGAAGCACTATCCACCCCCAGAAGCACAACGTCGCATTTCATCGCGAAACAAAGGCGTCCACAACACACACACCATCGCCTCCTGTAATGCCAAACCCATCTCGCACATCCCAATCGGAGTGAGTGGTACGCCTGCAGTGCCAACATGTCGCGAGGTGGGGCCTCGAACTGAACCGGGATCATGCAACTGTAACTGACTTCTGGAGCGGTTTGTGCCTTGTTGCCAAGGCAACCGATGTTTGAGATTCATTGAGTTTCTTAGTAAGTATACTAGAGAGGAAACTGCCCCTGGTAAGCGATGTCGTCGTGGGGGTTCATGGGAAGACCTCTTTTTTTGCTTGGGCTTGGAATGACAATTGGATTTTTAAGCAGCTTTTCGAATTTGCTTTCTTCACTATGCATTAAAACGTTTACGAGCTACAAGGAAGCCAAAATCCTGCCTGTTCTGCGGCAGCCGTGTTCGGTGAAACAACATGGATTACGTGATCGCACCTGACGTTGCTTATGCCGCAGTCAAAGGACTTATGACTGAGCGGATAATGTGCCGCCTCGAAATTTGTAGCCGACGAAAAGAAGAAATGAAACGTACTTCGACGAAGGCAAGATACGACAGATACGGGTGCTTGTACGCGTCCTATCTTGTCATCGTCCACGACTGTTTAACGCCACGTTTTCTTTTTTCTTGTTAAACTAGCTGCCGTCGGTGCAACATTTCAACAGGAAGGGAAAGTTTTCTTAGGCACGCTCAAAAAACTTTCGAAACTCTTTAAACAACTTATGATTTGAAATAATGGTAAAATGACAAAAATCAGAGTCTCATTGAGTCCCCCACCTACAAATATTAACATTGTTCGTAACTACAACCTTGGCCTGCGCAATATCAGGCACAACCGTTCCGGCAAAAATACGCTTTACTTCCTTTTTGCTTAGTTTAAAACAGCCTGTTTTTATTTTACACATACATAATTGCACACTATTCTGCACGTTTCTGTGGCACTTTGTTTAAATTTGCGGTAACTAAAACGTTTCAATCCAAGCCAATGATGAAACTAAGGCGAGTGCGATGTATAATGGCGGCCCATGACGACACAGACGGCCTTGACGTGAGCCGCATAGACGCTAGCGCCAGATTACTCTCTAGTGTATATTGTAAGAAACTCTATGTTTGAGATTGTCCGAGAATTGGCGGTCGCTCCAGCGCTAGAAAGCTCAGAGCCGCGGCGAAGCATGTTTTGCGAACGTCGCCGCTCTCCACCACGCGTCGGGCCAAGCTGAACTGGTCAGATGATGAAGCGCTTTGTGCACGGGTTCTGAATCGGTATAAAATGTATTTTTCACATGCCGCCAGCAGGAATTACCACCGCCGCAAAAAAAAGACCCGGCACCAGCGAGCCACATCTGATACGGCGCTTTTTGGAGGAGGAGACAGAGGAGGAAAAACTTTATTGTGAGCCTGGTGATGTGGGAGTGGCTCCTCAGTCCAGGAGACCATGGAACGACCTCGCTGTCTCAGCCCTGGACACCAGGAGTTGCTGTGCATCCAAGCCGGCGCTGGTCGTCAGGTTCTCCCACAGCTCAGGGAGGGGAAGGGAAGTGGGTAAAGGTGGGAGGGCTGGCTTGTGTGCACACCCCAAGATCATGTGTATGAGGGTACATGGGTTGGGGCAGAATTTACACGTGGCAGGGTATTGGGTGGGCTACATCCGATGTAGCCAAGTTGAGTGAGGAAAGGTGTTTGTTTGAAGCTTGCGGAATATTAATTCTTTTTTAGTAAGCTGCGGGTGGGTAGGGGGAACATGTTGGCTTGATGTGCGGCAATGTTGGGTCATGTCTTGAAATGTGAGGAGGGGAACGACCCTATAAACAGTGAGCGTTGCATCAAAGGGAACGAACGCACAATCCTCCCCGTGCGGCTGCGAGTTCGCCGCCGATAAAAAGTCACGTGCCGCCGATAGCAACTGCCGCAACGTACACTGCGAAAGGGCAAGGCCAGGCCGCCGCACACATGCGGCCAGATTTTTCGTTCCATTTTACAGCCTTGAGCGGAGTGCGGGATTCATGGTGTCAACAAAGCGTGCCGTAGCAGACGGCAGTCATAGCGGAAGTACGTCACCGCTGAGGAGCGCAGCATCATAGGAGAGAAGGCTCCGCACCGTCAACAGCGAAGAATAAGTTGAAAGGAGGAGGAAACGCGGCGCGACGATAATGCGCGGTTTTGGCTTACGATTTCTCAGCTAATACTCATCGCATTAACAAAATTCTTGCGTGAGGAGATTTCTAATACATCGCTTTATTTCGTTACATGTACATCCATGCATCGGCGGAAGGTATTTCAGGATCCGTTTAACACTCCTCCTTCTCTTTCTGCTCCTCCTCCTCTACCTCCTCCTCCTGCTACTACTACTACAAATAATATTAGTAATAATAATAATAATAATAATACTAATAATAAGTTTAATAATAGTATTTATAATAGTAACCATCCTCAGTTGCCTTTGGCTATGTTGCAAGAACAGCATGCCTTGGCAAGTTTTTCTCGGTAACGAATTATTGTTGGCAAATGTGAAGGCAAACGTCTGCCATACCATAGCAATGAGTAAATGCATGAGACCCTAAGAGTAGTGCGGGAACGAGGGCGCTAACTAAGTGAACAACAAAATTTTAAGCACTGGTAAGACGCAGAGTGTAATAAAGAAGGCTATTCCTTTTAGCTTCCTTTATTACCGACCTCTGCTACGACTGAGCGTGCGCTCCACGACAATCTCACACTGGGTGTCGTCGCTAAAAAGCATCGTAGGAGGACGAGGAATAACTTTAATTGCAGAGCGTGTCAGCGCTAAACGCGCTGGATGGGTGTGGATCCCTCTTCACAGGATTCCATATGCTGCCTTCGCCACCTGGCCGCTGGTAACCAGCCGTAGCTGATCCTCCAAGGCGGGGCTGGACAGCAAGATCTCCCATCGCTCGCTAGGGGTAAGGGTGGGGTTCTTAGTGGAGGAGTTGCTTATGAGAGGTGGGTGTTTTGGGCTGACGTCGCACTCTCCTATCATGTGGCGAAGAGTACCGAGCTGCTTGCATAACGGGCAGGCCTTGTACTGATTTGCGAACATGCTATTCAGTAAGCGAGGGTGAGGGAAAGATCCTGACTGAATCTGTCGATACAGTACTACCGAACTACCGAACTGTCGATACAGTACTACCGATACAGTACTACCGAACTGTCGATACAGTACTACCGAACTTCGAACTACCGCAGGTACTTTTTTCTGAATGCACAAGAAAAAAAAACTGCATTTAACAGCGAAATATGTGTGCTAACGCTAGTCCCACTTCGTGAAAAAGAATTACGTGTCCTTTCATTTGAGAACAAGGATGAGAGGACGACCTGGGAGCAGTCCAAGGAGTGCACGAAATAACACACGTTTGCTTCTGATTTCGGATTGGCCATATTTCTTGGCTATTTATCTGAATAAAACAAGGAAGAACTCGAGCTTCATTCCAGCGGACAAACTTGGGGCTGTCTGCTGTTCTCCCGCGTGAGAGGCATCTTACTGTCTAACACACCATTTGAAACCTCTCGAGCAGGCAGTACAGTAGTCAGGTCGCATAGAGGGGCAAAATGTCACAGTATGATGAAATGTCCAATCAGCACAACGGGCGTGTCAGCACTTTGCGCAAGAAACGTCGTTGCGCGTGCACGCCTAAATGGCACCCGATTTTATTCGGGTACTAAGACGGGGAAGACGCGGGCCAGAATCACGCTCCCGAAGCCGTTCGCAATGTATCGCAGAAACACCGGGCAAACTCTCACTCGCGGTTTCCTTCAAGATGGCAGCACCTAAAGTATGAGGGGGGGGGGTCCTCTGCCTGCGCCGTTTTACTGACGGACAGAGACAGACAGATAAAGAACATGACTTTGCCAGAGCACGCATTTAAGATTGAGTAAGCCTCTGAGCAGTTAAGGCGATGATGTTCGATGGAAGGAAGGATAAGGCTTAACCTGCTCCTAGTGTGGAAACATTCATCTGTATTATTAAGAAAGTTATGCATTGTGATCGTGTGAGCTTGGGGTGAGGTGATGGGAGTGTCCTCCAGGAGAGTTGATAGAGGGATTTGAATTCATAGAAAGTGAGTAGAGGTCTCTGCACTCGCCCATCCTGTCACTGAGGATAGCGCTCGGACGGGCGCGGCTCGTGAAACCTCGCGCATGGTCGCTAGCAAACTCGTTGACGCTGGGGATTGCTGAGTATACTGCGGGTCCATGCATGCGGGGAACCATGTAATGTTGTGCAAGGCTTCTTCGCTACGTGTGGTCACAAGTTTTGCTAAGGGCTCGTGCTCTGACTGCACATATTTTCTCGTTGTGCTGCTGTAGCACGTTCCGTGGGATAGGCTATACTTGCATGGTTCCTGGTACATGTTTGGGAGCTGAACGGTATGCTTTTTCAGGTCTTCAGTTCTGTAGCCCAGAATGCGCAGGAACTTGGGACCCACTCTCGCTGTGAGAAGATGTTATGTCTGAGCCGTGCTCTGGTCTTCTATAACTACATCCAAGGTATTCTTTAGCCCGACAAGTTCCAACTTTGCGGTGCTTGCCGTGATGGGGATATTAAGTACTCTCTTATGGTCTTGCACATAAGTGTTTTGATCTTTGTTTCCTCCACTTGGACCAGTCAAGTGCCGCTGCCAGGTAGTTCATGCAGCGCATGAGGAAAGCATGATATAATCTAAGGTGGTGTCTTTCCGTTTGACATCCATGTCGGTTGGATACGAAGATGATGAGTCTAATCGTGTTCTCTGTATAAGTGGTGAGATTCTAGATGGTTTTCATATTGCTGCGCTGTTTTTGTATCTAGGAGTCCAAGGATACGAATACATTGCACTTTAGGGATGGATTGGGCAGTCTTTGTATTTAGGTTGATATCCGTTTTGTTTCGGTGGGGACAAGCCATGTCCGCGTTTTCAAGAGGGTCGGTAGAGAAGCATCTCCGATGTGGAGGTTGAGAGGTTTAGTCCCGTTCCTACCAAAAAGCTCTCTTTGACCTCAAGCGCTTGTTGTCACCTCTGTTCGATTTAGGCTTCGGACCCACCTCTGCTGCGTGACGCCATGAAGGACGTGGTGTACCCTTGGCATCTGTGCGAGTTGCTCGGACAGCTTCTTCAGTGCAATGTTAAATAACAACGGCGAGATGACCGCCCCCTGTGGTGTGCCTTGGGCTCCCAGAGTGCACTTGGTAGAGCTGATGTGCCCGATTTTTAGTGTGGCCTTCGTATTCCGGAGAGAAGATCGAACATAGTGTTAAGAAAATTCTCACCCAGGTTCATCTGTGATGTGGCATGCTTGAGATACTTGTTTCAAACTGTATCGAACGGCTTTGTAAGGTCGAGGGCAAGGATGGCTCCTACATCCTTGGTGTGACAGTCGATCATTTGGGGCTTGATCATTAGCATTGTATTCTGGGTACAGAGACCTGGGCGAAAACGCTGCATGTTATCTGGGAAAAGGTCGTTTCTCTCAATATATTGACGTACGCGGTTGTATATAACAGGCTCGATGACCCTGCCCACACACTAGGTAAGTGAGAAAGGTCGGAGGTTTTTGGGTGGCAGTGGGTTTTCGGGCTAGGGAATGAGGATGACCGACGCCAGCTTCCAGTTATCAGGCACCTCTCCCGTGTCCCATATGCGTTTGGCTTCTTTGATGAGTAGCTTCACCGAAGCGTTGTCACAGTTGCGTAGTAGTTTGTTGGAGATGCCGTCGTGCCCAGGGGCAGACCGGCCGTTTGTTTCTTTTAAGACTAACCATGCCTCCTGTTCTGTGAAGGTGAAGCGGAGTTTTGTGATGTCAGTAGCCTGATCATGCGGGTAATCTGCATCATCTGCAGGGCTCTTGGGGAGATATCGATTACCCAGATACTCTACCAGAGCTGCATCCTCGATACCCGCGATCATTTGCTTGTGCATGATGCGGTCGATTGCGAGTCGTCGGTTGCCTTTGTTCTTAGTCGTCAAGAAAATGCTTTAGGAGGTCCCATCGACTACCTACCCTCATTTTCCCGTCCATTAGGGCGCGCACTCCCGTCCACTGTTGTCATACAAGCTCCTCCGAGTGCCGGTTGATTTCTCTGTTGAGTTCGGCTATCTGTCTGCGGAGACGTCTGATTAAACGCTGCGTTTTCCTCCGAGAGAGGGTTGATTCCTTTGCCTCGAGTAAGTGTGCTAGGTGGGAGTCCATACGGTTAACCTCTAGGGACGTCTCTACGGATCTCAACGCGGCTTACGTGCTCTTTGAGTTGTGCGAAAAGATTCGCTGTGTCCTTGTAGGTTGCGTGGTCGCCGCTGCGGAGGGTTCTGAAAGTGTCCCAATCTGTGATTTTGAAGGTCCGTTTCTGGCGGGTTTTAGTGTTGACCGTGACGGAGGTAATGTAGCGGTCGCTACCCAAGTTCTTCTGGAGGTTGGCCCAAGCCAGGTTTCACCCGCGATGTTCTTGGTGAAGGAAAGGTTCGCGGTGGTGTGTCTTGCGACTGAAGTACCAATCCTCGTGGGATACTGTTTGTCTGTGAGTAGCTGCTGAAAGCAGTTTCCGGTTGCCTGTGGATGACTGTCTCGTTTCTTGTGAGATTTTTGTCTGGATGAGCGGTGTGTTGTTTGACAGGCCACTCGCTTTGGTTATGAGAGCCTTAAAAGATTGGTTATAATCAGAATGTGCGCTATAGACGTTTAGTATGAATAGCCGTTCGCGCTTGTGGATCTTGGCTATAATTTGAACCTTGACAGTTTCGATACGGGAGGTCCCAAGGTTAAGCTGGTGTTTTTTGGAAGGAACAGTGCCGAGTGGCAAGCGTTGCAGTACTGAGTTTATCATAGGTGAGCGTTGCCACCGTACGAAAGCCCAGTAAAACGTGTGCTTCGCCTAGGTTTTTTTGTAATAACGTGTCTAGTGGTATCCTTGTCTGCACTGCAATGTATTGCTAAAGCGTGGTTCTGTGTTGTTTAAAATTACCGCAGTTCCCCTGCCATATTGTAAGTTCTTCAAAGGCGACTTTTACGTTGGTAGGTACTGTCTGTTACGGCCGCCACACCCGTCCGCGCGTGTGCTAGACGGCTGGGTTCTTCCGTTGATAGGCTCATGGGTCTGATTGGGCGATGACTGGGTTTTGCGCTCTCTAAGGTTGGAGTTCTCTGAGAGTGTGAGGCTAGAGTGCTTTCCACTGGCCAGAATATTTGAAAGATCATGGAAAGTTGGCGGACATTTTCTTGACAGTCTGTGTCAGTGTGGTTAGAATTTCTTCGATTATGCTTTTGGTAGTATCGTGTGGCTCCAGAGCCCTTGGCTTTGTTACCTTAGCTGAAACCTACACTTGTGGAAATGTGTGGGGTGAGACATCCTTACCGCATAGCGCCTCACTGTCTGCCTTAAGTCGAAGGTTTTCCTGTTGAACCAGAGTAAATGTTTGCATAAGCGGCTCTAGCGTCGGAGTAACGTGTACGAGTCTGAGAGAGTTGTCAATTCTCAGCGACAAACTGTTCTACTCTGGGATCGTTTACATGCTCTGGCAAAGGCCCTGGCATTACTTGTTTTGTATCTTGTGGTGTGCGCTCCTTGACCTTGTACGCCAGCGGAGAGGAGATCTCGAGCTTGCATCCGGATCTTGTTCGGGACTCAGACGGGCGGCCGGACTAGAATAGTCATCTGAACTGGGCGCGGCTCTCTTGGTTATGCGACCGGCCCTTGGAGACACTGCGTACTAGGCTAGCGGGAGAGAGTGAGCGCTCTCTCTTTAAGGCCCTCCGGCTTTGCGTTGCTGGAGTGGACGATCGGTCTCGCCAGGTGACGTCACCGCGAAGATGCCGCGACTGACTCCTGAGCTGCTCCTGTGGCCTGCGGCGCAGGTTGCAGCTGCATTGCCGTCGGCGTCGACGCACGCCGCACAGGCACCTGTAAGCGTTGCTTGCAGGTCTTTTTGCGCGTTGGGTATGCGCCTGAGCGCATCGCTCATTTTGGAGCACACGGAAGATCTTCTGAGGGGCAGTTGATTCCAAAGTTTTTGGAGGCGTCGGTGTTCGGGTTCACGCACACATCTGCTCGGTAACCGGGTTGATTACATGTGTAGCACACATTGTCGTCTCTTGAATAACAAACACCGGACCATGTAGATCCTGAACACGACATGGCGGGGCACTCGGATTCCGTCGAAAAGTAGCACCATCCTCAGCAATGTTTTGATTGCCTTGAGTTGCAAAATGGTGGGATTTCGTTTGTTTGCAAACAGTTCCAGCAGTTGCGTTTTTTATTGCGACAGTATTCCCTTTGGCATAAGGTACTACAGGTACAAGTGCGCTGAAGCTCGCGTTGATGCCACGAACGACTCCCTTACTTAAGTTGTCGGGGATCGCAATATATGCAGCCACCGCGTAGCTCTTGCTTTCGAGTTGAATGTGCTGTAACGTGGAGTATCCTTCGGCATTACCCTCTGATACCGTTGCAGATGGGATGTTTTGGTACCCGTTGGGGCATATAATGTCGCCTTTCGCTGCTTCAGGAGAAAAGCCAACAACCTGCACGAAAGCTTGCACGATCGTAGTATTTCTCTTTTCGCACTTAAAGATGCCGCGCGTCCAAACGATGGTTCGGACGTGTTCCCTCGGTAATTAGGGAAGGCAGGATGCCGTAGCTAGGCCTTTGATTGTTTCTTTAGCGTCCGTGGTGCGGCGTCTGACCCGTGTGCCGGCACCCGCGTGAGCAACGTTGTGGGATACTTGCAATTCCGATCTCGGTTTACGCGTTTTCGCAGCACCCTCGTTCCATTCCGGTGCTCCCGCTTCATCGGAAGTGATTTGTGTGCCTTCCACCATTTCTACCTCGGGCATGACGTTCTGGACAATGCCTTCCCCGCCGACAAGACGGGCCTTAGGCCAAACCCGTTTATCCTGGCAGTTTTTCGGCGTGGTCGCTTTGAAAATCTTCAATAAGTTCCGAAAGGGTCACTGAGCAAGAGTAAATCTTACATCGGCGTGTTTGCTTCGAAATCCGCTTTGAACGGTGCGAAACTTCAGTGGCCCCGTTCGCAAATACATTAGTATCATGAATTACAGTGGGAACCGGTGAGACACGCGTCCGCACCGCTTGGTCAGTGGCTCCCCCCCTTACTGACGGAGAATGCGAATACAGAGAACCCTAACCATATACAGCTCGGCTGTAACAAATACTTCATGTGTAAGCTTAGCGTGGTACAACCTTTGTGGGACTCAACAAGAACGTTTAAACTATCTCTAATGCTTAGGAACGTACCTTCACCAGGCATCGACCACTTTAAAGTAGCTGTGGTGTTCAGCTGAACTCGGGTATATCGGGCCCATGTGTAGCTAGTGGTGAAAACAGTAACGCACACTTCAAATAACTTTGTAACAATACCTGTGATTTTAATACATTTTAGGGCGCGTGAAATTGACCACTGAATTAGAATAGCGCAGGTAATCTGGCAATCTAAAATTTTACTTCAGACTTATACAGTGTCACTTGATCACCTGCCAGAACTTAACACGCCCAGAAGCAAGTTGTGGTTATATTGAAACTTGAAATAACAGTCATAACGTAAGAGCGAGTGTGATATCCATGAATATCAATAACATCGAACATACGTTTCTGATGCGTTCATTGGATATGTTCGGAGAACACTCGTCGAAAAGCACGGTCCTTGACATTGCAAACAATTGCCTCGCTCACATTTACTGCCATTCCTGTAAAAAGGGGCCCCTGTTGTAGTTCGCTCCCAAGATTTCATTTCAAACATGAAAACCGTTAGTGGGACTGCAAAGTCTGTGAAGCTGACTGGGTGTTCACCGTGCTCGCAAATACGTTTTTGATCTAAATAAGGGGGATTTCCCTATTTATCGAAATGATTTTGAAAGAAAAATTAGGGCAGCGCCAATTAACTAGATAGATTAGATGCGTTCATGCTGATAAGCCTTGACATACCGTCTGCGCACTTCTTGCACGGCAGCCCCCCTTTCGGTAAACATTATGCACAGTAAGTGGCGTTGTTTCAATTTCTGGAAGTTTCCGTTCTTGCGAAGCTCAGCACACTTTATGTATGAAAACATTTACATAGCAACAAACGATGTCATGTGAAGGGACAAGTGCTTACAAAACTAGGATGGTAACAAGAACGAATATAACCAAGCAACGAGTTAGAAAAAGACACACCAATGCTTACAGTTCTGTACCAAGTGTACATATGTTTAAACACAGTCTAACAAATTGTGTGCTCAATGCATATAGAATTAAGTGCTGAATTGCCAATGCAATTCGTCAACGTCCAATGGCGCTGCAGAGGTAACACGTCATTGTATCTTCAAATGCTTCCGCAGGGCGACCCTAGCGTTCGTGAATGGCCCCGAAGAACTTCTAGAGGCCCTGCTGCTCACTGTGACTTAGCTGAGTCTCTAGGGTGCTGTTGAATACATCCGAAGAGCGGACTCGTGTACGGCCGCCATCGTTGGTTGTACTTGGCTTTTGAGTGCTGTTGAATGCCACCGAGAAACGACGTAGCGCTGCACTGTTTGCTTCGGCTAAGGTTAGATTTTGAATCTTGTTGAAGGTGGCTGGAGCAAAAGTTGGCTCCACACTGCCCTGGCGGATTTCCTTGATTGGACGGGTTGTCATCGTGCTTGTCGTTGTCGTCGTCGATGTCGATGGCCTTGTTACCTCAGATGAGTTCCATTTCGGCATTGCGGAGGCGTTCCACGGGACGCGGGCGTCAGTCACGTTGAGCCTTGCACGCAGACCATAGGGAGTGAGCACATGGGTCAGGTACTCGAACAATAACCCTTGCAGCCTGCCGCCCGTCTGCACCGATACGAACGTGGTGCTCACGCACTGCCCGGACTGCATTGTAGAGCAACATGCCCGAAACAGTTAGTAATTTGCGCTTCCAAAAGGGTCACGGCAAATAAGAAACGACAAATCGATGTTGGCGTTGGTTTCTGGAAGCTTGTCAAACCGTGCGGTCACATAACAACGCTCTTCGCAAGTTTGCGGTATTGAAATTGGTTAACATCATCCTATAAACCGCAGCAGAAGGATCTTACATTACGGCTGCCAATCGCGTTTATAAGCATAACGCACTATCCTAGCGTGCGATCTCTCTTGGCGCATGTTGTAGCTCCAGAAAGAGTATTAGCTGCCCCGAGTTATCCCAGTGCGCAGATCAATTGTCGATAAAAGTTCGTTAAAAACACCCGTGTGTCGTGATTTAGGCGCGCGTTAGCAATCCCCGGGTCGTGAAGGGTAATGCGGGTTCTCTTACTACGACTCGTCTCTTGTGTAGCCCCGCCACGTTAAAACCCCGCAATTTTACTTTTTGTTGATAAAAATTTGTTACATGCGTGTTCTGTTTGCTCAAAATACAGGTGGGCGTTCCTACAGGATTGCTACGAAAGGTGCATTCAAGTCAGAGGAAAGTTTATACCAGGCGCTTTATAATCGCTTGGTAGTATGCGTTTGTCGTACAGCATGTGGCGGGGTTAAGCGCTCCGTGCCAGTTCCGCTCACGCTGTAAAAACACTTCAACGCAGCAAAGAATTGTAGAACTGGAAGGAAGCTACAACTTAGGAAATATTTTCGGTGTGACATTGAAGTGCCAACCAGCAAGGGATTCATCTTGTTTCCTCTGGCAAGTCAAGTCAAGACACAAAACATGAAGGAAAAACTCCGGGAAACATCCTAATATTGCCGGTTGGGGATTCATTCCTTATCTGCGAGGCAGAAGTGGATTTCGTTTTGGGTATGTTTGCTTCGTCCATGCCCTGTTTGGAGTCGTCTTTACATATTCGCCTCATCATTCCAAGACGCCAATCTGAAATTTTGGTGCCAAGGTCGAACGCAAAAACGAAAGCAGCGTCGGTTTCAGGTGGGTTCCCCGCTCTTGTACAAACGAAGAAGCATAGGTATGAGGTGCGGCGTTGTAGGCTGCCAATGAATTGTTTAGACCATCTGGAAATCGTGACGCCAGCCGTAATGTTCCCCATGTTGGTTTTCGCATCCAGCATTCGTCATTACTGCAGCCTGCGCAATTCTCCATGGGGGCATAACCCTGCAAATACCAATGACATATATTAATTAGAAAATGCATTGCGGAAGCGAAGAAACAGAAAATCATCCGCTTAACAATTAAAGAGAAATTGGACGAACCCAAATGTGAACGTATACCCACAGTGGTGGCTCAGAAGCTGTGAAGTTGTGCTGCTGAGCGCAAGGATGCGCGTTCGATGCCCGGCCCCGGTGGCCGCATTTATGACGGAGTCGGCAAGCGAAAACGCCCGTGTGTTCGAGATGTTAGCGCAAGTTAAATATCCCTATGTGTGTCAGATTTTTAGATGCGACTGCATCTCATTCACTCGCCTTGCCCCTGCATCTGGCATCGTCGGCGTCCGCCCCTCCCCCATTCTCCTCGCCGCGCGAGCTGCGCTCTGCGTCGCTCACCCCCTCTCCTCTCCGATGCCCCTCTCTCGCAAGGGGCGTTGGATTGGATTGGAATGGATTGGCTTGGCTTGAATTGGATTTGGATTGGATTGGATTAAAGTGGATTGTGTTGGATTGTGCTGCGCCATAGTTGCGGCAGACGCACTGGCGCCGGCGCATGTGCAGTACTCTCTCTCGCCGCAGTCTCCTCTCCTTCGGGCGCGCTGCACATATAACCGGTGTGCCGCTCTCCGGCGGCCTTTCGGTCGACGGTTGCTCTCCGCATGCGCTTGAACCCCCCTCAGCGTCGCATCACACCAGGGTTCCCGCGAAGGGAGATGGGCGTAATTTTTTTCTGGGGCCCTCCACTACGGCGCGTCTCATCGCCCATATAGCGTCGGCGCGTTAAACCCAACATTAAATCAATCAAACAAATATGCAGGTGTTGGTACGTATCGGTATATGAGAACGTGATACCCTGCCAGCCTTTAAAAATAAAAGATGCCATAGTTGATATTTTAATGCAGCAAACATAGGTGGGCTGCTTGTCACACGATTTCATGTCACCCCTGCCATTCGTCTAAACCCGCGAGGGAATTGATCAGGACTTCTCAGCTACTTTAACCCACGGGAACCCTAATAACAAGGCACAGCCCGTCAGGTGCCCCAAGAAAAAAAATGATCGCGCTCCTTGCCTAGGATCGCTTCAAGGCGCGTTCACACTTGCGACTGGAGCAATAGAAGCGACGCGATTTCGGTTGCCTTAGTACCCTGCGGTCTCTTTCGTTGTTTATACTTAGCCAATTTCTGTCGCCGCGGCAGAAATCGCATCGCTTTCGTCGCAAGTGTGAACGGGCCTTTAGTGTACAAATGAATGCAAGGCCCGTCACCAAAAATGCCGCCATAGACGTCGCTCAAAAGGCTTTATTTTGCACCACGACGGTTTTGAATCGGCGAGAGCTGAGAAAAAAACCTCCGTCGTTAAGAATACACCCTGGCAAAAGAAAATATGGATAAGTTCAATGTGGTCAAATGATTGTTTTTAAACCGAAGCTTTTTATGCCACCCTTTCACCGTAGAACGCAAAACCAAAACGCAGCGCAGGAAAGTCAACTTTACAGAATGGGTTTTTGCACAGAGTACATGGCGATGACGGTAGTGATGAAACGTGAAGTCCTTCAATTGAAAAACCCTTCCCGTGGTCGCAATCGAACCTGATGGCCCCACGTTATGAAGCCGACGTCGATCCAACCAGGATTTTCGAATGCGGTCGAAGAATGGTGGGTCTTTTACTTTGACTGAAGTTGCATGGGGGAAAGCTTCGCGTTTTAACAGTATTTCTTTTTAGAAAGGAGCTTTGATTTATTTAACAGCGGAACTGTTGTAGCTATGGTAATGTGTGGGCCATAACGGGTTGAATATACCAAGAAAATTCCGAGCGCTCATGAACGCCTGCCTCGCAGCTACCACCAAGCGTCTCCGGATTGCGAAGTGGCTTTAGGAAAAAAACAAAACTGGCGAAGACCCTGAGGAGCGGCTGGCATTGCCGAGCAGCTAATAACGCCACAGCCGGAGCAACACCTGTTCCCCGGAACCCCGGTGCGACTAGAGAAACACGTCGCATTCCTCGTGCACGTACGTACGCGCCGCCGCTGTGCCCCAGGTGTCGTCAGACACTCCCGCGCATCTAATCGTTGGCATAAGCAACACGATGATATCATTGCATACCACGATGATTACTACTAGCACAGTGCAAAGCGAGAACGGAGCATGTCAATAAACAATTTAAAACTTGTACAAATGCGAGGCGATGTGTCATCAAGTGTTCACGTAGAAAAAAATCCTTTAGCTCGCTATGGTTCAAACCTTGCGCCACTTAGTGCAAGCTTCACCACTTTTTTTTGTGATGTACGATCGTCTGGATGTACACAGGCAGGAGGGAAGTGACGGGAATCGTTAGTTTCGGGGCCGCGTTGATAAGGAATAATCCCAGGCAGCACAGGACTGTTCGGCCTAAAACAGGCCAGTGTACTTTGGCCGGCGGTTTTCTGTCCGGCCGTTTTCCGGCAGCCATGTTCGGCCCATGTCCAAATGTGGGCCTTTTGGCCGTATGCGGCCGTACTCCCATGGCTGTTCAACGGCCAGTGTCCGTCGGCCAGTCGACCGGCTTACGGTCATACGGCCAGATTCAAGCCGTAGGGCTCCGGCCATTCTAAAGCCACCCGTGTACGGCCGAAGTACGTCCGCCGGAGGACAGCCGAGATGCGGTCGTCGGACTCCAGCCGGACTACAGCTACCGGAAATACGGCCGTGCTACGGGCATTGGAGTTCAGCCACAGTACGTTAGCTGTACTGAGGCCGGTCACTGCATGTCGTGCAAGCAGATGACTCATTCGCGCAGTGCAGAATCAGCACAAACCCAGAATTTTGGGTCCAATGCAGCCACATCAAAGTGAGCTCGCGCGCAGCCACCAGCCGTCAAGCTTTCAGCGCAGCCTTGCTTAATTACCAGCCTCAGTTGACAGCAAAATTCTTTTATTAAACAGTGCTCACAAATTGTCGTTCCTTCAATTGCTGTGCCTCATTTACTGCCGAACACAGAAAATATTCAGTTCTTTGTAGAGCTTGAATAGATGTATTGTCCAGGTCCTGATATCCTCTGTGGGGCGGCTTACCTGTAATAAACAGGGAAAGAGGAGGGGGGGGGGGGGGGCGGCGGAGGGCGCATACTTTAGTGGGTTGAATTTCAGAGAGATAAATTGCGCTGCTTTTAGCAAATTTCTTTTAGGGCAATATTCCGGAACACTTTCATGCTATGACTACATAAACTGTGTTTATAACAGTTGCTTGACCAATTTTGATGTATATAAAACTGGCGTGAATGCCTTTACGAAGCGTTTTTGTTCTCAACAAAACACTCTGCAGCATTTCATATAACTCCTTCACAAAAAAGTATATCCAGTTTTTGCCCATTTTTCTTGCAAATACATTTTCTACTCGATCAACTTTTCTGATGGTCTTGCGCAGGGCTGATCATAAGAAGGAGCGAACAGGTACTTTCATTTTCAATCTATTTTAATTTTGTTTTCATGAGTATACGTCCACACCACTTAGTAGTCCAAAAGAGCGTAATTTTCTTCTAATGTCATACTACGTTCAAAAAATTCTATACGCGTCGCGAATGACGCCCTGCTTCAGATGGCTGCAGTTGTATCCCTTTGTGTTCACGCAAGGAAAGGCGTAAAATTAGAGTTACATAATTTGTTTCAAACCAATAACATAGCAATGGTAGCATGCATACAGGAAACCTTGCATACTGCAACGAATAGGGCAATAAATATTTTATTTGTCAAGGTTGAATGCGTAGGGTTCTCAACCCGTCGGAGGCAAACTTGCGCCTCTGGAAGTTTATTTATTTATTTATTTATTTATTTGTTTATTTATTAATTTTTATTCATTTATTTATTCATTGTTTTATTTATTTATTTATTTATTTGATGCCTGCTTGCCTTTGCATGCATTACAGAAGGGAGATACATAACACTAAGCATTAAATATGAGACAAAATAACAAAATAATTCTACAAAGAGCGCTGAAAATCGTCAATATAAACAGTTAATGCAATCATACGTCGAAGATAATTACACTGCAGTATTGATGTAAAATAAAATGAATCGCGCAAGGCGTCACCTTTAAAGGAAAATTAATAAGTTGCTTTTAGCTAGCGGTCCCACTTTGCGATATGTAGAATGGCGCTTGGACATACTTCTCCCCTTCTACAACAGTTTTCGAATGATAGGTATTACGAAAAAAGTTCAACCTGTGGTTTCGTCTGTGATCTTTCACGTCCTGCCATTTCAGTTTACTTTTACTTTCTCTCATGCTAAGTTGAGCGTGCCAATCGCACTGACATATTCTGAATGTTTTCGAGCGTATCAACGAGCTTTTGGTGTAGGGATCCACGAAAACACATGCGTACTCCAAGATTGAGCGCACATGAGTGAAATACGGTTGTTCTTTTCAGTTAGATGGAGGTTCACTGAAATTTCGTCTCAGAAAGCCAAAAACATATGCAGCCGTAACTTTATGGTGTGAACCTGCCTATTTAACCTCTAACCACTCCCTAAATAAACTCCTAGGTATTTATATTCCTCGGCCGTTGTCATAGCAGCATAATTTACGGTATACGTATTCAATTCGAACGAAGGTTTTCTTGTAAAGGTGCCGTTAACACACTGCTTAACATCCAAAACCTTTTCTGAATCAGCACACCAGGATGTTATTAAATTCGAATAAAGCTGCAGGTATACGGAATCACGTTCATTCGCTATAGTCCGGTTAACTACACAGTACTTTTGAACAAAGCTATAGGGCCAATAGTAATAACAATACAAAAATCGATTCATTCAGTTCATAGGATGAAATGTACTACGCAGAAGGTGATATGCAACCCCATCATTTGCTTTTTTGCAGTCCAAGAATATACAGTCAACCACTTTAAGCTTATCTATTGCAAGAGCCAAATCGTGCGTGAACTCAACAATCTGCGTTGAGCAAGAAAATCCTGACAAAATCCGTGCTCGCTAGGATGCTGGCGATTATGTTTACCCAAATGAGTCATATCCCAAGAGTAGCTAAGCTCACCTTCAAACATCGGAACTAAATTAACAGCTAGGCTTCGTCCGTGACAAGGCTCTGTTGTTGTCGCAAATTTAAAATATTTTTTTTTTCTAAATAGGCAGTCGTAAAATCCCCTGAAGTAACATAGTGAAGGGCATGAAGTTGATCCTACCAATGCACGAGCGAGTGTCTTCTACGTTTATCACCAACAACATAGTGCAACATTGCTTGTCGCAGTTTAATTGTAAGCAGAATAACTTGCGCTTTTGCTCGCACTTGCCTTTCTTTGGTGGGGAGTCCTTGACATGGCGCCGCTTGAGCTCCTGCGTGGTGGCCGCTTGCTCGACGCCCTTGAAGGCCAGTTATTTTGGTGAACCATCTCCATCTCGGATCGGACATCTCTGGCGGGTCGATGTCTCCAATGCTCTCCATTTCGTGAGCGGGCGAATAGCCTAGAGCTGATGCGTCGACGAAGCCGGCGGCCGAGGCGTGGTAGCGGCGATGACTGGCGAGGCTTAGCTCACCCGTCGGTGTGGCACAGTCTTCTTGTGGCAATAAATGACATTTCTATGGCCTAAAAGGTTCCCTGCTAATGTCCAGTGAGTCCTTGCGCCTTCCCCGTTCACCGAGAACACTCATTACTGTTTGACAAACGATGTTCGTTCATTTAAAACGTAGAAACACGGAGCGGATGAAAAACGCGTCCCCGTCGTTCGGCTCCCTAACGGCTTTTTCTCCCCCCAGAAAAAGACCGGTCGGTCTCCTTCCAAACACGTCTGTGCATGAATTCTCGGCGCCCAGGCGCGAGCCGTTGTTCGGCTGTATGCCGTTTGCCGAAAAAATGACGTATAACCAGCTACCTTACGTAGGCCGGTCTCCTCTTGAACACCGGTTGCCAAATATTCTGTGGCCATTCGCTTGCCGTAATTCGGCCGATGACAGCTAACCGAATGAAAAACGTATATTCTGGGGCCGTACGTCCGCCGGACGCGCGGTTCACCGTTGAAACAACGAATGCACGGCAGCCGCGCTCCGGCCGGTCTCCTTTCGAACACCAACTGCCGCAAGAATACGCATATTCTGTGGCCGGTTGCTTGCCGTGCTTCGGCCGATTACCGCTTCCCGAAGAAAAAACGGATGCCCTAAGGCCGTACTTCGGCCGTTCTCTTTCTCAACATCGGCAGCCGTAAGAGAACTCAATATCTGGCAGCCGGTTAGCTGCCGTTGTACGTCCGGACACGGGCGGACGGAAAAATGCCGAAGCGCTGGTTGCCGAATGTTGGCCGTTCAACGCATGATCAGTGGCTGCCAGAACCTGGATGCTGGCCGGACATGCCAGAAAGCGGCCATAGACGGGCCGGTCTTGGGGCACACTTTCTGTGCCGCCTGGGATTACCATTACGAATCCCGTGATGCGCGTACGCACGTGGGCACCTTCCCCATGATGCATTTCCTTTTTGTAAGGACATAATGGTCCTTCATAAAGATTGAAAGTGAGGCTCATCGTCCTCGTCACGGCAATGGGAGGTGTTTTTGTAGTAAATAAGGTACGTATTTCAGAAAGGTATTGCACGAGCGTGTTTCAGGCTAGAGGGGGAAGTTTACTGGGTGCCGGAGCGTAAACACAGTCGCATAGATATTGGAATTGTTAAGGCATCCGAGATATAATCGGAAGGCGTGGGTTCATTCCTTACCCTGGAGGCCTGTTTTCCTTCAATGTGTTTAAGCATAAACTCAAAATGTTAACTAGACGAATAATAGTAAACAGGCAGACCATTTCTACACAAATGAATAAATACATAGCGATATTAATACATAACTATAAACAGATATCAAAATATACAAGCAAAGAAAACTGAACAAGGTAACGACCAGGATTGTTGCCGATGTTTCAGAAAAGGGACTTGTCTACATCAAGGAAAGAGACAAGAGACTTGCCTGCACCAGGGAACACTTGCCTTGAAGAAGACAAGTTTCTTTGCTGAAGCATTGGCAAATGTGGTGGTCACAACCTTGTTCGATGTTTTCTTTCCTTGTGTCGCCCACCGTCTTCCAAGTTGCATTGCTGCGCAGTTAATAATATATATATATATATATATATATATATATATATATATATATATATATATATATATATATATATATATATATATATATATATATATATATATATATATATATATATATATATATATATATATATGTATATATATATATATATATATGAAATGAGGGGCTCGGTGAATTAAGCAGCTGAATAAGGGTTGGCAGTCAAGAAAACCTCGGAAAGCAAAGGAGGGAATGCGGTAGGTTATAGAATCATGATGAGTCTTTTGAGTCATTAAGAAAGTGGTGAAATGCCTGCTGGGTGGGATCCGAACCAACGACCTCCAGAATACCGGTCTTGTGCGATGACCATTACGCTACCGGCGGAGCTGTTTCCTCACCACTTTCTCGGGTATGTCGGTTAAGGCATCTTTTGTTTCCTGCATTTGGGGGTGGTAGCCAGCGCCACTCGGACTACACGGAGTGAAGGGAAGATCCCCTTCCCTTCACCCCGGCAAGGGAAGAAAAATACAAACTTATGAGAGAGTATAAGCGGGAAAGCGGTGGCAGCTAAGGCAGCGCCGCTGTAACAGGAAGCTTTTCATTCCGATCTTGTCAAAACTAACACAACCAACATATAGGTTGGAAGACCATGATAAAAATGGCGTATAAGCGTTTCCTGTCAGCACAGCCAAGCGACGCAGGTTGCCATCTGGGGGTATGTTTGAGGCCATGTGCACGTGCTTGTGGTCCTCAATTTAATCACTCAGTAGCGCTTTGTCTCGTAGTGTAGTAGCTAGCTCCGCTCCTGCAAAGGAAAAATTCGAACCCGGGTTCGAATCCCGCTGCCGTTTTTCTTTTTTAAAATTTTAAGGGTCTGTCATATTTCAATATTAACATTTGTTGTCGCGCGTACAATCTATTTATGACATTCTTAATGCATTATAAATGGGATTTTGGGTATTTTCGTTGCCTTTTTGTCGGTGTCAGCTACTACGTTTTGTACGTTTATGCGGGTTTCCCCTATTAGGTCGGTTTCAATGTTTTCTGTGGCATATGTTTCTACACCGTGGCCTTCAACTATTGCAGGTTCATTTTTTTTTACTTCAGCTCATTTATTTCAGCTCAGGTGGTTATGTATGCTTTAGGTACGTTTATGCTGTGATATAACCCCCATAAGCAAGCTCAGGAGACGGCTGGCTGTACTTACTAGGAAACGCATATATGCGACAAGAATGGGCCGAAAATATTTTTCACATGTTAAGATCCTTTATTTTAAGGCCCGTACTCCAGGTCAAGGCATGGGCGTCGCCCCTTATTTGCAGCGAAAACGTCCTCACCTGTAAGAAAAAACAGCGCCAAAGAACGATAGGACAGGGAGTAAAGACAAACACTACGCTGAATGGCCAAATCAGGTTTATTAAGAAGAACAATGAATATATATTAGAATAAAAAAGAAGGAGGAGTAAAGGAAATCCATAACACAAACACACAAAAAAGGGAAGTTGATTGTGGAAATGAAAGCAGCCACGGGTAATGCGTTGATCATGATCCTAGGTATCTTATCTCCCTGTCGTACAACTAGATAGAGGGTGTGCTCACGCACGCTTTCGTTATCCACACAATGGGAGATAGGTGCGTGAGCACACCCTCTATTGAGTTGTACGACAGGGAGATAAGATACCTAGGATCATGATCAACGCATTACACGTGGCTGCTTTCATTTCCACAATCAACTTCCCTTTTTTGCGTGTTTGTGTTTTGAAATTCCTTCTCTCCTCCTTGTTTTTGATTCTAGTATATATTCATTGTTCTTTTAAATAAACCTCACCTGGCAGTTCAGCGCAGTGTTTGTCTTTACTCCCTGTCGTATTGTTTTTTGGCGCTGTTTTTTCTAAGTGGCATCATGCACCAACTAGCCCGTCTCAGTTCCCTTGTGCAGTCCTCACCAGCTTGGGAGACAGGGCGTGCCGAAACGGGAGCTTGTCCGCTGTCAACTCGGCGTCGAGGAATCGAGCGCATCCCTGGTCGTCTCGGCTGTCCAGAACTTTCACTCCAGCCATGCGCAAACACCTGCCAGGAGGGGACAGTAAGAGGGATGTGGGTTCTTAGCGATCCACACCGGGTTTTGAAGTGTAGAAAAGTATATGATTTTATGATTTTACACAGTTTTTCTTGTCCTAGTTATGGCTGTAAGCTGGTCTATGGGCACCGACCAAAAGACTAGGGGAAAGCAAAAGGCAACGGTAAGGGCCGGTACGCCTTTAAAAACGGATTGAACTCAGTTGTTCCCGAGGTCACCTTTCTGGACTTCCAGGAGCGCTGCAGCAAAACCGTCATTCGGCGTCCCTGCGGTGACACGCAGGAGATGGTGGTGTATTTACCAGGCGAAACCCGGCAAAACCACGAGCTTAGAGTTGCTTAGATGCCTGTTATTTGTAGTGACCGAATGAGTGAGTGAGTGAATAAACATTTAGACGACCTTCAGGTGCTGGTGGTTTGGGTCCTGGCCGGTAGAGGGCCTCATTTATTCCGGGAAGCCCTCGTCCGTGCTGCAAGCCTTGGCCCTCTCGACCAGGCTTTGCTGGACTGAGTGTTCGGTGCTCAGCGTTACCGGATATATAGCGGACATATACCGGATGGAGGAATGCCGCGGGAATAATCCCTTTCAGGAATGGAGACGGCCCCGCCAGGTTCCGAGGATTGTTGACGTAGCAGACAACGAGGGGGTAATTATCGTCGTCTGACCGCGCCACGGCGGCGGCTTGTCCACGAGACCCCGTGGTCACGCGAGACTGTCGGAACGGCTGCTTTTCGGTAGCCGCCGCCCCTCAACCCCTCCCCTAGGAGGCACGTGTACTCGCCGCCTCGGGCTAGATCAGCCGCATGCAGGGCTTTGACCCGAAGGTTGCGGTACCTCAGTGAATATTTGGCAAATGGCTGAGTGACAGCTGTCTGCGGGAATTTGGGCCTTCGCTTGCGGGTGTACGAAATTTAGAAAGGCGCTCCCGAGAGAGAGAGAGAGTAATACAATGTGGTTAAAGGCCGAACTCGGCTGTTAGAAAGCGTTCTCATCCGCGCTCTCAGCCATGCACTTCCAGGCGAGACAAGAAGTCTCGACCTCTGAAGCTAGGTTGGGATTTGTGAGCCCCCTAATTGAGAGGTAGATTTCAGGATCGCTTCGGAAGTTTAGGGGACAGCTGTGTACCGGGCAACTAGACCGGTCGTGCGGCGGGAACAGAGTCCCGGCCATCGTTTCTATAGAGCGGTTTGTGTACGCTCCGATCATAGCAGAGTTCGACGAAGTTTGAGAAGCTCGAGTGACTTGTACGCACTTGGAGCTAGCGTCTAACTGCAGTTTGAAGTATTTCCATTTTATTCCTTATGTATCCTGTTACTAAATTGTAAATAGTTTTATAAAAAAGTCTTCATTTCTCTTCGTTAATTACAAACACATCGAGTTGGTCACTTCGACCGCCATCTCAGAGAACTTCAACACCATCGCACTGCGAGCCTCTTGCCAGAGGCTCTCAGAGCCCGGGCGATTGTGTTCATGACCTGCCCAGGGCTTCGGGGAAACGAACGTCGTTAATATTTACTCAAGGCATAGAATATTGCACATAAAGGAGATAAAAACCCTTGGCATGCATTACACAAACTAAGACGGTAGCTGAGGGTGGCGACGGAAACATATTTCTGCAGGCCAAAATTGACGTGGACACCCCCAGGCGATCGAGTAACGTTGATCCAAATGCGAGCGAAAGGTAGATATGTTGAAGTAAAGACCATCACGCAATCTTTTTTACCGTATCTATTTATTGCTTTCTATCACTTTTAGTAACATGGTTGAGTTCTCTGCTTCAATACAAGCTTTCTTGCGTTATCACCGTTCCTGCCCGCCACTTGCGCCACGCTATAGTCTACATAAGTTACAAGTGTATGGCGTGGTCACACAAAAAGACAGATGCGATCATCGCTTGTTTGAGGCATAAAGGCAGCGAAATGCTACGCCTGTTAACCGCGGGGCATAGCGATGTCGCCTATTCACTCATTCATCAAGCCAACGCCGCCTGTTCACACATTGCCTAACGCGTCGCGTGCTTTTCAATGGGAAAGGAAAGGTAGAGACGCTTAGTCCAGGCACTCATCTGCTATGTGGCGCGCACCAGCGGACATCCCGCCTTACGTCACTGTTTGGGAGTCGTGAACGCTGCACCCACTTCTATGACGTGTGTCTCTCTGCTTGCCTGTTAGGTTTGGGTTTCAAGAGCAGTTTCACTCAAATCTTATCCGTGGCGGGATATTGTTCCGGGGCGCAGGGGTATCTCATTCAACCTGTCGCTCGCTTAAGATTTGCTGCATTTTTCCGAACATAACTGGCGGGCGTGGAACTGAACTAGTGTAAGAACCTGTTAATTGTAGGGGAGACAAAAAACGAATAAAAAACCGATATTTTCGAACGGTACAGCGAATATTTTATTGATTTCAATGAGGCTTGGTGTTGGGGTAGTTGGCATCTATACGTAATGTAACAATAGCACTGAACTTAACATGACGACGTCAGGATCAAGAAAAAAGGACACACGAAACCGTAGATGCGCTATTAAAAACTGAGAAAAGTTTTAATAAACAAGACAACGTGTAAATACTCTTGCCACCTCGTACCACCACCCAGTGCATGTTCGAATCATATCACCTCATACAACCATTCTTTTTCTTTAGATAATCAATCTCTCTTTCCAGCAACGAGACTGACGGAGCACTGACGCACTCACCTTCGAAGCCAGAAACCAACAAAAATGCTTGGCACATTTCCCTTGTAACCCTGTCTCTTGATTTGAAGAGCACCTTCGTGTTTGTGAAATCTGAACTGCAGTGCATTTGCAGTTGTCGCAGTGCTGTGCCAGATTGCCAGAAATAGCCGTCTGCTGACACAGCGCGCGATGCTCCTTCAACCTGTTGTTCACACAACGTCCTGATTGTCCTATGTATGCCTTTTTGCAGGCAAGCGGGATCTTGTAAACTATTCCAGCAGAGCACTTCAAAAACTTCCGCAAGTGCGCAACACCACAACTACTAATTTTCTTGGTCTCCAGTGCTTTATTAACCCGATTGCACATGCTTCCATGCTTATCTGGTGCTGAACAAACTACCTGTGCGTCATGTCTACCCCGTATTTTTTCAAGCGATGGGACAAACCATGAATAAACGTTATCACGACCGCACGTCTATCTGTTTTGTCACCCGTTGATTTTTTTCCATAAACAACAGCGGACATAACCGATCTTGCTACAGAACTGATTAAAGATATTGGATAGCCACTTTTTGTGAGCCTGGCTGTTTGGATGTCAAGGCTTTCTGCCATGGCCTGATAACACAATTTTTTGTCGCTTGTGTTAGAAAACCTCTGCCTATGCCTCGCTTTACTAATTTACTATGCTCAGAATCAAAAGGAAACAGCAGTTTTTCTCCCCTGGTATGGTAACACAAGCACGTGTGCCCCTGTTGGAATCTACCGTTTCGTGTGTCCTTTTTTCTTGATCCTGAGGTCGTCGCGTTAAGTTCAGCCCTATTGTTAACTTATGAATATTTTATTGATATTTTCTCCCTGGAGGATGATTTAAGAAAGAAATAATCGCTTTCACATTTTTTGTTGAGGGGCTCACTGCTACCATTACTTTCCAAAAATATCACGTGCTTGTAAATTTCAGAACATTATGAACATCAGGATAAGCCGCTGACGCTCCAGCCACAATATGCGGGTGCTTCTACAGTACAGTCCTGAATTTTTAAAGTACGTACCGATGCGGAGTGCGAACAGCGGGCACGAAACAAGGCCGAAATGCGGAGGGGACAGAGGGGGTTATGCCCCTGTCGGAAAATTTCGGTGCCCATTATCCAAATAGGTAAGCGCGCAAAGGCATCATCAGCCTCCGGCAGCACAAGTGATTTTGCATCCGTGGAAAAGGTGGTATTATACTCGACAAAACACGCCAGACAGGCATGGTGAAAAACACTAAGGCGTATGATCACCGCCTGGGGAAAGCTAAACAGACTTTCAACTATTTAGCATAGTTTCCGAGAAGCGGCGCTGGCCGACGGACATGAAAGCACGCAGGGATGCTGCGGAGCGGGAAAGGGTAGGAGAGAGCTAACAGGAGAGTGGCTGATCGGCTATTTTTCGCTCACGCGTTAGGCAATGATTTTACAAGCGGCGTTGGTCAAGCTCGACTTCAATCTGTGCAGTAATGATTCAAACATTCACTTTTCTTTCTTATTTTTCTCTTGAGTTCGATCAGGTGCCCCAGAAGATCAGTAGGACGACTGTGGACAAACGCCAGGCATTGGGTTCTTTTTGTCATGGAGAGGATTGTTGCTGTTGGGTTGCTACTACGCCAAACTAATAATTTTTGTTTTATTGCCAAACATAAAGGCAAACTACGGCACGTTATTTGTATGCTCCGTGATCACTGACTTGGAAACACTCAAAACGTAGTCTTTCTCGGTAGAAAACAAGCTTTAATCCGCGCGTCATGCGAAACTGTGCCTGCTGCAAATTCACGGGGTATTCACGGCGCCGAAGCTCGGTGAGATTTTTCGCCCTTTTTCATGGCGACAGCAGCCGCCATTTCACCCGCCGCGGTGGCTCAGTGGCTAAGGCGTTGCGCTGCTGAGCACAAGGTCGCGGGTTCGATTCCCGGCCGCGGCGGCCGCTTTTCTGATGGAGGCGAAAAGCAAAAACGCCCGTGTGTACGAGATTTCGGCGCACGTTAAAGATCCCCAGGTGGTCGAAATTAATCCGGAGCACTCCACTACGGCGTGCCTCATCGCCTGCGTTGCGTTGGCGCGTTAAACCCCTACAATCAATCAATCAATCAGCCGCCATTTCAAGCTGTTAGGTAACATTACGTCATTTTCTGGCATGCTGAAGTTGCCGTTGTGCGACGTAACCGTTCACGCTAACTGTTTAAGTTACGTCACTCCTTCTCAGCAAATCACAGAGATTGCGTGATATACAAGTCGTGCTGTTGTTGAATAGCAAAGACAAGCGTAGGTTGTCATGTTCGCTGCATTTATTCTAGTTTTTTTTTTGCCAGCCAAGAATTATGTGCTTTCAGTAAAAAGAAATAAGGCAAATTTTAGGACTGGTTTCCGTAAACGGCATGAAGCGACAAAAGGACGACTGGAGACAAAACAGCTTTGCCAACCGGAAGCATGTGATCAAAACTGGAAGCCAATCAGAAAAGACTTCCAGCAAAATCACAGTTCCTTGTGAATTTTTGCAGTCGAGAATAGGGCCAACGGTCAGTTTCTTTCGTGTTAGCTCTAAATGTTTAGATATGACACCATGCAGCGATGAAAGCACGGCAGTGTCTTTGCTAGCATCGTAAAACAGTGACCTTTCTTGATAAGGAATGCTACCAAATGTGCCGCCTTTTATATCTTTTTCTAACCATTCAGCGAAATGTTGCCAACCGAGGATTCTTTTAAACGGAATCTTTTAACCTGTTACCCAAGGGTACTGCCACGACGGCTGGTGTGAACAAAAAACTCCCGCCAACAAAAATAAGATACTAGCACCACCAGGAATCGAACCTGGAACGCCTAGAGAAACGGAGTGACTGCCCGTTCCCTTACCTATTGAGCTACCAGCCCACGCGGAGAGGGCGGAGACAGACGGAGCACTCACTGAGCGCATCTGTGGGTTTGCGCCCTGCGTCCTCGGTGAATTCCGCGCATAGCGTTATGCTTCCTCTCGCGCCGCTGTGAGCTCCGCCCACGTCACGTATGGCGGCGCTGTGTGCGCCTTGCACACGCTATAGGAATTATAGGAATTGAACGAAGCTGATACCAATGCATGACACCTCACCTGTCCTCATTCTCTGCCGCCGAACCCGTCGCCTCCGTCAGCGGCGTAGAGACGAAGGAAAAGTGAGACGGTGGAGTTGAGGTTTCTTTAATTTAATAAAAAAGCATTTCCACTCAGGTGCTTCACCAATACAACTCATCCGACCACTGTTCATTATTCTTACATTCTTTTAACCTTTGCAAGGAATAACTCTGATTTCAAAAAGCCGTGGTTAAGTGCATTTCAATTGTCTCTGGTTGTACTCCTCGCGTTTGAATTCAAGTGACGATCTGCCTCGGTGGCTCAGTGGCTAAGGTGCTGCGCTGCCGAGCACGAGGTCGTGGGCTGGCTTCCCGACCGCGGCGGCCGCTCTTATAATGGAGGCGAAAATAAAAAAATGCCCGTGTTTACGAGAGTTGAACAGTACAAGTAAAAAAGCTTGACGAATATCACAGGCTAGACGTAAATGTTCCGAGGAATTTTCGTTTTCACCCAGGAGTTTTGACGCACATGTGCGTCCCGTGACGCGAAAGAACGTGTTTACGTAATTTGGAGGATCGTGCTGGTAAAGCCTTTGGGTATGTGCAAAAAATGTCCCTTTAGCTCTGCATTTGTCAATGCAGTGACGATAATGTTCCTGGCGTGTGTCCTATTCTTGGAGAGGATAACTGCTGGTGGTTGTTCAAGCATAAAAAATGCTCGCATTCGGTCGCGTGTCCCCAAAGGCCCGGAGAAAGCGGATGGCAGTTCATTCACCTGGCCATGGTGTCGCCGCCAGAGCAGTTGGCCTTCACAATGCTCTCCAGGGCAGCCCGATTGAATGCGAACGTTTGGGGGTGTCTGCTTGGACGGGGAATTCGGGCCCCCGCCCACAATGGACCCAGGTACGCGGGCTCCGAGGCGTTCAGGTTGTGCACCAGGTACCTGGAATGGTAAAAGTTTCACGGACGCGGAATCAGTGAGGTACTTTGCGAGTGTGATACATAAAAGAGAAGTTGGCGTTATGTGCATTTTGCATAACCCAACCTCCACAGGATGAGTGTAATTTTCGCTATTGGGGTTTCCTTCACCATGGGACATTTGAAAAATAAAGTTTAGATGGGCAACCTACCAGCGTCTGTTTACCCCCAAGACTTCCCGTATTGGCGCGGTAGTCGGGTCCTGAGCCCTGAAGAATGTGCCCCGACTTCCGCATGAGGCATCCTACGCTTCATGGCAAGGGGATCAGGGAATGCCTTCTTTATCAGAAATATTGTCCGGATAAGGGAGAACATTACCCATGACTTTAAATACGATGAAGAGATACTATGCAATGGTCAGTTGGTGTGCTAGTGCTAACGCAGCTAAAGTATGGTAAAAAGTGGTTGGTTAAGGCTACTTTCAAATTTTCTACCATTTCTGCTTGGGTTCTGCCTTTTATTCTTATGGAAATATTCTATAACACCGCCCGCAAGGAAGGTCACTGCCTGCGCCCTGTGGCCTCATATTTGGCTTGCGTGTTGTTTCCCAAAGCGGGGCTCAATATATAACGTATTCAAAGGATAGTATGTTGGATAATTGTTTGATAGTATGTTGGATAAGGAGAATTGTCTATATGGAAACAAACCAATGCATATACTGCGCCAGGAGGCAACGTCGATGCGCCGTATTGAATGTGACAATGCAGTACCGAGTTTGACTGTTTGTGAAAGTTGAATGCAAGGGCGAGAAACCCGCAAATAGACTTCACGTTCAGTTGAATCCCAGAGCGGCCGCTCCCATTGAAAGACGCAGTGTGATCCGGGGGAGGGGTATGGGCTTGAAATTACCTTTGACAATATAACCTTATTATGTAGGTGCGCATGCATGGCTGCCTTCGTGTGCATTGTTATGCTTCTTGTGCACAAAACCAGACTAACCAGATGTTTTCTGCGTAATTTGTGTTTAGAGATGCATACAGAAATGAGCAGCACGGAAAGAGTTTAGCAAAAAAGAAAAAAAAAAAAACTGCGCCTCACAAACGAGCAGGCACAGTCAAAGCGTAGTGGCAAGCTGATGTGCATAAGGTTTTGTACTCGGTCATATGCTCGATATCTGGGTGAGTAAAATATATGAAACTTGAATGTCTGGATGGTTGGAGTTCGTTCTCGACAAGACAAAGAGCGCGAAGTGTGGCGGGTAATACTGTATTAACCGCCTTACACTCTGTATTCGGGAGCTTTCAATATTTTTGAGCTACGTTGATTGACACACCGAGGTTATTAGCATTTTCGGTTCAGACGAAAATACACAATAGCCTGTCCTCACATTACACACAGTGAGAGAAGATTCAACCCAAATTAATCGCTGGACGTGAACCAAGTACGCAGTTTGTTGCGTAAGAACAGTTTCACTAAGGGATCGTAGTGTCGTTTACCAGAGCAACTATTTACGTTTGTATAAATATGAGTTCTTTTTCACGAACGCAGCTCACGTTGAGGTAGCGTTGCTACAGACAAATGAGTACGCATGAACGAAAAGAAAACAATAAGAGGAAGATACCGCCCCGTCTATGATGACTGCAGAGGGGGACTACAGGATGCTTAGCAGCACTGGTGTTCGGGACGTTCATTGGGCTACATTAGCAACGCTTGGCAGTGAGAACGTGTTTCATTTAAACGGAAAGCTAGATGTTCAAATAGGACAGTAAAATAAGAGAAAGGAGTAGCGCTATCATAGATGCTCGTGGAGATGTGACCTAGGCTACTTTGGCCGAAGTGAGAGGCGCTGTCTCGACCTAACACTGCCAGTCGAAATGAATTTTGTTGCAAGACCTCGAGGTTGATTTTGCTTGATTTTGGCCGGCCGGAATAATAGCTGTGACACACGGCAACCCTACATCTCGTTTAAAGTAAACCCCTTTCCCCACGTCGAAAGACATTCTTTGGAAAGGAGTGGTGCTAGTGACACAAAGCTACCCCCTATCTCGGTTATGTTGTTCCCGTAACTGACAGCCCATTAAAGTGGCGCTAGCAGTTCTGCGGAAAAACCATGCACAATAAGAAAAATCAAGTGCGGCTAATAGACCTTCGTTGTTTTAAAAAGGAACCATGCATTTTATTGTTGTTTAAAAAAGAAATGGATAAGTCAGATATTTCTATTAAAAAGCAATGATAGAGTGCTTTTTTTTATCCGTCCCGTGCCTAATCTGGCTACAGTGGGTAGGTGTTAACAACAATACATTGCCATTGGGCTTGTATGGTGAAATTAATTTCATTGAAATTTTAACAAGTGATGAAAGTATTAAGGAATCACATTTGGTCTCATTAAATTCAGATGTGCTTATGATTTGCTAGCGCCTGCTTACGAGGCTGCACCGCTGCTCCTTTCCTTCTGGGAAAGGAGAAAGGCGAACGCCCTTTACGGGAAAACCCCGCTGTGGTAGAAGAAATTCTCCTTTGTCGTTGGTCACGTAGGCGAACGCCGTTTCTCTAGCAGCCCTTCTCGGCAAAGGCCTTTTAGGCGCCCTTGTGTCAGGGGTAGAAGGGAGTTGCCCATGCTTGGAAGTCGACACAGCCATTTACGGAAGCTGTTTTACGGAAAAGCTCAGATGATGACTACATTATTCTTTGTAACGACGTGAAATTAACCGTCTCACCGTCGCCCCATGCACGCTCAGCAAGAACATTTGAATCCCAAGACAACTGATCGGCTGACGACAGAGCCCAAGGTACGGAAACCTACTTCGTAATTTATTACCATAGTGACAGCCGTGAACTGGAGGCTAGAAGCATTTCATGGAGCCACCGGTCTCAACCAAAGAAATTGGGTAAGAAACTGTTCACGGGAACTACGAGAACTTCGAATAAACCCAATATCATCGTGAACCATGCATTGGGTTTGTTTATTTGTGTTTTGCTTTTGCCGCCCGGCTGAGCCGGTCTGTGTTATCCGTCTTGTGTGTACCAAGGGAGGCGCGTCCTGTCATGGAGCCCCTGAAGCCCCGCGGAACGGCCTTTACGGCGTACCACCCCCAAACAAACGGACTAACGAAACGCCTGAGCAAGACAATCGCGGATATGCTGTGTATGCACGCCGACGTTGAACATAAGACTTGGGACGATGTCCTACCGTATGTCACGTTTGCGTACAACACAGTGATTCAGGAAATCACACAGATGCCAACGTTCGAGCTTGTCTACGGAAGACGGCCGACTACGAGGCTTGACGCCATTGTACCCCACATGCAAGAAGACGACCTCAACGCCGACGTCCAAGGATACCTTCAGCAAGCGGAGGAGGCTCGCCAGCTCGCGTGAGTTCGCACAACGGACCAGCACCTGGTGGATGCGAGACGGTACTACCTCCGAAGACGAGATGGCGAGTACCACCCAGGGGATCGTGTGTGGGTTTGGACTCCCATACGACGACGTGGACGAAGTAAGAAACCTCTACGACGGTTTTTCGGACCCTACCGGATTCGACAAACGTGTTGGCCAACTAACCTACGAGGTGATCCCCGATGGTGATTCCGGAACATCACAATGACGCACGCGGCCCGAAGTCGTCCAGGTGGTTCGCTTAAAACCTTTCTACGTATGATGACGGACTTCTATTTTTTAAGTGCGAATGCACTTTATAAGCGACCCTGAATTCCGTTGACCGCCGTCCGTCCACATAGCAACAGCTGCGGGTGCGCGCGCTCCTCGTCTTCCTTGGCAACGGGGGGAGATGGGCGCGCGCTGCCTGGCCGCTGACATGGCACATACCCACGTGGGGGATTGGCCAGGAATCTCCTCGTCTTCCTTGGCAACGGGGGGAGATGGGCGCGCGGTGCCTGGCCGCTGACATGGCACATACCCACGTGGGGGATTGGCCAGGAATCGGACGTGAGAAGGGCTAATGCACCCGCTTAAAGGAGTACTGACACGAAATTTCAAAGCTGAGATCCGCTCTAGCAATCAAGTAGAACGACAACACAAATAGGTGTCTGTGAATAAATGCATCTTTCTTTCTTTGTAGTTGTGTGTGTGTGTGTGATCTCTCTTTCGCGAACATTACCGAACCGCGCAAATTCAACTCCTGCATTCGCACTTTCACATTCTTCCCCTCGGGGAAATGCGGGGAAGTTTTTTGGAGGAGGAGACGGAGGAGGAAAAACATTATTATGAGCCTGGTGGTGTGGGAGTGGCTCCTCATTCTAGGAGACCATGGAACGACCTCGCTGTCTCAGCCCTGGACACCAGGAGTTGCTGTGCATCCAAGCCGGCGCTGGTCGTCAGGATCTCCCACAGCTCAAGTAGGGGAAAAGAAGTCGGTAAAGGTGGGAGGGCTGGGTTGTGTGCGCACCCCAAGATCATGTGTATGAGGGTACATGGGTTGGGGCAGAATTTACACGTGGCAGGGTATTGGGTGGGGTACATCCGATGTAGCCAAGTTGAGTGAGGAAAGGTGTTTGTTTGAAGCTTGCGGAATATTACTTCTTTTTTAGTAAGCTGCGGGTGGGTAGGGGGAACATGTTGGCTTGATGTGCGGTAATGTTGGGTGATGTCTTGAAATGAGAGGAGGGGAACGACCCTATAAACAGTGAGCGTTGCATCAAAGGGAACGAGCGCACAATCCTCCCCCCGCTTTAAGGCACCCGCTTAAAGGAGTACTGACACGAAATTTCAAAGCTGAGATCCGCTCTAGCAATCAAGTACAACGACAACACAAATAGGTGTCTGTGCATGGCACATACGCACGTGGGGATTGGCCAGGAATCGGGCGTGAGAAGGGCTAATGCACCCGCTTAAAGGAGTACTGACACGAAATTTCAAAGCTGAGATCCGCTCTAGCAATCAAGTAGAACGACAACACAAATAGGTGTCTGTGAATAAATGCATCTTTCTTTCTTTGTAGTTGTGTGTGTGTGTGTGATCTCTCTTTCGCGAACAATACCGAACCGCGCAAATTCACCTCGTGCATTCGCACTTTCACATTCTTCCCCTCGGGGAAATGCGGGGAAATTTTTATTTATTCGGACTGTCGCTTGTGCTACCATCGGTCGATGCACTCTTACAGGGGTTGGGGGGGGGGGTAATGCCGCGAACCATGAATTGAGTTTGTTTATTTGTGTTCTGCTTTTGCCGCCTGGCTGCGACTGACTTTTATCGGTGTTGTGCGTGCCAATGGAGGTGCGTGTTCCGTTCTTTCTTTCTTGTCCACATGCGTTATCGCTTCTGATAGGGGGAGAGTTCCGACCTAACGTGAACAGCCTAGACTAATCTTCGTTGATCTACAGGGTTGTGGACACAATTCGAGTATTCCAGAAACCTTTGCGCCGAGTGATAAATTCCCGCTGAGCAGATTCCGCGGCATTCGAATCACCGACACCCGTCTACGCACGTCACTTAATTGTAAGGGGAGCATAAGTTCGGTCCAATAAAGTTGTTTTTCTTCAAGACAGCTGCGTCGTCTTTGGCTACGTGACAATATGTTTGACGTAGGAAGGATGGCTTAAATGTACAATCTTGAGAAACGCCATTTAAGGTGTAAAATATCCTTTGAGCACCATTTGACAGCTTCGGAGGTTCAATGCTCTTTTGCGTATGGTCATGTGGGAGCACATTGAGTCCTATTTTCATAATCGATTACGCCATTCGGGGCTGGTTCTCAGGCTGAGAATGTATTGACGTAGACACTACTGATTCTCAGTCGCTTAAGAGAAATCCGCGATTTTATATAGCGTGTTACGGAGGGTAATTTGGAGTGAACAAATATTACATTTCCTGTGCTCTGCGCACGCGTAGTGAAATGAATGAAATAAATTTTAGCTGGAGCTGGTACATAAAATGGCTGCAATAAAAACTCATGGCTGTTCTGGCGTAGAAAAACAAAAGTACCACACATACTGCCAAGACACCCCAACCTCGGCACGTACATATTGTTGCCGAAATGAACAAAACTGCCACGTAACATAAGAGGGATTCAACAGTTCTTTCATCTTGGCAGTCGCTTTGAGATGGTGCCTTGCCGGATGTCAAGCATTAGACTTATTTTGGAGGGGAGGCCAAATACCAATTTTTATACAAAGGCTGTTGCCCTCATAAGCAAAGTATTAATGTAATTGCATGTGCCACAAAGGAACAGCAAACAAGTAGGCATATTTCATGGGAACATTTCCAACGAAAAGCACTTCCCAGTTTGCCGATTTTGACATTATGGACGCCTGTTTGCGGGTGATTTTGAAACTGTGCACGCCTGTTTGCGGGTGTTTAGGCAACAATCCATCATAAGTAAACTTCAGCCGTCACCGTAGTTAAAGCATGGCACTCAGTACGATTGCTGAATCTCTTGCCTCTTTACCCTGTTTCCGCTGAAAGAAACAAAGAAACTCCGATAAAGAGCAGTACCAAAGCAGGCTTCGTTACCTGAGGTTCTCGACAATGACGAAAGACATCACGGTGCTCCACAGGAATCACTGGGTGTGTCTCGAGACGTTCGCCTGTTGCAAGTACCGGAAAAGGGTCTGGCGGGCGCTCTCCGAGTCGGGATTATTCACGAACAATGTGAGTTCACTGCGCACCATGTCACGGTAATTTGTGACGAATAGCAAGTGGTTGCAATGGCGTCCCCAGGTGGAATTGACTTGAAGAACAACATTGTCGGCTATTCTGCTGTCCTCGAACATGTCGATGACGCAAAATATGACCGCGGCATATTGGGGTCTTTGGTCGGAGAGCTCTGCAATTTCATGAAATGGAACAAGGTGGTTGTTAATCCGAGGTATCTGTCGAATAAATGGCTCAAGACATTAGCGGCAATGCTACACATTGAGGCGTGAGTGCAGAAAAGCAAATAGAAGGAAACGTGGAGTTAAGTAGACTTGGACGAAGAAAACAAGGTAAGACAGGTACAGGCGCCTGTATCTGTCTTACTTTGTTTTCTTTACCCACGCCCAGTGTGGGCCACGCTTTCTCATTTCTTTCAGCATGCCATAACTACCTCAGCAACAAGATTTGGTTGAAATCCAGGCACATTTTGAAGCTGTACCCGTGCATTGTGCAGCATATTTACAGCAGGTGACTGTCTAAAAAGTGGTTAGAAATATATTCACCCTTATTTTCGGGAGACTTCCGACCAGCTGATTAAGGAACCCAATAACACTGTGCTATGAATGTAATGATGTTCACAAAACCCGTAAACCGTGGGAATTAGTATGGAATCGACATTTTAAAGATAGGTGGCCCAGTGAATGCGGGGCACTAAAGCAACATTTCGTGCATGCGGGCGCCAGGATGCGTATGGTGCAGGGCTATGCGCCCACAATAGGAAACACATGAAGGATGCACGCGGAGGATGCTTTAAGATGATGTCCTTGAACCCTCCACTAAGCGCTCCAGCAACAGAGCTGCCGAATATTCCAGAACGCAGAAGAAACAAAGCGGGAAACTATTTGGCTGCTGAATGTTTGTTTGCTGAAATGATACCTAATCAACGCTCTATGCTTGTGTTGCTCTGTAGCTGCACCATTTCGTTTAACGTGTTAATTCTTATGTTCCATTTTTCGCTGATAATGATGAGATGTAGACATGTCGCGCCAGACGGGATGCTAGGCACGATGGTTGCAAATCGGATTAGTGCGCAGTTGAGGCGAACAAGATATTTTGAGCAAATAGGTGAAGACGACTGAACAACTCCTATCGCTGTTTTTATTTCTTAATTATTCCCCTTTGGGCGCCTACGTTTTGCTTTGTTAGTTACCTTTTGAATACACTAATAAGCAGATTCATAATTTTTCAGAAAAAATGGATCATTAACATTCCATGGTGATTTCGGGTTAAAAAACGCGGCTCGCTAGACACACACCGGCCTGCAACTTAGCCATGACAAGCGGTCTCTTGAGGGCGCTTGCCAGCGCGGAGGTGTTCTTGATGGCCGAAAGCTGGCGCTGCAGATGAGTCAATCCACGCCGAATGACCGTAGGGGCCGCAGGATAAACGGAATTCCAGGATCTGGCCGGACTACCCCACAACAGTCCCAGCGCTAGGCCAACCGTGAATCCCAGTGTCAGGATGCTGAGCCTGTAGCCGAGACCAGGAAGGTAGAAGCCTCTGTTCGCCATGTCTGCGTGCTGCGCGAGTGATAAACAGACGCTGCGTGAATAGGGCAGCACGCGTGCTCTGGCATGCACTATTCAATCGATAGCCGTCACCTACCGGAACATCTCCCAACACTCCCGCCTGCTTTGCGGAAAACTTTCCCCTCCTTCACAGCCGAGGCTGCCACATGTGGCGCCTTTTTTGTGGCGCTGCACCATCAAAAGAAAACCTTCCTTACACCTGTATCAGTGCATAGGGTTCCTCATTGTTTATCCTCTCCCAACTGTCTCTTGTGTAACGCGAGGCGTACTTTCTATGCCTCCCTCTGTCAATGTCCGCGCGCCCTCATCCTCATCCCCATCCAACCCTCTGGGGACAGACGGCGGGGCGCTCATACGCTTAGACCATGACCGGCAGGAACTGCTGATGGACCTGAGCCTCGATGAGGGCCACTTCTCCACTATAAAATCAGAGTACCAAGTAAAAGTGCTTTCTCTATCTCGTACCTGCGAAATTATTTGTCGTAGCTTAATAAGTACTTGCTGGACATTTCACAAGTGCTATCGGTATTTTTTTGACAATGTAGGAAAGCTTAACACATGGACGCAATACAATTTTATAATGGGTAACTGAGTCCGATTTTGGGGCAAGCATTAGAAGCTATGGGTGGTAGGGCATATGACCACAGTTGGCGTGTTTAAATGCTTAAAAACCATTTTGATGACTTGCAACGCAGACTAGATGTGGTTACGCCATTTGTAGTGCAATTTAAGGCGCCCATAATTAGCACAAATGCTATGTTGCTCTTTATTGTTATTTTCGTCATCCCCAGCACTGGCAGATTTCCTGGAACAACCAGTGTAAAGGTGCCTTATGTGACAGAGCCACCGAGAATGGCAGTGAGATGGTTTAGCATTGGTCTGCAGCATAGAAGGCGGAGTGAGTGCTCCGCAATGGTTTCTAGTGCTGACCAGTCGGGCACGAGAAGCGTAATAATTCGGCAGCACGTAAATAGTGCCCGCGGGGTTATACACAGAGCAGATGCCTGGGTTCACCCCAGTGTTGTACGGAACGGCGTTCCTGTAACTAGTTCATTTTAGGAGGAACAGAGGAACGCCACCGTTCTATTAAGAGTGCGTGGAACTGTAGCGGTAACTCGTTACGTTTACGAAGGAATGGAAGAGGGAACATTGTTCGTTCTTTAAACGTTCCATCGCTAGGGTTTGACTGTTTTGATGTCACAGCTTTAGGGCTGGAGCTAGTACAAAAAGCCACAGGCCACTGCTGTCTTTCTCTTCCTATGAGGTGTCCAATTTGCCCGCCCTTCCACAGGACGTACTTCCTCGAAAGTGGAAGGAAGAGGAATAACTACGCAGCGTCCCACTGGCTGTTGCGCACGGCCATGTCGCTACGTCGTCCGCAGATGCGCATGAGACAGGTGCTTCGGTACCCCTTTGATTTTTCTTCTGCTGTGACTCTTTCTTTGTATACACAAAAGCTGAGTAGGAGGAGACGTGTCTGCACCGTGTCTATCACACGCGTGTTCTCTACAGTACAACCAGCCGAAAGAGCCGTACGAGACTTCCCTGCTGGGTTGCCCAGCGTTGCACTCACCGCGTGTAAAAACAGGGCGTCAAGTTCCCAGCCTCGGATTCTTGAAATATTGCCGCTACCGCCCAAAGCGAGCGAGAGCTACATCTCACGCGATACAGCAACCGTTCTTGAGATGTGCAAGCCGAATCTGACTTCGGACCTTCTATCGCCCAGCGGCACAGACATGGCGCTCGAGCGCGCCGCTCTGAATTTGACCACCCACTGAGCCGACGTGCGGTTTCATGATGTGCCAGGTTTAATTTGATGATTTGTTTTCGAATTTTGCTTGTAATTATTGTGCCCCCTTTCCTTAGCATCATAGCAGTGCGACGACTGTGGTGTACTATTACGGACCGGTTCCGAACAGGGCTTCAGTCGGGCACCGATGGCGAGCCGAGTCATGGTAGAGTAGCTGGCGGCTGCTGTCGTGCACAGAGTTCCTCCGTTCTGACGGCGAGAAGCCGGAGGCCAAACTTAAAAACTGTTTATTGCATGGGTAAGTATATAGAATAAGGAAAGTTACAGGAGACAAGGCTGCGAAGAAATGCGAACATGAATTCTCAACTTGGCACGAATTCTCAACTCATGAATTCTCAACTCAAGTAGCACTCCGAAGCTCTATTTTTGAGGCACCGGTGATCGCGCTTGGGAAAATGTAAGGAGCAAACCACAACGGTCAAAGTTATGCGCACGGCACGATAGCGTGTTTTAACGGCCGTCAGACAAAATATACACAAAACAACCAATGTCCGCACAGAGGCGGGTTGCATGCTAGCACACGCCTATGAGGACAAGTGCAGGCGGTCTCCTGAGCCTGAGGGACTGAACCAACGTCTCCTCAATTACAACACGGTTGTACCCTCAAGAGCTTTGTTGAAGGCTGTGGCTAGCGTTCCATCCAGACGGAATGATATACAAGTGCTAAAGTTCCGTCCAGACAGAACGAAGCGCAGCGGGTTATCCTTCCGTCCAGATGGAATACAACTGAGAGCTTAGCTTAGCGTTCCGTCCAGACGGAGCCGGCGTGAAATATGTACAGTTTCGCCCACACGAAAGCAAAACCGGCTGATTAGACGCCATCGTGAGTATACATATTTGTTGTAGGGGTTGAGCCTCGGATAATGGCACTATCGCACCGGGTTAGATTCACTTCGGACATACTTTTTTTGCGTGGTAGGCGGATGCCGCGGCTCGCGAACTCGCAAAGTGCCGAGCCGTGGCGGAAGCCCCGTCGGACCCCAGCGAACAAGACCACAACGAGGAAGAAGACGCAGAACCCATCACCGACTACGGCGAGGTCCTGCGATGGTACCGCGACCAGAGGCAAGCCTTTCCGCCCCCGCACAGGGAACTATCCAGGGCGGAGGCAGTCAGGTTTCGACAACTACAGACGGAAACCGTGCTGACACCGGCACTGGCGAGCCACATGTGCCCGGACCTGTTCGAGGACGCTACGTGTAGTGTGTGCAAACGCGAGACAGCGACGCTATCCCATCTCTTGTGGGGGTGTGAAAGTGAAGTGCGCGACGTGGGGGACAATGACCAGTGCTCGAGAGACACGTACCCACCGGATGTGCGCGAGTGTGTGTGTTCGACGGACATCAACCACCAAAGAAGGGTCATCCAGCGGCTCGAAGCGGCCTTAGCCAAGCAAAGGCGAAAGAGTGACCCAAACACGACCGACCCCAGACTGGGGAGGAAGTGGACGGGGAGCTCAAGTAGCCCGAGCAAGGCGGGCACGAAACCTCGAGGTCTACACCCGGACTTATAGAAATCTATAAGTTAGACTAGGGAGCAGCTACGAGCCCTGCGCGGTCGAGCCGGCTCCTAACACGCAGGATGTGTTTCAATAAAGTCTTTTCTCTCTCTCTTGTGCAATAGTTTCGTAAGAGCCATCGCTGGTTACGGCCGATCTCCTGTAATTATTACCAGGCTAGTCAGTGAGCGGAAGCGGTTTGGCCGGTTGGGTAAAGATCAAAAAAGACTGCTCTCACTGAAATATTGTGAAGCGGGTGGCGGCTGGGAGATCCGCTGGGATTAACCTAGAGTTATTCCGATCATCTCTGATTATTAATAATGATTATTTCTAAAGAGTGATTCTAATAGAATCGCTCGGTTCTGGGTCTCCATAACAGGTCGCTCAAGTCCCAGAAGTGTCCTCAGCGACTAGCCAATTGGAGAGGGTAAGGGGCGCAACTTCCGGCCTATGGAGAGAACAAGGGGAAGGGGAAGCAGCGGCACAGTGCATCCTGCAAAAGTACGATCCTCTGCACACTGACCTATCTTTATTTCCAGTTTTTCTGACAAATGCACAAATAAGAAAAAAAAACAACCTTGTGGCCGTGTGTATTTAGATAATCGCATTGGGCGCTGGAAATAAGCGTACGCCAGTGAGCAGAGGATCGTACTTTTCGAGGATGCACTGTGCCGCCGCTCGCCCCTTCCCCTCGTTCTCTCCCTAAGTCGGAAGTTGCGCCTCTTACCGCTCTCCAATGGGCTAGTCGCCGCGGCCACTTCCGGGAGTTGAGCGATTTGTACTGGCGACCCAGAACCGAGCGATTCGATGAGCGATTTGGTCCGCGGTGAAAAGTAGTTCGTCGCTAGTCGCGTCACTCCCCAAATCGCTTGCAAAATCGCTCCATGCGGTTAACGCTTAAGCAGTAACCACATGCAGCGATTTTTGCAAGCTACGCGACTAGCGATGCGACAGGGATGCGCAATCGCTCGTCCCAGTCGCTCGCTGAGGCAGTCACATGAAAGCGATCGCGCGAGCGACGCGACGAGCGATCCCAATATTGCCGCACAGCGCCCAACACCATTATCGAAGTACACATGGCCGCAAGGGTTTTTTTCTGTGTGCATTTGTCCCAAAAACTGGAAATAAGGGTATGTCAGTGAGCAGAAGAATGTACTTTCCCGGGATGCACTGTGGCACCACTCGCCCCCTCCCCTCGTTCTCTCCATAAGCCAGAAGTTGCGCCTCTTACCGCTCTCCAATTGGCCAGTGGCTGAGGCCACTTCAGGGAGTTGAGCGACTTGTTCTGGCGACCCAGAACCAAGCGATTCGATGAGCGATTTGGTCCGTGGCAAAAAGTAGTTCGTCACTAGAAGCGTCGCTCCCCAAATCGCTTGCAAAATGGCTCCATGTGGTTAGCGCTTTATAGTCAGTGAGCCGAAGCGGTTTGGCCGGTTAGGAAAAAATAAAAAAAGAAGACTGCTCTCTACGGAACTTTAGTGACAGTTGCCTTTCCGTGTGAACTGAACTCGACACTTTTCTCTTCGCCTAATAATTCACACTGACTCTGGCTAGTCAGTGAGTGGAAGCGATTTGGCAGGTTCTGGAAAAATAAAAAAGACTGCTCTCAACGCGAGTTGTGTTTTATCTGGACGGAACTTTAGTGACAGTTGCCTTTCCGTCTGGACGGAACTCAACACTTTTGTCTTCGGGTTCCGTCCAGACGGAATGGCCACTGTCACTAAAGTTATGTCCAAAGGATACATAACTATTGTTGAGAGCAGTCCTTTTTTATCTTTACCCATCCGGCCAAACTGCTTCTGCTCACTGACTAGCCTGATTCACTCTTAATCCTTGGTAATAATTACAGGAGATCGGGCGTAATAAGTGACGGCTACGTCGGCCTTTGCTCTGTTGAGTACAAAATTTTGACCAACCACTCTCACCGCGTCAATTATAAAGTGGGCGTGAAGTTCGCTGTTACAAAACGCTGGCACAACCACGCAAAAAAAGCATGTCTAGGGGGAATTGAACCCGGCGCGGTAGTGCCTTTATCGGAGGCGCAACCCCAACACGAAATATGAATACTGAGAGACGTCGGCCAGGAGTCGTGCTGAAGCGTTTATTGCAAGACAACGGTGCAACCAGCTTTGGTGTGAGACCAGCCAAGATGGAGCCCGAAACGAACGCGCTCGTCGGCAAGATGATGATGGTAATGGGAGTGTTCCTGGCTGGTTCAGGTTGTGATGAGATTGACCAGTGCAGAACACGATATCCTATAGGACTGAGTAACTGTGCTCACACTATTTCCCCCCGGGCGGCGATGCGGCCACCTGGCCGAAAGTCAAGGGGATGGAGAACGGTAGACGAACGGCTTCATACGTGACACGTGCACAATCTCCACGCCGCGGCATCGGCGGTCGGTGACAGCACAAGTAGGAGCGACTAAATAGTTCACTGGAGAGGTATGCTGAAGAACTTTGTAGGGGCCAATGAAGCAGGGCATAAACTTTTCGCACAGTCCTGGCGCACGGAGAGGCGTCGAAAGCAGCACTTCATCTCCCGTTTGAAAGGAGACATCTCGGTGAGCTGCGTCATAGCGAGATATTCTGTCGTTGTGGCAGGACTCAGTGCTCAATCGGGCGAGGTTCCGACAATGCGCTAGACGGGAAACAAAATGATCCGGTGCGTTGTCTGTTGTAGATAACGGGCTGGAAAAGAAAGACGAGACCAGAATAGAAGGAGGGTGGCGGCCATAAACAAGATAAAACGGTGAAAATCCGGTGGTACTTCGAAAGGCAGTATTGTAGGCGTAGGTTACAAAGGGAAGGATAACGTCCCAATTCTTGTGGTCGGGGTTGATGTAGCAGGAAATCATATAGGAGAGGGTACAGTGGAATCGTTCTGTCAATCCATTCGTCTGAGGGTGATAGCTTGAAGTTGTTTTATGGGCAGTACCGGCCGATCGAAGGACTTCCGCAAAGGACTGCTCAAAGGAATGTTCTGCCACGATCACTTAAAAGAGTGCGAGGAGGTCCATGGCGCAAAAAGATAGCTCGGAGAAAAAAATCTGCCACCTCGGAAGCGCAACCCGTACGGAGAGGGGCAGTTTCCGCATACCTGGTCAAAGGGTCTACAGCGGTCACGATCCACCGATGACCAGTCGGCGTCAGAGGAAGAGGTCCATACAAGTCGATGCCAACAATGTCAAATGGAGCCGGAGGACAGAGAAGAGGTTGTAGCATCCCTGCAGAGGCCGAGGTTGGGCGTTTACGCAACTGGCATGAAGGGCATGACGCAACATATTTATCGACGCTGGCCGAAAGGCGCGGCCAAAAGAACCCTCTTTTGATTCGTTCGTAAGTCTTGTGGAAAGCAAGATGTCCAGCAGTCAGATCATCCTGGAAAACTTCTAAGATCTGGTTCCGAAGGCAGCGAGGGATGACTGGAACCCATCTGTCGCCGTTGGGATGATAGTTGAGGCGGTAAAGAGCTCCACCATCAGAAGACAAAATTTGTTTAGTCTTCGGCGGAACGTCCGTTGGCTGGTAATTCTGAACCCTCCAGTTGGTCGATGAGTGGTCGGCAGAACGTGTCGTCGCGTTGTAAAGATACAAGTTTAGAAGGGAGAGCTTGTCCAGTGATGTACAGAGGTGCCATTGGCAATGCTGTTGCGGAATCGGAAGAGGCTGAAGTATCCGGTGGGGATGACTGTAGACAACGGGACAGAGCGTCAGCATCCTTGTGGGTTCTGCCGGACTTGTAAGTGACAGAGAAATCGTACTCCTGCAAACGCCCAATCAAGCGGCCAAGACGTCCCGATACATTTTTAAGCGACGATTTCCAAGAAAGGGCATGATGGTCCGTTACAACCGAGAAATGCCGCCCGTACAAGTAGGGTAGAAATTTTTGCACAGCCCAAACGGAAAGGCACTCTTTCTCTGTTATGGTATAGTTCTTTTCAGCAGGGGACAAAGTGCGGCTCGCGTAGGCGACAACACGTTCTGAGGAGGCATCGGTACGTTGGAGAAGAACAGCACCAAGACCGTACCCACTGGCGTTGGTATGAAGAACGGTGGGGGCGGCCTCGTCAAAATGGCACAGTACAGGTCCAGAGGTGAGTGCTTCTTTTAGGGTTTTGAAAGCTGTTTCAGTCTTCAGTCCAGAGAAATGAGGTCCCGGATGAGAGCAGCTTGTTAAGTGGGGAAGCTATTGTTGCAAAATTACGAATTTATCGTCGAAAGTAGGAAGCCAATCAAAGAAAACTACGGAGTTCTTTTTGACTAAGAGGCCGGGAAAAATTAAGAACTGCATTAATATTATTATGGTCGGGACGGATTCCGCCCTTGCTAACAACATGACCCAAGACTTTGATGGAAGTACTGGTGAAGTGGTATTTTTTTGTCTTGAGCTGGAGATTGGCTTGGGCTAGACAGGTCAGTACTTCGTCCAAACGATGAAGATGTTCCGTGAAAGTAGCAGAAAAAATAACAATTTCATCAAGATAACAAAGACAGGTCTTCCATTTCAAGCCACGAAGGACGGTATCAATCATGCGCTCAAAGCAAGCTGGAGCGTTGCATAAACCGAACGGCACCACGTTAAAATTGTAGAGGCCATCCGGTGTGGCAAAAGCTGTTTTTTCTTTATCGGCTTCGTTCATGGGTATCTGCCAATATTTCGACCGAAGGTCCAGGCTCGAAAATTACTTTCAGCCATGTAACGTGCCGAGGGCGTCAGCGATTCGGGGCATAGGGTAAACATCTTTCTTAGTTATTTTGTTAAGAGCAGAATAGTCAACGCAGAGACGCACTGAACCGTCTTTCTTGCGGACCAAAACAACCGGCGATGACCAAGTGCTTTCTGAAGGACGAACGATATCGCGCCGAAGCATGTCATCAACGTTCTCTTGGATGATCTTGCGTTCCGACGATGAAACCCGATATAGGTGGCGGCGGATAATACACGAACCATCAGTGTCTATGCGGTGGGATGCGGCTGAAGTGCGTCCAAGCTGAGTGGAATGCGAATCGAATAAAGACTTGTGCTTATTAAGTAGGCCCAAGAGTTGTTCCTTCTTTTCAACGGGGAGTTCAGGGCTAATAGTGGACATGAGGAACGAGGACGTAAGTTCTGGAACACAGGTGCGCTGAACAGGCGCAACAGAGCAAAGAGGAAAAGGACCAACTTCGTCTTGGCAAACAGACGCAACAGTAGTGCCTCGAGGAAGCAGAAGGGACTGAGAAGTAGTGTTCCTGGCGGCAATGAGAGCTGATCCACCTAAAAATCGCATTACACATGAAGGTATTATGACGTCTTTGCAAGAGAAGGTACCAGCGGGCACAGCAATCACATCTCTGTCGGTATTAATGGCACAAGTAACAGAAAAGACAGTTTCTTGTCCGGGAGAGACAAAACAATCGGCGGTTGCGACCAACAGCGGGGCTGGGACGTCTGATAAACTGGCAAGAACGGTGTCGGAAAGGTGAATAAAGGGTTGACGGGAGGAAATTACCGCAGGCGATGATGACAGAAAGTCCCACCCCAAAATGATTTGATGAGCACAGGGCGACAACAGTGCGAACTGAATATGATGAAGAACTCCACTGATGAAAACACGTGCCGTGCAATGTCCAGAAGGCTTAATCATTAATTAGTTAGCACCACGTAGGAGTGGACCGACATAAGGAGTGCGCACTTTCCGGAGACGAGAACACAAATCTGCGTTGATAATCGAAATGCTGGCACCAGTCTATTCGAAAGCCTTGACGATCTACAAGGGCGTCTACTCGAAAGCCTTCCACAAATACAGTCAACATGTTCGATGGTTGAGCAGGAGGATTTGTAATTTTTCCAAGCGACGCAGTTTCCCCTCCAAAAACTGCTCCTTCTAGTTTTCCGGGTTGTTTTCATGGAGTCGAGAAGCCGGGCGAAGGAGCGATGCAGATCGACGGTGAGGGGATGGCGAACGGCGTCTGAAAGAGGTCGAGTTGTGCTGTTGGTCCAACGAATCCGGGGGCGGGGAAAAGGAGCGCCGTGGAGCATACGGGAAAGGCTGCTGGTAAGGGTCGTAAAATTGGCGTCGGTTGTTGCGAAAAAACTTAAGGTAGGCGCGGCGTTCATCCTGCTGGCGTCTCCGACAAAAGCGAGATATATGGCGTCGAATGCCACAGTAATAACACGAGGGACGAGGCTGACGCCAGGCCGAGAAGTAGAGGGACTGCGGAGGAGCTGTAGACAATGGAGCCAGGTGTGGATGGCAAGGCTGCGGGAGGGATGGAGCAAGAGGAACCGCAGGAGCACTGGGCGGCGGCGGAGGGACGGCGGTAGGCGGCGCCGCTGCGGCAATGTCTCGCTTCGGGGGAAGGCCGCACGTGATGGAGGCGTGCTCTTCGCGATTTTTCCCACGCAACCCAGGAATGGGTGACTGAGTGTGAACACCCGCATATTCAGAGGACGGCTGGCCGTAAAGTTCCTCACGGATGATGGACCGTATAAGCGTCCGTAGGTCGGAGTCATGGTGAGAGGTAGAGTCCAACTTGGTCTGTTGCAAACGCAACGACTGTAGATCGTCAAGGCGCTGACAGGTTGTGATGATCTGACGAACACTAGTAGGGTTTTGCACGACGAGCGCGTTGAACGCAAATGCGTTAATTCCTTTCAGGATGTGGCGAACAAGGTCTTCCTCCACCATGTCTTTGTTGGCGCGGCGACAGAGGGCCAAAACGTCCTCAATGTATGACGTATATGACTCGCCGGGTTGTTGAACGCGGTCTTGCAGTTTCTTTTTGGCTGCTTCTGAACCTCGGGAGGCAGTCCCGAAAATACGACGCAGTCAGCTGTAAAGCGATGCCAGTCCGCCAAATCTGCTTTGTTGTTGTAAAACCAAGTTTCTGCCACCTGGGTCAGGGACCACGACACGTTCTGGAGCTTGAAGGAGTCGTCCCTTCGATTGAAGGCACTCACACGGTTGTAGCTGTCAAGCCAGTCTTCTACGTCGTCTCCGGGGAGTCCAGTAAAAAAATGGGGGGTCACGCTGCCGGCATGTGACAGTCCAGCCAGACGTTGGACTGCTAGCCGTCGTCGCATTAGCCGTAGTCATTGTGGCAAGTCGCCGACCCGAACGGAGCTCCAGGAAAGTGCCGGAAGGGGTCGAGGTACGAGAGATCGATGCTAGCTGCCTCCACCACTTGAGAGACGTCGTCCAGGAGTCGTGGTGAAGCATTTATTGCAAGGCAACGGTGCAACTGGCTTTGGTGTGAGACCAGCCAAGATGGAGCCCGAAACGAACGCGCTCGTAGGCGAGATGATGATGTTAAAGGGAGTGTTCCTGGCTGGTTCAGGTTGTAATGAGATTGACCAGTGCAGGACAAAATATCCGACAGGACTGAGTAACTGTGCTCACAATACTCAAGATGGCGTCTAATCAGCCGTTTTTACTTTCGTCTGGACGGGACTGTACAAATTTCACGCCGGCTCCGTCTGGACGGAACTCTAGTTCTCAGTTGTATTCCGCCTGGGCGGAAGGATTACCCGCAACGCTCCGTTCCGTCTGGTCGGAACTTTAGCACTTGTATATCGTTCCCTCTAGACGGAACGCTAGCCACAGCCTTTGTTGAAATGGCTCTTCATCATTGAAAATGACGTGTTGACGAAAAAAAGCGGCTTTGTCTGTGCGACACCAACATCGAGATGCAACTCTTGCCGAGTTTAACCCAAGGACTCTTCTAAGTTCCAAAAATGTGTTCTGGACGTTCCCTCCCCCTTATACTGTAATAATAAATCACCATTCATTAAACTCGTATGTATTGTTACTTTCGATGCGGTTTTTTGTGCAATTTAGATATTCATTTTCGTGAATTAGAGAGAATTTCTTTTTGCACATCTGAAAAGCAGTATCATGACTGCGAATTTGCAGACCCAAGTGGAAAGCGCTATACATGTTGTACTTCTTATAGACAAGCACCGCAGTTGAACTTAGGCTTGTCCGGAATACGTCCGCTGCTTCCTGAAAAATTTATTCTAGGAGCGTTTTGTTGGGTTCTTTTTCTCTCCAAATAATATGTTGCCGGTGGTGCTAATATTCATATATTATACGTAGTTTGATGTTAGTGTAAGATTGCTCATATTATTTCTCCTTAGGATTATCCGACTGTATATTTTATTTTAAAATATCAAATATAACGTTAATGTAACGACTCATCACAATGTTCGAAGTGTAACTGGAACGCGTTCTTTCCTCAATATAGGAGCTCGTAATGAGAACTCGTATCAATACTTGGATGGAAGGAGGAACCAGCTTTTGTTCCTATTTTAGAGGAACGTGTACAACGCTGGTTCACCCCAAACGCTATAATACAGTCAACCTAGAATAAAGAGGCCGGACGAAGGCGAAGAAACAAGTGATCTGGCGAATTGTTGGCGACGGAAAAACGTCTTGAACATTCAGCAAGCTTGTGTGTTTTAAATACTTTTAAATGCCTGTGCACTCTGGCTCGCAAACTAGAAATTGAATGGCGTTGTGGCATGGTGGAAGATAGTTTCTAAGGATAGCGCATACTGAGCCGTGAACGCGAAGTTGAGTGACGTTGATGCGTGACGACGGTGCGACAGCAGTAGAACCGAACTCTTCTGTAAGCGGATGCACTCAAGTTTTATTAAAAACACCTGATAAAGGATGGACATCGTTGAGGTTGAAGCTTTTGCGATCGGCTGTTCGGTATCATTGGAAGCTGCGCGGTTGTGGCGTTGGAAGCTTTAGGTCAAGGGGGACTCACCTGTTAACATTCTTCAGGGACTTACTTCTCCACAGGTTTGAAACCCAGCTAGCACCCACGCAAGTTTTATAAAAATACAGAAAGATGCATGACGGCATAGTTAGCCTATTTTATATATATGTCCCTTCTCTACTGAAATTAAAAAATAGAACTCTCGCATGGAAGACGGCTAGCGCTATCTAATGGAAACTGGATAGACTAAAATGCATTCCTTGCTTATTTTTTGTTTCAGTAAAGTTGTGGGTCTACTTTTTAAAAAGAAGACACCAGGCTACTAGGAAATTTTTAGTAGATTTGTAACACTCTTCGTATTAGTCCACCATGTTTTTAACTCCGTGGTTCGTGAATAAGTCCCCGTGAAGTAATGATCCTTGCACATAAAATGTGCCTTTCTCGTGTTTTCTTTTTTGAGAATGTCTCAAAACGTTTCGTCGAAGGAATGATAAAACTCTTGTAAGCATCAAAGAAAGCTACATTTTGTCATAGATTCCTCTGCTGCATGAAACGCGGATGTTTTACCAAGTTACATTTCCAACACGGATTTGCTGCTCTAATCACGGTTACCTCTTCTGGCCCCATAGCATGCCACACAACAGTTTTACTTTTTTTGGCAGGTTTGCAGAACATTGATCGCTACTACGCTCATACAGGTTGGTGAGACTGATAAGAATCTCCGACATAAAATAAGCGACCTATATTTCCTGAGATAGTTCAAACTAAATAACAGGAAACTTGGGACCTCGTATTTTATTGTAGCAAAATATTCACAACGCGGCAGATGCGTGACATACACATAAGCAGGAGAACATGCAGTTGCTTCATGGCCGTGTAACCTCTGTTCGGCCACCGCTGATTTGCAAAGTTGAGAAATGCCGTACATAATCCAAGGAATAAAAAGAGTACGACGGACGGTGCCCCAAAAAGGCGAGGCGAACACTTTCGAGATGAAGAGCTGCGCAAGTGTTTTTGTCTCCTTTCTAGAGTCCTCTCCATTGGGCTCTTTCATTGCTTCCATTACCCCTCCGTTCCCGCTGTAAACATATCATTTTATTAGTGGCACTGTAAGATATACGCGCTGATGAAAGGCCTGGCCTTCACGGTATCTAAGTTATTAGAATTCTACCTTTGCAAACCGAATGAAAGTGCTGGCGTCCCGATTAATGACCGATCCACCATGGTAACACGGTAATGAATAACGAAACCTGGAGCGATGCGCACCCAAAAAAATAATCCCTAAGACAAGGTTCTCGCTATGTTCGTGGTACTTGCCGCAGGCGGTCTCTGAATCGGTAATGTTCTGTCCTTATAGTACACTCCCTGGGCAACTATTTTTACAATTGACAGTACTCCACTGCCGTGAAAGGTTATCTGGTGATCATTGGTGAACGTTTTCTTCACAACATACCTTGGCTTCGCTGTTATATCTACTCGGGGAAAGTAAAAAAAGTGCATCCTTTTATTGCTCGTCTAGTACGTATAATGGACTCAATAGAATACGAGCCGTTGTCTTTTTTTCTCATTTCCAAACACGATAACTTAATGAATTTACGTTGAAGTTCCCTCCGAGTTTTTCATCTGCATATGTTCGCTGATTTGACCATTTTAATACTTTTTCCGTGGATCGTAAACACAGCCGACACCGTTTCAGTGATGACCGGGGAAGTTCTGATTGTGCCGCCTGGGATTTCATTCACGCACTCCTTCAGTGCTAAAAGCGATGCTGTCATTTTTCATCGATAAAGCCTCATTTACACCTTATTGCGTGAAATGGTACATACTCTGCAGCCCATGCAAAGGGCAGAGCAATCAGCCGCATCCGTCGCCACCAAAAGGCTTGAAGCACATGCATGAAGCAGTGAACGGCCCACGAAAATTGGCAGTCAACGCGACCATTTCGATACATGTTCGTGTAGCTGCGATGCCAAATTAGATTAGTAAGGGCATAAAGCAATATTTCTACAAGAAAACAGATTAAGAAAAGCTCACCTTCACAGGAGAACCAAAGCGTAGTCACCCTGACGTCTGTTCTTCTTCTCCAAGACCTTCAAGGGGCACATACCCGTATGGGGGATATGCCCCTTGGACGCATGAGATCCAAAACCGATGTTTAAGTACTGCCAAAAGAAAAAAAGTTTCCATCATCTAGTGGAGTATATAAACTTCGCCGATCAGACGCCAGCACCAGGCTTTGAAGCGTCTTTTATCTCATTTGTGTCTGAGTAGTTCACGTTAACAGTAGGAGCGCCAAGAGCGAATCTGAGGCCGGCATCTCGGAATGTTTCAATACTCCTCTGTGAAAGTCCGGTTTACAGGCTAGTGATAAAGACAGTATAAAAACGGCTACCAGAAGAGTACAAACATGCCGTGTATGGTTTTTGATTGCAAATGCAGCCTTCGTAAAAATAAATCCCGAGCTCAAGCATCGTCATCGATAACAAACTGAGTTCGCGAACGAGCACCCCTGCTCGACAGAGCAATGACGATTTGGAGATGAAAAAATGAACTGAGTACCGAGAAATATATTTTACCTTCAGTTCACACTAATGACAATGGCACTGAAGCCCAATTCTGTGTTAATGCTCAGCGAGGACTGGAAGGAACGTACAGATGATTTTATTGGGTACTGGTTGTATTGTTTTGATCAAGCTTATAGTAGGGACAGCATGCAGAGCTGTGAAATAAGCCTAAACGTACTAATTGCGGCACGAGAAAACAACGGGAAGGAGTTCTGGCTAAACGCGCCAATTAGCGCTCCTGTGGTCGGCTGTCCTCGTCATTTTCTACGCGCTTAAAGCATAACTGAAGGCAATTTGTGAAACTCTGTTCTTGTTTGCATTGCATAGACCGGCTCAAAACACCCACTTTTCATCCTTGTTCCATCGGTGAAGCATTAGGTAGTTTATAAAGCATGAAAGAAGACAAAAATTACACCATCTTCCCGTGGGGAACCCTGATGAGGATACGAAGCATCATGGGGGTTTCGTGTGGCATCACCCAAGATTGGAATTCATACCAGGGGTAATGTTCCCGAAGCGCCCAGTTGTAGCCAAGTTTGGGCGAAGCAGAGCTGTCGTAAGAATGATAAGCTCTTCAACAATAGTTCAGGGCGGGGTTAAAAATTTCAAAAGCACTTCATGTTATTTGCTGACTGTTTAGGTGACGTACCCGGCATCGGGCAGCGTGCTCTAAGAATGCGCGACTACGTCGCACCCACTTCCTCTATCACGCGCATGACCCCAACCTTGCGGACAGCAGAGCCACTGCCAAGCAAGAGAGCACGGCGAAGCTCCGCGCCGCACCACCCCTTGATCTGGGGCCACTTCCAGGACGGCGTCGCAGAAGGCGCAAGTCCTGGTACACAAAATAAGAGCCGGAGATGATCCTACGAATGACGCCCTTGCAAAGTGGTTGGCCCACCGTCGCTCCACACACCTGAGGGAAACCCCGAGGACCAGACGGAGACTACCATCGTGACCTGCTCGTCGTGACCCGTGCCAGCGGGCTCACCATGCACCACAAACTGTGGGAGTTTCAGGGGATCGCGCCGGAGACGAGATCTTCCTCTACAGAACGTCGAGACCTTCCAAGAGTGGTCATCACCTCTTCTGTGCTTGGCGCTCCCAATAAGAGGGTGCCATGTCGCTGTAGTATTTCGCAAATACCACGGGGATACACAAGAGGATGTATACACAAGAGGATGTATAGATACACAAGAGGATGTATACTTTCGGCAAAGAGATGAGTCGTCTGCTCAGCGTCGGCTCGCCGGCTGCTCTGCCAGCGGAGTGCCGGAGTGCTTGGACATTTTACGACAAAAGAAACAAGTATAAACAAACGCTTAACTGTTTGTATTGAATGTAACACGGCCATAACGCGACATGGATATTCGCTTACCTAAATACGCTCGATAAAGAAAGCGTTGAAGCCCCGTGGCACTTCTTTCGTGCAATTGCAGAGAACGGCCTGAGCCGAATGCCCGGGTTTGACGCACACATTTTATTCGACTTCAAAACAATCCAGAGATGTGTTTCTAACGAACACAACGCCACAACATGCGTTGCAAGTCTGAACTGCGATTGACAGACGATGGGTTGCCTCCTCCTGCCCGTTGTAAATTCGGTGCTCACCTCGCGTGCGGTTTGCGGGGACGAACATCAAGTCACTAAACTCTGGCACACAAGCCGAGATGGCTTTTAGCCACGCACATTGCACATACCCCACGCGAGGTTGAGTCGTACGTCGCTCGAGAAAGATAATCCAGACCATGGGAAGCACTATCCACCCCCAGAAGCACAACGTCGCATTTCATCGCGAAACAAAGGCGTCCACAACACACACACCATCGCCTCCTGTAATGCCAAACCCATCTCGCACTTCCCAATCGGAGTGAGTGGTACGCCTGCAGTGCCCACATGTTGCGAGGTGGGGCCTCGAACTGAACCGGGATCATGCAACCGTAACTGACTTCTGGAGCGGTTTGTGCCTTGTTGCCAAGGCAACCGATGTTTGAGATTCATAGAGTTTCTTAGTAAGTATACTAGAGAGGAAACTGCTCCTTGTAAGCGATGTCGTCGTGGGGCTTCATGGGAAGACCTCTTTTTTGGCTTGGGCTTGGAATGACAATTGGATTTTTAAGCAGCTTTTCGAATTTGCTTTCTTCACTATGCATTAAAACGTTTACGAGCTACAAGGAAGCCAAAATATTGCCTGTTCTGCAGCAGCCGTGTTCGTTGAAACAACATGGATTACGTGATCGCACCTGACGTTGCTTATGCCGCAGTCAAAGGACGTATGAGTGAGCGGGTAATGTGCCGCCTCGAAATTTGTAGCCGACGAAAAGAAGAAATGAAACGTACTTCGACGAAGGCAAGATACGACGGATACGGGTGCTTGTACGCGTCCTATCTTGTCATCGTCCACGACTGTTTAACGCCACGTTTTCTTTTTTCTTGTTAAACTAGCTGCCGTCGGTGCAACGGTTCAACACGAAGGGAAAGTTTTCTTAGGCACGCTCAAAAAACTTTCGAAAATCTTCAAACAACTTATGATTTGAAATAATGGTAAAATGACAAAAATCAGAGTCTCATTGAGTCCCCCCCCCCCTACAAATATTAACATTGTTCGTAACTACAACCTTGGCTTGCGCAATATCAGGCACAACCGTTCCGGCAAAAATACGCTTTACTTCCTTTTTGCTAAGTTTAAAACAGCCTGTTTTTATTTTACACATACATAATTGCACACTATTCTGCACGTTTCTGTGCCACTTTGTTTAAATTTGCGGTAACTAAAACGTTTCAATCCAAGCCAATGATGAAACTAAGGCGAGCGCGATGTATGGCGGCCCATGACGACACAGACGGCCTTGACGTGAGCCGCATAGACGCTAGCGCCAGATTACTCTCTAGTGTATATTGTAAGAAACTCTATGTTTGATATTGTCCGAGAATTGGCGGTCGCTCCAGCGCTAGAAAGCTCAGAGCCGCGGCGAAGCATGTTTTGCGAACGTCGCCGCTCTCCACCACGCGTCGGGCCAAGCTGAACTGGTCAGATGATGAAGCGCTTTGTGCACGGTATAAAACGTCTTTTTCACATGCCGCCAGCAGGAATTACCACCGCCGCAAAAAAAGACCCGGCACCAGCGAGCCACATCTGATACGGCGCTTTTAAGTGCGAATGCACTTTATAAGCGACCCTGAATTCCGTTGACCGCCGTCCGTCCACATAGCAACAGCTGCGGGTGCGCGCGCTCCTCGTCTTCCTTGGCAACGGGGGGAGATGGGCGCGCGATGCCTGGCCGCTGACATGGCACATACCCACGTGGGGGATTGGCCAGGAATCTCCTTGTCTTCCTTGGCAACCGGGGGAGATGGGCGCGCTCTGCCTGGCCGCTGACATGGCACATACCCACGTGGGGGATTGGCCAGGAATCGGGCGTGAGAAGGGCTAATGCACCCGCTTAAAGGAGTACTGACACGAAATTTCAAAGCTGAGATCCGCTCTAGCAATCAAGTACAACGACAACACAAATAGGTGTCTGTGCATGGCACATACCCACGTGGGGGATTGGCCAGGAATCGGGCGTGAGAAGGGCTAATGCACCCGCTTAAAGGAGTACTGACACGAAATTTCAAAGCTGAGATCCGCTCTAGCAATCAAATACAACAACACAAATAGGTGTCTGTGAATAAATGCATCTTTCTTTCTTTGTAGTTGTGTGTGTGTGTGATCTCTCTATCGCGAACATTACCGAACCGCGCAAATTCAACTCCTGCATTCGCACTTTCACATTCTTCCCCTCGGGGAAATGCGGGGAAGTTTTTTGGAGGAGGAGACGGAGGAGGAAAAACTCTATTATGAGCCTGGTGGTGTGGGAGTGGCTCCTCATTCTAGGAGACCATGGAACGACCTCGCTGTCTCAGCCCTGGACACCAGGAGTTGCTGTGCATCCAAGCCGGCGCTGGTCGTCAGGTTCTCCCACAGCTCAGGGAGGGGAAAAGAAGTGGGTAAAGGTGGGAGGGCTGGGTTGTGTGCGCACCCCAAGATCATGTGTATGAGGGTACATGGGTTGGGGCAGAATTTACACGTGGCAGGGTATTGGGTAGGGTACATCCGATGTAGCCAAGTTGAGTGAGGAAAGGTGTTTGTTTGAAGCTTGCGGAATATTACTTCTTTTTTAGTAAGCTGCAGGTGGGTAGGGGGAACATGTTGGCTTGATGTGCGGTAATGTTGGGTGATGTCTTGAAATGTGAGGAGGGGAACGACCCTATAAACAGTGAGCGTTGCATCAAAGGGAACGAGCGCACAATCCTCCCCGTGCAGCGGCGAGTTCGCCGCCGATAAAAAGTCACGTGCCGCCGATAGCAACTGCCGCAACGTACACTGCGAAAGGGCAAGGCCAGGCCGCCGCACACATGCGGCCAGATTTTTCGTTCCATTTTCCAGCCTTGAGCGGAGTGCGGGATTCATGGTGTCAACAAAGCTTGCCGTAGCAGACGGCAGTCTAAGGAGTGCAATAGCGGAAGTACGTCACCGCTGAGGAGCGCAGCATCATAGGAGAGAAGGCTTTCGCACCGTCAACAGCGAAGAATAAGTTGAAAGGAAGAGGAAACGCGGCGCGACGATAATGCGCGGTTTTGGCTTACGATTTCTCAGCTACTCATCGCATTAACAAAATTCTTGCTGGAGGAGATTTCTAATACATTGCTTTATTTCGTTACATGTACATCCATGCATCGGCGGAAGGTATTTCAGGATCCCTTTAACACTCCTCCTTCTCTTCCTGCTCCTCCTCCTCCTCCTTCTCCTCCTGCTACTACTACTACTAATAATATTAGTGATAATAATAATAATAATAATAATAATAACTTTAATAATAGTATTTATAATAGTAACCTTCCTCAGTTGCCTTTGGCTATGTTGCAAGTACAGCATGCCTTGGCAAGTTTTTCTCGGTAACGAATTATTGTTGGCAAATGTGAAGGCAAACGTCTGCCATACCATAGCAATGAGTGAATGCATGAGACCTTAAGAATAGTGCGGGAACGAGGGCGCTAACTAAGTGAACAACAAAATTTGAAGCACTGGTAAGACGCAGAGTGTAATAAAGGAGGCTATTCCTTTTAGCTTCCTTTATTACCGACCTCTGCTACGACTGAGCGTGCGCTCCACGACAATCTCACACTGGGTGTCGTCGCTAAAAAGCATCGGAGGAGGACGAGGAATAACTTTAATTGCAGAGCGTGTCAGCACTAAACGCGCTGGATGGGAGTGGATCCCTCTTCACAGGATTCCATATGCTGCCTTCGCCACCTGGCCGCTGGTAACCAGCCGTAGCTGATCCTCCAAGGCGGGGCTGGACAGCAAGATCTCCCATCGCTCGATAGGGGTAAGGGTGGGGTTCTTTGTGGAGGAGTTGCTGATGAGAGGTGGGTGTGTTGGGCTGACGTCGCACTCTCCTATCATGTGGCGATGAGTACCGAGCTGCTTGCATAACGGGCAGGCCTTGTCGTACTGATTTGGGAACATGCTATTCAGTAAGCGAGGGTGAGGGAAAGATCCTGACTGAATCTGTCGATACAGTACTCGCTGCTTCCCCGTGAGTTATGCCAAGTACTTCGAACTACCGCAGGTACTTTTTTCTGAATGCACAAGAAAAAAAACTGCATTTAACAGCGAAATAGTGTGCTAACGCTAGTCCCACTTCGTGAAAAAGAATTACGTGTCCTTTCATTTGAGAACAAGGATGAGAGGACGACCTGGGAGCAGTCCAAGGAGTTCACGAAACTAGACACGGTTGCTTCTGATTTCGGATTGGCCATATTTCTTGGCTATTTATCTGAATAAAACAAGGAAGAACTCGAGCTTCATTCCAGCGGACAAACTTGGGGCTGTCTGCTGTTCTCCCGCGTGGGAGGCATCTTACTGTCTAAGACACCATTTGAAACCTCTCGAGCAGGCAGTACAGTAGTCAGGTCGCATAGAGGGGCGAAATGTCACAGTATGATGAAATGTCCAATCAGCACAACGGGCGTGTCAGCACTTTGCGCAAGAAACGTCGTTGCGCGTGCACGCCTAAATGGCACCCGATTTTATGCGGGTACGAAGACGGGGAAGACGCGGGCCAGAATCACGCTCCCGAAGCCGTTCGCAATGTATCGCAGAAACACCGGGCAAACTCTCACTCGCGGTTTCCTTCAAGATGGCAGCACCTAAAATATGAGGGGGGGGGGTCCTCTGCCTGCGCCGTTTTACTGACGGACAGAGACAGACAGATAAAGAACATGACTTTGCCAGAGCATGCATTTAAGATTGAGTAAGCCTCTGAGCAGTTGAGGCGATGATGTTCGATGGAAGGAAGGATAAGGCTTAACCTGCTCCTAGTAGGAAACATATTCACCTGTACCATTAAGAAAGTTATGCATTGTGATCGTGTGAGCTTGGGGTGAGGTGATGGGAGTGTCCTTCATGAGAGTTGATAGAGGGATTTGAATTCATAGAAAGTGAGTAGAGGGTCTCTGCACTCGCCCATCCTGTCACTGAGGATAGCGCTCGGACGGGCGCGGCTCGTGAAACCTCGAGCATGGTCGCTAGCAAACTCGTTGACGCTGGGGATTTCTGAGTATACTGCTGGTCCATGCATGCGGGGAACCATGTAATGTTGTGCAAGGATTCTTCGCTACGTGTGGTCAGAAGTTTGGCTAAGGGCTCGTGCTCTGACTGCACATCTTTTCTCGTTGTGCTGCTGTAGCACGTTCCGTGGGATAGGTTATACTTGCATGGTTCCTGGTACATGTTGGGGAGCTGGACGGTATGTTTTTTCAGGTCTTCAGTTCTGTAGCCCAGAATGCGCAGGAACTTGGGACCCACTCTCGTTGTGAGAAGATGTTATGTCTGAGCCGTGCTCTGGTCTTCTATAACTACATCCAAGATATTCTTTAGCCCGAAAAGTTCAACTTTGCGGTGCTTGCCGTGATGGGGATATCAAGTACTCTCTTATGGTCTTGCACATAAGTGTATTGATCTTTGTTTCCTCCACTTGGACCAGTCAAGTGCCGTCCAGGTAGTTCATCTAGCGCACGAGGAAAGCATGATATAATCTAAGGTGGTGTCTTTCCGTTTGACCTCCATGTCGGTTGGATACGAAGATGATGAGTCTAATCGTGTTCTCTGTATAAGTGGTGAGATTGTAGATGGTTTTCATATTGCTGCGCTGTTTTTGTATTTAGGAGTCCAAGGATACGAATACATTGCACTTTAGGGATGGATTGGGCAGTCTTTGTATTTAGGTTGATATCCGTTTTGCTTCGGTGGGGACAAGCCACGTCCGCCTTTTCAAGAGGATCGGTAGAGAAGCATCTCCGATGTGGAGGTTGAGAGGTTTAGTCCCGTTCCTACCAAAAAGCTCTCTTTGACCTCAAGCGCTTGTTGTCACCTCTGTTCGATTTAGGCTTCGGACCCACCTCTGCTCCGTGACGCCATGAAGGACGTGGTGTACCCTTGGCATCTGTGCGAGTTGCTCGGACAGCTTATTCAGTGCAATGTTAAATAACAACGGCGAGATGACCGCCCCCTGTGGTGTGCCTTGGGCTCCCAGAGTGCACTTGGTAGAGCTGATGTGCCCGATTTTTAGTGTGGCCTTAGTATTCCGGAGAGAAGATCGAACATAATGTTATGAAAATTGATTGATTGTGGGGGTTTAACGCTCCGACGCAACGCAGGCGATGAGGCGCGCCGTAGTGGAGGGCTCCGGATTAATTTCGACCACCTGGGGATCTTTATCGTGCGCCGAAATCTCGTACACACGGGCGTTTTTGCTTTTCGCCTCCATCAGAAAAGCTGCCGCCGCGGCCGGGATTATGAAAATTCTCACCCAGGTTCATCTGTGATATGGCATGCTTGAGATACTTGTTTCAAACTGTATCGAACGGCTTTGTAAGGTCGAGGGCAAGGATGGCTCCTACATCCTTGGTATGACAGTCGATCATTTGGGGCTTGATCATTAGCATTGTATTCTGGGTACAGAGACCTGGGCGAAAACGCAGCATGTTATCTGGGAAAATGTTGTTTCTCTCAATATATTGACGTACGCGGTTGTATATAGCAGGCTCGATGACCCTGCCCACACACTAGGTAAGTGAGAAAGGTCGGAGGTTTTTGGGTGGCAGTGGTTTTTCGGGCTAGGGAATGAGGATGACCGACGCCAGCTTCCAGTTATCAGGCACCTCTCCCGTGTCCCATATGCGTTTGGCTTCTTTGATGAGTAGCTTCATCGAAGCGTTGTCACAGTTGCGTAGTAGTTTGTTGGAGATGCCGTCGTGCCCAGGGGCAGACCCTCCGTTTGTTTCTTTTAAGACTAACCATGCCTCCTGTTCTGTGAAAGTGGAGTGGAGTTTTGTGATGTCAGTAGCCTGATCATGCGGGTAATCTGCATCATCTACAGGGCTCTTGGGGAGATATCGATTACCCAGATACTCTACCAGAGCTGCATCCTCGATACCCGCAATCATTTGCTTGTGCATGATGCGGTCGATTGCGGGTCGTCGGTTGCCTTTGTTCTTAGTCGTCAAGAAAATGCTTTAGGAGGTCCCATCGACTACCTACCCTCATTTTCCCGTCCATTAGGGCGCGCACTCCCGTCCACTGTTGTCATACAAGCTCTTCCGAGTGCCGGTTGATTTCTCTGTTGAGTTTGGCTATCTGTCTGCGGAGACGTCTGATTAAACGCTGCGTTTTCCTCCGAGAGAGGGTAGATTCCTTTGCCTCGAGTAAGTGTGCTAGGTGGGAGTCCATACGGTTAACCTCTAGGGACGTCTCTACGGATCTCAACGTGGCTTACGTGCTCTTTGAGTTGTGCGAACAGATTCGCTGTGTTCTTGTAGGTTGCGTGGTCGCCGCTGCGGAGGGTTCTGAAAGTGTCCCAATCTGCGATTTTGAAGGTCCGTTTCTGGTGGGTTTTAGTGTTGACCGTGACGGAGTTAATGTAGCGGTCGCTACCCAAGTTCTTCTGGAGGTTGGCCCAAGCCAGGTTTCACCCGTGATGTTCTTGGTGAAGGAAAGGTTCGCGGTGATGTGTCTTGCGACTGAAGTACCAATCCTCGTGGGATACTGTTTGTCTGTGAGTAGCTGCCGAAAGCAGTTTCCGGTTGCCTGTGGATGACTGTCTCATTTCTTGTGAGATTTTTGTCTGGATGAGTGGTGTGTTGTTTGACAGGCCACTCGCTTTGGTTATGAGAGCCTTAAAAGATTGGTTATAATCAGAATGTGCGCTATAGACGTTTAGTATGAATAGCCGTTCGCGCTTGTGGATCTTGGCTATAATTTGAACCTTGACTGTTTCGATACGGGAGGTCCCAAGGTTAAGCTGGTGTTTTTTGGAAGGAACAGTGCCGAGTGGCAAGCGTTGCAGTACTGAGTTCATCATAGGTGAGCGTTGCCACCGTACGAAAGCCCAGTAAAACGTGTGCTTCGCCTAGGTTTTTTTTGTAATAACGTGTCTAGTGGTATCCTTGTCTGCACTGCAATGTATTGCTAAAGCGTAGTTCTGTGTTGTTTGAAATTGCCGCAGTTCCCCTGCCATATTGTAAGTTCTTCAAAGGCGACTTTCACGTTGGTAGGTATGGTCTGTTACGGCCGCCACGCCCGTTCGCGCGTGTGCTAGACGGCTGTGTTCTTCCGTTGATAGGCTCATGGGTCTGATTGGGCGATGACTGGGTTTTGCGCTCTCTAAGGTTGGAGTTCTCTGAGAGTGTGAGGCTAGAGTGCTTTCCACTGGCCATAATATTTGAAAGATCATGGAAAGTTGGCGGACATTTTCTTGACAGTCTGTGTCAGTGTGGTTAGAATTTCTTCGATTATGCTTTCGGTAGTATCGTGTGGCTCCAGAGCCCTTGGCTTTGTTACCTTAGCTGAAACCTACACTTGTGGAAATGTGTGGGGTGAGACATCCTTACCGCATAGCGCCTCACTCTCTGCCTTAAGTCGAAGGTTTTCCTGTTGAACCCGCGGAAATGTTTGCATAAGCGGCTCTAGCGTCGGAGTAACGTGTACGAGTCTGAGAGATTTGCCAATTCTCAGCGACAAACTGGTCTACTCTGGGATCGTTTACATGCTCTGGCGAAGGCCCTGGCATTACTTGTTTTGTATCTTGTGGTGTGCGCTCCTTGACCTTGTACGCCAGCGGAGAGGAGATCTCGAGGTTGCATCCGGATCTTGTTCGGGACTCAGACGGGCGGCCGGACTAGAATAGTCATCTGAACTGGGCGCGGCTCTCTTGGTTATGCGACCGGCCCTTGGAGACACTGCGTACTAGGCTGGCGGGAGAGAGTGAGCGCTCTCTCTTTAAGGCCCTCCGGCTTTGCGTTGCTGGAGTGGACGATCGGTCTCGCCAGGTGACGTCACCGCGAAGATGCCGCGACTGACTCCTGAGCTGCTGCTGTGGCCTGCGGCGCAGGCTGCAGCTGCATTGCCGTCGGCGTCGACGCACGCCGCACAGGCACCTGTAAGCGTTGCTTGCAGGTCTTTTTGCGCGTTGGGTATGCGCCTGAGCGCATCGCTCATTTTGGAGCACACGGAAAATCTTCTGAGGGGCAGTTGATTCCAAAGTTTTTGCAGCCGTCGGTTGTCGGGTTCACGCACACATCTGCTCGGTAACCGGGTTGATTACATGTGTAGCACACATTGTTGTCTCTTGTATAACAAACACCGGACCATGTAGATCCTGAACACGACATGGCGGGGCACTCGGATTCCGTCGAAAAGTAGCACCATCCTCAGCAATGTTTTGATTGCCTTGATTTGCAAAATGGTGGGATTTCGTTTGTTTGCAAACAGTTCCAGCAGTTGCGTTTTTATTGCGACAGTATGCCCTTTGGCATAAGGTACTACAGGTACAAGTGCGCTGAGGCTCGCGTTGATGCCACGAACGACTCCCTTACTTAAGTTGTCGGGGATCGCAATATATGCAGCCACCGCGTAGCTCTTGCTTTCGACTTGAATGTGCTGTAACGTGGGGTATCCTTCGGCATTACCCTCCGATACCGTTGCAGATGGGATGTTTTGGTACCCGTTGGGGCATATAATGTCGCCTTTCGCTGCTTCAGGAGAAAAGCCAACAACCTGCACGAAAGCTTGCACGATCGTAGTATTTCTCTTTTCGCACTTAAAGGATGCCGCGCGTCCAAACGATGATTCGGACGTGTTCCCTCGGTAATTAGGGAAGGCAGGATGCCGTAGCTAGGCCTTTGATTGTTCCTTTAGCGTCCGCGGTGCGGCGTCTGACCCGTGTGCCGGCACCCGCGTGAGCAACGTTGTGGGATACTTGCAATTCCGATCTCGGTTTACGCGTTTTCGCAGCACCCTCGTTCCATTCCGGTGCTCCCGCTTCATCGGAAGTGATTTGTGTGACTTCCACTATTTCGACCTCGGGCATGACGTACTGGACAATGCCTTCCCCGCCGACAAGACGGGCCTTAGGCCAAACCCGTTTATCCTGGCAGTTTTTCGGCGTGGTCGCTTCGAAAATCTTCAATAAGTTCCGAAAGGGTCACTGAGCGAGAGTAAATCTTACATCGGCGTGTTTGCTTCGAAATCCGCTTTGAACGGTGCGAAAATTCAGTGGCCCCGTTCACAAATACATTAGTATCATGAATTACAGTGGGAACCGGTGAGACACGCGTCCGCACCGCTTGGTCAGTGGCTCCCCCCCTTACTGACGGAGAACGCGAATACAGAGAACCCTAACCATATACAGCTCGCATGTAACAAAAACTTCATGTGTAAGCTTAGCGTGGTACAACCTTTGTGGGACTCAACAAGAACGTTTAAACTATCTCTAATGCTTAGGAACGTACCTTCACCAGGCATCGACCACTTTAAAGTAGCTGTGGTGTTCAGCGGAACTCGGGTATATCGGGCCCATGTGTAGCTAGTGGTGAAAACAGTAACGCACACTTCTAATAAGTTTGTAACAATACCTGCGATTTTAATACATTTTAGGGTGCGTGAAATTGACCACTGAATTAGAATACCGCAGGTAATCTGGCAATCTAAAATTTTACTTCAGACTTATACAGTGTCACTTGGTCACCTGTCAGAACTTAACACGCCCAGAAGCAAGTTGTGGTTATACTGAAACTTGAAATAACAGTCATAACTTAAGAGCGAGTGTGATATCCATGAATATCAATAACATCGAACATACGTTTCTGATGCGTTCATTGGATAAGTTCAGAGAACACTCGTCGAAAAGCATAGTCCTTGACATTGCAAACAATTGCCTCGCTCACATTTACTGCCATTCCTGTAAAAAGGGGCCCCTGTTGTAGTTCTCTCCCAAGATTTCATTTCAAACATGAAAACCGTTAGTGGGACTTCAAAGTTGCTGTGAAGCTGACTGGGTGTTCACCGTGCTCGCAAATACGTTTTTGATCTAAATAAGGGGGATTTCCCTATTTATCGAAATGATTTTGAAAGAAAAATTAGGGCAGCGCCAATTAACTAGATAGATTAGAAGCGTTCATGCTGATAAGCCTTGACATACCGTCTGCGCACTACTTGCACGGCAGATCCCCTTTCGCTGAACATTATGCACAGTTAGTTGCGCTGTTTCAATTTCTGAAAGTTTTCGTTGTTTCAAAGCTCAGGACACTTTATGTATGAAAACGTTTACATAGCAACAAACGATGTCATCTGAAGGGACGAGTGCTTACAAAACCAGGATGGTAACAAGAACGAAAAAAACCAAGCAACGAGTTAGAAAAAGACACACCAATGTTTACAGTTCTTTTCCAAGTGTACATATGTTTAAACACAGTATAAAAAATTGTGTGCTCAATGCATATAGAATTAAGTGCTGAATTGCCCATGCAATTCGTCAACGTCCAATGGCGCTGCAGAGGTAACACGTCATTGTATCTTCAAATGCTTCCGCAGGGCGACCCTAGCGTTCCTGAATGGCCCCGAAGAACTTCTAGAGGCCCTGCTGCTCACTGTGGACTTAGCTGACTCTCTAGGGTGCTGTTGAAAGCATCCGAAGAGCGGACTCGTGTACGGCCGCCATCGTTGGTTGCACTTGGCTTTTGAGTGCTGTTGAAGGCCACCGAGAAACGACGTAGCGCTGCACTGTTTGCTTCGGCTAAGGTTAGATTTTGAATCTTGTTGAAGGTGGCTGGAGCAAAAGTTGACTCCACACTGCCCTGGCGGATTTCCTTGATTGGACGGGTTGTCATCGCGCTTGTCGTTGTCGTCGTCGATGTCGATGGCCTTGTTACCTCAGATGAGTTCCAATTCGGCATTGAGGAGGCGTTCCACGGGATGCGGGCGTCAGTAACGTTGAGCCTTGCACGCAGACCGTAGGGAGTAAGCACGTGGGTCAGGTACTCGAACAATAACCCTTGCAGCCAGACGCCGGTCTGCACCGATACGAACGTGGTGCTCACGCACTGCCCGGACTGCATTGTAGAGCAACATGCCAGAAACAGTTAGTAATTTGCGCTTCCAAAATGGTCACGGCAAATAAGAAACGACAAATCGATGTTGGCGTTGGTTTCTGGAAGCTTGTCAAACCGTGCGGTCACATAACAACGCTCTTCGCAAGTTTGCGGTATTGAAATTGGTTAACATCAGCCTATACTATATCTCTTACTATAAACCGCAGCAGAAGGATCTTACATTACGGCTGCCAATCGCGTTTATAAGCATAACGAACTATCCTAGCGTGCGATCTCTCTTGGCGCATGTCGTAGCTCCAGAAAGAGTATTAGCTGTCCCGAGTTATCCCAGTGCGCAGATCAGTTGTCGATAAAAGTTCGTTAAAAACACCCGTGTGTCGTGATTAGGTGCGCGTTAGCAATCCCCGGGTCGTGAAGGGTAATGCGGGTTCTCTTACTACGACTCGTCTCTTGTGTAGCCCCGCCACGTTAAAACTCCGCAATTTTACTTTTTGTTGATAAAAATTTGTTACATGCATGTTCTGTTTGCTCAAAATACAGGTGGACGTTCCTACACGATTGCTACGAAAGGTGCATTCAAGTCAGAGGAAAGTTTATACCAGGCGCTTTATAATCGCTTGGTAGTATGCGTTTGTCGTGCAGCATGTGGCGGGGTTAAGCGCTCCGTGCCAGTTCCGCTCACGCTGTAAAAACACTTCAACGCAGCAAAGAATTGTAGAACTGGAAGGAAGCTACAACTTAGGAAATATTTTCGGTGTGACATTGAAGTGCCAACCAGCAAGGGATTCATCTTGTTTCCTCTGGCAAGTCAAGTCAAGACACAAAACATGAAGGAAAAACTCCGGGAAACATCCTAATATTGCCGGTTGGGGATTCATTCCTTATCTGCGAGGCAGAAGTGGATTTCGTTTTGGTTATGTTTGCTTCGTCAATGCCCTGTTTGGAGCCGTCCTTACATATTCGCCTCATCGTTCCAAGACGCAAATCTGAAATTTTGTTGCCAAGGTCGAACGCAAAAACGAAAGCATCGTCGCTTTCAGGTGGGTTCCCCGCTCTTGTACAAACGAAGAAGCATAGGTATGAGGTGCGGCGTTGTAGGCTGCCAATGAATTGTTTAGACCATCTGGAAATCGTGACGTAAGCCGTAATGTTCCCCATGTTGGTTTTCGCACCCAGCATTCGTCATTACTGCAGCATCCGCAATCCTCCATGGGCGCATAACCCTGCAAATACCCATGGCATGCATTAATTAGAAAATGCATTGCGGAGGCGAAGAAAGAGAAAATCATCCGCTTGACAATTAAAGAGAAATCGGACGAACCCAAATATGAACGTATACCCACAGTGGTGGCTCAGACTCTGTGAGGTTGTGCTGCTGATCGCAAGGATGCGCGTTCGATGCCCGGCCCCGGTGGCCGCATTTATGACGTAGTCGGAAAGCGAAAACGCCCGTGTGTTCGAGATGTTAGCGCAAGTTAAAGATCCCTATGTGGTCAGATTTTTAGATGCGACTGCATCTCATTCACTCCCCTTGTCCCTGCATCTGGCGTCGTCGGCGTCCGCCCCTCCCCCATTCTTCTCGCCGCGCGAGCTGCGGTCTGCGTCGCTCACCCCCTCTCCTCTCCGATGCCCCTCTCTCGCGAGGGGCGTTGGATTGGATTGGAATGGATTGGCTTGGCTTGGATTGGATTGGATTTGGATTGGATTGGATTAAAGTGGATTGTGTTGGATTGTGCTGCGTCATAGTTGCGGCAGACGCACTGGCGCCGGCGCATGTGCAGTACTCTCTCTCGCCGCAGTCTGCTCTCCTTCGGGCGCGCTGCACATATAACCGGTGTGCCGCTCTCCGGCGGCCTTTCGGTCGACGGTTGCTCTCCGCTTGCGCTTGAACCCCCCCTGAGCGTCGCATCACACCAGGGTTCCCGCGAAGGGAGATGGGCGTAATTTTTTTCTGGGGCCCTCCACTACGGCGCGTCTCATCGCCCATATAGCGTCGGTGCGTTAAACCCAACATAAAATCAATCAAAGAAATATGCAGGTGTTGGTTCGTATTGGTATATAAGAACGTGATGCCCTGTCAGCCTTTAAAAACAAAAGTCGCCATCTTTGATATTTTAATTCAGCAAACATAGGTGGGCTGCCTGCCACACGATTTGATGTCACCACTGCCATTCGTCTAAACCCGCGAGGGACTGGATCAGGACTTCTCAGCTACTTAACCCACGGGAACCCTAATGACAAGGCACAGCCCGTCAGGTGCCCCCCCAAAAAAGAATGATCCCGCTCCTTGCCTAGGATCGCTTCATGGCGCATTCACACTTGTGACTGGAGCAATAGAAGCGGTTGCCTTAGTACCCTGCGGTCTCTTTCGTCGTTTATTCTTAGCCAATTTTTGCGGCCGCGGCAGAAATCGCGTCGCTTTCGTCGCACGTGTGAACGGGCCTTTAGTGTAGAAATGAATTCAAAGCCCGTCACCAACAATGTCGCCATAGACGTCGCCCAAAAGGCTTTTTTTTTGCACTACGACGGTTTTGAATCGGCGAGAGCTGAGAAAAAAAAAACCTCCGTCGTTAAGCATACGCCCTGGCAAAGGAAAATACGGATGAGTGCAATGTGGTCGAATGATTGTTTTTAAACCGAAGCTTTTTATGCATCCCTTGCACCGTAGATCGTAACACAAAAACGCAGTGCAGGAAAGTCAACTTTACACAATGGGTTTCTGCACAGAGTACATGGCCATGACGATAGTGATGAAACGTGAAGTCCTTCAAGTGAAAAACCCTTCCCGTGGTCACAATCGAACATGATGGCCCCACGTTATGAAGCCGACGTCGATCCAACTGGGCTATTCGAATGTGGTCGAAGAATGGTGGGTCTTGAACTTTGACTGAAGTTGCACCGGGGAAAGCTTCGCGTTTTACCAGTCTCTATTTTTAGAAAGGAGCTTTGATTTATTTAACAGCGGAACTGTTGTAGCTACGGTAATGTGTGGGGCATGACGGGTTAAATATACCAAGAAAATTTGGAGCGCTCGTGAGCGCCTGCCTCGCAGCTACCACCAAGCGTCCCCGGATTGCGAAGTGGCTTTAGAAAAAAAAACAAAACTGGCGAAGACCCTGAAGAGCCGCAGGCGTTGCCGAGCGGCCAATAACGCCACAGCTGGAGCAACACCTGTTCCACGGAACCTCGATGCGACTAGAGAAACACCTCGCTTTCCTCGTGCACGTACGTACGCGCCGCCGCTGCGACCCAGGTGTCGTCAGACGCTCCCGCGCATCTAATCGTTGGCATAAGCAACACGATGATATCATTGCATACCACGATGACTACTACTAGCACAGTGAAAAGCAAGGACGGAGCATGTCAATAAAGAATTTCAAACTCGTACAAATGCGTGCCGATGTGTCATCCAGTGTTCACGTGGAAAAAAATACTCCAGCTCGCTATGGTTCAACCCTTGCGCGACTTAGTGCAAGCTTCACCACTGTTTTTTGTGATGTACGATCGTCTGGATGTACACAGGCAGGCGGGAAGCGACGGGAATCGTTAGTTTTGGGGCCGCGTTGATAAGGAATAATTATCATTACGAATCCCGTGATGCGCGTACGCACGTCGGCACCTCCACCACGATGCATCTCCTTTTCGCAAGGACATAATGGTCCATCATAAAGATTGAAAGTGAGGCTCATAGTCCCCGTCACGGCAATGGGAGGTGTTTTTCCAGTAAATAAGGTACGTATTTCAGAAAGGTATTGAGGCAGTTAACTGGGTGCCGGACGGTGAACACAGTCGCATAAATAGTCGAATTTTTAAGATTCCACTCCCATTGTATCTATCTCCCATTGTATGGATGACGAAAGCGTGCGTGAGCACACCCTCTATCGAGTTGTACGACAGGGAGATAAGATACCTAGGATCATGATCAACGCATTACACCTGGCTGCTTTCATTTCCACAATCAACTTCCATTTTTTGTGTGTGTTATGAAATTCCTTCTCTCCTCCTTGTTTTTGATTCTAGTATATATTCATTGTTCTTTTAAATAAACCTCAGTTGGCAGTTCAGCGCAGTGTTTGTCTTTACTCCCTGTCGTATCGTTTTTTGGCGCTGTTTTTTTCTAAGTGGCATCATGCACTAACTAGCCCGTCTCAGTTCACTTGTGCAGTCCTCACCAGCTTGGGAGACAGGGCGTGCCGAAACGGGAGCTTGTCCGCTGTCAACTCGGCGTCGAGGAACCGAGCGCATCCCTGGTCGTCTCGGCTGTCCAGAACTTTCACTCCAGCCATGCGCAAACACCTGCCAGGAGGGGACAGTAAGAGGGATGTGGGTTTTTAGCGATGCACACCGGGTTTTGAAACGTAGAAAAGTATATGATTTTAAGATTTTGCACAGTTTTTATTGTCCTAGTTATGGCTGTAAGCTGGTCTATGCGCACCGACCAAAAGACTAGGCGAAAGCAAAAGGCAATGGTGAGGGCCCATACGCCTTGAAAAACGGATTGATCTCATAGTTTTTCCCGAGGTCACCTTTCTGGACTTCCAGTAGCGGTGCAGCAAAACCGTCGTTCGGCGCCCCTGCGGTGACACGCAGGAGATGATGGTGTATTAACCAGGCGAGACCGGCAAAATCACGGGCTTGGCGTTGGTTAGATGCCTGTTATGTGTAGTGAGTGAGTGAGTGAGTGAATAAACATTTAGACGAGCTTCAGGTCGTGGCCTCCGCGATTTGCTGCCGGCGGCGCGCCGTTGCTCCGGCCGTCCCATTCGGCGCGGAAGCAAGGGGAGCGGTGTAATTTTACTAACTCAGACACACGCCGCGAGGCGGCGCCATTAGCCTAAGGTTGAAGCGAGGCTCGTCTGGCCGACGCTGCCTGCGCTTTGAGTTGTAAATCAGCCTTCGTTGTCGCGTCTTCGGGATAGAAAACTCGAATATATGGTCTATGTGTTTTGACTCGATCCTACAAGTACAAAGTTATTTAACGTACGTTTGTTAACACCCACGATTGCCTTTGCACGCAGCTTTAGTGGTCGTTTGCTTGAAAAGCGAATGCCGAGAAGGGTTCTGTCATCTCGGGCAGAGTGAATGCCAGCGTGCTGAATTCTTTTTTCGCTGTTACATCATTTTCACGCGACATCGCTGCTCGAAAATATGCATTCTTGCCTTTTATGTTGTTTCGAACGCTCTGGGTATCCGTTGTGTGTGTGTGTGTGTGTGTGTGTGTGTGTGTGTGAGAGAGAGAGAGAGAGAGAGTGAGTGAAATACTTTATTAAGGACGAGAGGCCATGTATGTGTGCGTGCGAGCGCGCGTACGCGAGTGTGTGCGTGTGCGTGTGCGCGTGTGCGTGTGCGTGTGCGCGTGTGCGTGTGCGTGCGTGCGTGCGTGCGTGCGTGCGTGCGTGCGCGTGCGTGCGTGCGTGCTTGCGTGTGCGCGTGCGTGTGCGTGTGCGTGTGTGTGTGTGTGTGTGTGTGTGTGTGTGTGTGTGTGTGTGTGTGTGTGTGTGTGTGTGTGTGTGTGTGTGTGTGTGTGTGTGTGTGTGTGTGTGTGTGTGTGTGTGTGTGTGTGTGTGTGTGTGTGTGTGTGTGTGTGTGTGTGTGTGTGTGTGTGTGTGTGTGTGTGTGTGTGTGTGTGTGTGTGTGTGTGTGTGTGTGTGTGTGTGTGTGTGTGTGTGTGTGTGTGTGTGTGTGTGTGTGTGTGTGTGTGTGTGTGTGTGTGTGTGTGTGTGTGTGTGTGTGTGTGTGTGTGTGTGTGTGTGTGTGTGTGTGTGTGTGTGTGTGTGTGTGTGTGTGTGTGTGTGTGTGTGTGTGTGTGTGTGTGTGTGTGTGTGTGTGTGTGTGTGTGTGTGTGTGTGTGTGTGTGTGTGTGTGTGTGTGTGTGTGTGTGTGTGTGTGTGTGTGTGTGTGTGTGTGTGTGTGTGTGTGTGTGTGTGTGTGTGTGTGTGTGTGTGTGTGTGTGTGTGTGTGTGTGTGTGTGTGTGTGTGTGTGTGTGTGTGTGTGTGTGTGTGTGTGTGTGTGTGTGTGTGTGTGTGTGTGTGTGTGTGTGTGTGTGTGTGTGTGTGTGTGTGTGTGTGTGTGTGTGTGTGTGTGTGTGTGTGTGTGTGTGTGTGTGTGTGTGTGTGTGTGTGTGTGTGTGTGTGTGTGTGTGTGTGTGTGTGTGTGTGTGTGTGTGTGTGTGTGTGTGTGTGTGTGTGTGTGTGTGTGTGTGTGTGTGTGTGTGTGTGTGTGTGTGTGTGTGTGTGTGTGTGTGTGTGTGTGTGTGTGTGTGTGTGTGTGTGTGTGTGTGTGTGTGTGTGTGTGTGTGTGTGTGTGTGTGTGTGTGTGTGTGTGTGTGTGTGTGTGTGTGTGTGTGTGTGTGTGTGTGTGTGTGTGTGTGTGTGTGTGTGTGTGTGTGTGTGTGTGTGTGTGTGTGTGTGTGTGTGTGTGTGTGTGTGTGTGTGTGTGTGTGTGTGTGTGTGTGTGTGTGTGTGTGTGTGTGTGTGTGTGTGTGTGTGTGTGTGTGTGTGTGTGTGTGTGTGTGTGTGTGTGTGTGTGTGTGTGTGTGTGTGTGTGTGTGTGTGTGTGTGTGTGTGTGTGTGTGTGTGTGTGTGTGTGTGTGTGTGTGTGTGTGTGTGTGTGTGTGTGTGTGTGTGTGTGTGTGTGTGTGTGTGTGTGTGTGTGTGTGTGTGTGTGTGTGTGTGTGTGTGTGTGTGTGTGTGTGTGTGTGTGTGTGTGTGTGTGTGTGTGTGTGTGTGTGTGTGTGTGTGTGTGTGTGTGTGTGTGTGTGTGTGTGTGTGTGCGCGCGCGCGTGCGCGCGTGTGTGCGCGCGCGAGTGCACGCGCGAGTGCACGCGCGCGAAAACAGCGTAATACCGATAAGCTCTCGTGTATTGTTTATAGGCAGGCGACTACGATAGTCAAATAATCCGTTAGGCTTCCACGGGTACGAATCAATCATATTTTTGCGTTTTATTTAATATGCTTAGGGGTTTCAAGTACCTACTGCAATCTCGCTACCAAATTATTTGCCGTGAGTGAAAAAGTCATGATATTCCGCGATGCCTTTCATATCGCTATCGACTTTACATATGTATTTTTTCGAAAGACTGTTTCTGAATTTCTAGATTTGCTAATTTGTTGTCATGACATATTAAGGGCATTATTTTTTTCGGTGAGCCGTTAAGCTGATCACTAATATCTGTATGCACAACATCGGCTGTAAGTAAGTTGTTCGGGATATTAGTGAATAAACACTCAAGTGGAGAACTATACCAATCGTAACTCGGGTAAAGATTTTTATTACATTACTTAGACCACGTCCATTTAGGTAGACTGGAAGTTTCTCTGTACGTTTTTATATGCAAGTATGCATGCCAATAAACGGCACCAGCACGTTTACCCTGCCTATTGCGGAAAAAATACCGACAGGCATTTGGACAGTATACACTTCAGATGCTGAAGTATACGATGTCTCTGTTAATATAGTATCGCGGTAAAAGTTACGCCAAACGTTTCAAGTAGTGTTGCCATGTCATCTACTTTATCTGCCAACGACCGCACGTTTAAAGGAGAAAAAGAAAACGACACAGGGGGCATTTTCGTGTTTACTAATGGTTGGGTTTCGGTCGGTTGAATTCCCATAATTTGGTTCTTGCTTGGAACGCACGGAATATGCGTTCCGTGCGTTCCAAACAACAACGTGGCTATCTGGGCGTGTTGGTGTAACATGATTAGGAGAAGACAGCGCGGTTTACACACGGACACAGGGAAGAGTACACAGTGCTCGTGTGTGTCAAGTAATCTTCCCTGTGTCCGTGTGTAAACCGCGCTGTCTTCTCCTAATCGTTCCAAACAACATGTACAAGATTTTCAGAAATAAAACCGGAAAACGTGTTGTGTTTTGGAACCATGCGTGACTACAAAAAAGAATACTGCTGTGCAATGAATTCACTTATGCATCACCCCGGGCATAGTCTACGTCAAAAATTCAAAGCACCGGTAACTACCCTAATGGCACCAATAACTACTTCTACCTTTCACCTGCATTGGTGTGCGGTAACTTTTTTATTAAACGCCGCACACAGGCTGCGAGGGCCGAGTTTTCGTCCTCTGCACCCACCCGCGCCAGCGAAAACGACCTTAGGCTACGCGCGCCGCGGTGCGGCGCAAAACGGCGAAACGGCCTCTTCGGAATTACGCTCTCTCCGGGCGATTGGAACGGCCGGAGCAACGGCGCGCCGCCGGTAGCCGATCGCGGAGGCCACGTTCAGGTGCTGTTGGTTTGGGCCCTGGCCGGTAGGGGGCCTCCTTTATTCCTAGAAGCCCTGGTCCGCGCTGGCAGCCTTGGCCCTCTCCACCAGGCTACGCTAGACTGTGTGTTCGGTGCTGCGCGTTACCGGATATATACCGGACATATACCGGATGGAGGAATGCCGCGGGAATAATCCCCTTCACGAATGGAGACGGCCCCGCCAAGTTCCGAGGATTGTTGATGTAGCAGACAACGAGGGGTAATTATCGTCGTCTGACCGCGCCATGGCGGCGGCTTGTCCCCGAGACGCCGTGGTCACGCGAGACAGTTAGAACGGCTGCTTTTCGGTAGCCGCCGTCCCTGAACCCCTCCCCTAGGAGGCACGTGTACTCGCCGCCTCGGGCTAGCTCAGCCCGATGCAGGGATTTGACTCGAAGGTTGCGGTACCTCAGTGAATATTCGGCAAATGGCTGAGTGACAGCTGTCTGCAGGAATTAGGGCCTCCGCTTGCGCGTGTACGAAATTTAGAAAGGCGTTCCCGAGAGACAGTAATATTGGAGTGGTTAAAGGCCGAACCCGGCTATTAGAAAGCCTTCTTGTCTGAGCTCTCAGTCATGCACTTCCAGGCGAGACAAGAAGTCTCGACCGCTGAAGCTAGGTTGGGATTTGTGAGCCCCCTAATTGAGAGGTAGACTTCAGGATCGCTTCGGAAGTTTAGGGTACAGCTCTGTACCGGGCAACTAGACCGGTCGTGCGGCGGGAACAGAGTCCCGGCCATCGTTTCTATAGAGCGGTTTCCGTACGCTCCTAGCATAGCAAAGTTAGACGAAGTTTGAAAAGCTCGAGTGACTTGTACGCACTTGGAGCTAGCATCCAACTGCAGTTTGAAGTTTTTTCTTTTTATTTCTCATGTATCCAGTTACTGCATTGCAAATAGTTGTATAAAAGGTATTCATTTCTCTTCATTAATCACAAACACATCGAGTTCGTCACTTCGACCGCCATCTCAGAGAATTTCAACACCATCGCACTGCGAGCCTCTTGCCAAACCATCCGGAGCCCGGGCGATTGTGTTCCTGACCTGCCCGGGACTTCGGGTAAACGAACGTCGTTAATATTTACTCAAGGTATAAAATATTGCACATAAACGAAATAAAAACCCTTGGCATGAATTATACAAACTAAGACGGAAGCTGAGGGTGGCGACGGAAACACATTTCTGCAGGCCAAAATTGATGTGAACACCCGCAGGCGATCGAGTAACGTTGATCCAAAAGCGAGCGAAAGGGAGATATGTTGAACCAGAGTCCTTCAATGCTTGGGTTTCAAGAGCAGTTTCTCTCACATCTTATCCGGGATATAGTTACGGGATCGCAGGGGGGATCTCGTGCAATCTGTCGCTCGCTTCAGATTTGCTGCATTTTTCCAAACTTAACTGACGGGCGTGGAACTGAAATAGTGTAAAAAGATGTTAATTGTAGGGGAGACAAAAAAAACCGAATAAAAGAACGATATTTTCTAATGGTACAGCGAATACTTTCTTGACTTCAATAACGCTTGGTGTTGGGCTAGTTGGTATGTATACATAATGTAACAATAGCGCTGAACTTAACACGACGACGTAAGGATCAAGAAAAAAGGACACACGAAACAGTAGATGCACTACTAACAACTTTGAAAAGCTTCAATAAACAAGACAACATATAAATAGTCTTGCCACCTCGTATCACCACCCAATGCATGTTCGAATCATATCACCTCATACAACCATTCTTTTTCTTTAGATAATCAACCTCTCTTTCCAGCAATGAGACTGACGGAGCACTGACGCACTCGCCTTCGAAGCTAGAAACCATCGACAATGCTTGACATATTTCACTTGTAACCCGGTCCCTTGATTTGTAGAGCATCATCGTGTATGTGAAATCTGGAGTGCATTTGCAATTGTCGCAGTGCTTTGCAAGATTGCCAGAAATATAGCCGTCTGCTGACACAGCGCGCGATGCTCCTTCAACCTTTCGTTCACACAACGTCCTGATTGTCCTATGTATGACTTTTTGCAGGCAAGCGGGATCTTGTAAACTATACCAACAGAGCACTTCACAAACTTCCGCAAGTGCGCAACACCACAACTACTATGTCTACTAGTTCCAATTTTCTTGGTCTCCAGCGCTTTATTAACCCGATTGCACATGCTTCCAAGCTTATCTGGTGCGGAACAAACTACCTGTACGTCATGTCTACCCCTATTTTTTCAAGCGATGGGACAAACCATGAACACATGGTATCACGACCGCACGTCTATCTGTTTTGTCACCCGTTGATTTTTTTCCATAAACAACAGCGGACATAACCGATCTTGCTACAGAACTGATAGCCACTTTTTGTGAGCCTGGCTGTTTGGATGTCAAGGCTTTCTGCCATGGCATGATAACACAATTTTTTGTCGCTTGTGTTAGAAAACCTCTGCCTATGCCTCGCTTTACTAATTTACTATGCTCAGAATCAAAAGGAAGCAGCAGTTTTTCTCCCTTGGTATGGTAACACAAGCATGTGTGCCCCTGTTGGAATCTACCGTTTCGTGTGTCCTTTTTTCTTGATCCTGAGGTCGTCGTGTTAAGTTCAGCCCTATTGTTACATTATGAATATTTTATTGATATTTTCTGCCTGGAGGATGATTTAAGGAAGAAAAAATTGCTTTCACTTTTTTTGTTCAGGCGCTCACTGCTAACATTACTTTCCAAATATATCACGTGCTTGTAAATTTCAGAACATTATGGAGAACATCAGGATAAGCCGCTGTCGCTCCAGCCACAATGTGCGGGTGCTTCTACAGTACAGTCCTGAATTTTAAAAGTACGTACCGATGCGGAGTGCGAACAGCGGCGACGAAACAAGGCCGAAACGCAGAGGGGACCGAGGGAGTTATGCCCCTGTCGGAAAATTTCGGTGCTCATTATCCAAATAGGTAAGCGCGCAAAGGCATCATCTGCCTACGGCAGCACAAGTGATTTTGCATCCGTGGAAAAGGTGGTATCCGCGACAAAACAAGAAAGACAGGCATGGTGAAAAACACGAAGGCGTATGAGCCGCGCCTGGGGAAAGTTAAACAGACTTTCAACTATTTAGCATAGTTTCCGAGAAGCGGCGCTGGCCGACGGACATGAAAGCACGCAGGGAGGCTGCGGAGCGGGAAACGGTAGGAGAGAGCTAACAGGAGAGTGGCTCATCGGCTATTTTTCGCTCACGCGTTAGGTAATGATTATACAGGCGGCGTTGGTCAAGCCAACGCCGCCTGTATTAACATTGCCTGACGCGTGGCGCGCTTTTCAATGGGAAGGGTAGGGACGCTTAGTTCAGGCACTGATCCGCTATGAGGCGCGTGCCGGCGGACATCTCGCCTTACGTCACTGCTCGCGAGTCGCGAACGCTGCACCCACTTCTACGACGTGTGTCTGTTAGCTTGCCTGTTGAGCTTCAAGGGCCGTTTCGCATACATCTTAGCCGCGACAAGGCGTTAGTTCTGTGGCGCACTGGGGGATCTCGTTCAACGTGTCGCTCGCTTCATACTTGCTGCATTTTTCCAAAGATAAAGACAGAGGTGGACTGAAATAGTGTAAGAACATACTGATTGTCGGGTAGACATATAGCTAACAGAAAAACGATATTTTCGGATGGGGCAGCCATTATTTTACTGATATTTTTCTTTCTGGAGTTTTAGAGAAGAAAAAATTGCGCGCACGTTTTTCGTTCAGGCGCTCACTTCTACGATTACTTTCCAATAATATCACGTGCTTGTAAACTTCAGAAAGTTATAGGAAACAAAAGGATAAGCAGCTGGGATCCCGCCACGCTGTCCGGGCGCTTCTACAGTACAGTCCTCAATTTTAGACGTGCGTACCGATGCGGAGTGCGAACAGCGGGGTCAAAACAATACCTAAATGCGGAGGGGATAGAGGTGGGATGCCCCACTCAGAAAATTTCAGGGCCTGTGATCAGAGTAGATAAGCGCGCAAAGATAAGCCGGCATCAGCCTGCGGCAGCGCAAGTGATTTTGCTTCGTGACAAAGGAAGTTTTATCAGTGACAGACCAAGACAGACAGGCATGGTGAAAAACAAGAAGGCGTAGGAGCGCCGCCTCGGGAACGCTAAATAAACTTTCCACTATTTTGCATAGTTTCCGAGAAGCGGCGCTGGCTGGCGGACACGAAAACACGTTGGAAGGCTACGGAGCGGGGAAGGGTAGCAGAGAGCAACAGGAGAGTGGTTGTTTGGCCATTTTTCGCTCACGCGTTAGGCAATGTTTATACAGGCGGCGTTGGTCAAGCTCGACTTCAATCTGTGCAGTAATGATTCAAACATTCACTTTTCTTTGTTATTTTTCTCTTGAGTTCGATCATGTGCCCCAGAAGATCAGTAGGACGACTGTGGACAAACGCCAGGCATTGGGTTCTTTTTGTAATGGATAGGATTGTTGCTTTTGGGTTGCTACTACGCCAAACTAATAATTTTTGTTTTATTGCCAAACATAAAGCCAAACTACGGCACGTTATTTGTATGCTCCGTGATCGCTGAGATGGAAACACTCAAAACGTAGTCTTTCTCGGTAAAAAACAAGCGTTAATCCGCGCGTCATGCGAAACTGTGCCTGCTGCGAATTCACGGGTTATTCACGGCGCCGAAGGTCGGTGAGATTTTTCGCCCTTTTTCACGGCGACAGCAGCCGCCATTTCAAGCTGTTAGGTAACATTACGTCATTTTCTGGCATGCTGAAGTTGCCGTTGTGCGACGTAATCGTTCACGCTAACCGTTTAAGTTACGTCACTCCTCAGCAAATCAGCAAATCACAGAGATTGCGTGATATTCAAGTCGTGCTGTTGTTGAATAGCAAAGACAAGCGTAGGTTGTCATGTCCGCTGCACTTATTCTAGTTTTTTTTTGCCAGCCAAGAATTATGCGCTTTCAGTAAAAAGAAATAAGGCAAATTTTAGGACTGGTTCCCGTAAACGGCATGAAGCGACAAAAGGACGACTGGAGACAAAACAGCTTTGCCAACCGGAAGCATGTGATCAAAACTTGAAGCCGTTCGATTCCCGGCCGCGGCGGCCGCTTTTCTGATGGAGGCGAAAAGCAAAAACGCCTGTGTGTACGAGATTTCGGCGCACGATAAAGATCCCCAGGTGGTCAAAATTAATCCGTAGCCCTCCACTACGGCGCGCCTCATCGCCTGCGTTGCGTCGGCGCGTTAAACCCCACAATCAATCAATCAAATCAAAACTTGAAGCCAATCACCAAAGACTTCCAGCAAAATCACAGTTGCCTGTGAATTTTTGCAGTCGAGAATAGGGCCAACGCTCAGTTTCTTCCGTGTTAGCTCTAAATGGTTAGATATGACACCATGCAGCGATGAAAGCACGGCAGTGTCTTTGCTAGCATCGTAAAACAGTGACCTTTCGTGATAAGGAATGCTGCCAAATGTGCCGCCTTTTATATCTTTTTCTAACCATTCAGCGAAATGTTGCCAACCGAGGATTGTTTTAAAGGGAATCTTTTAACCTGTTACCCAAGGGTCCTGCCGCGACCGCTGGTGTGAACAAAAAACTCCCGCCAACAAAAATAAGATACTGGCACCACCAGGAATCGAACCTGGAACGCCTAGAGAAAAGGAGTGACTGCCCGTTGTCTTACCGATTGAGCTACCAGCCCACGCGGAGAGGGGGGAGACAGACGGAGCACTCACTGAGCGCATCTGTGGGTTTGCCCCCTGCGTCCTCGGTGAACTCCACGCATAGCGTTATGCTTCCTCTCGCGCCGCTGTGAGCTCCGCCCACGTCACGTATGGCGGCGCTGTGTGCGCCTTGCACACGCTCTAGGAATTATAGGAATTGAACGAAGCTGACACCAATGCATGACACCTCACCTCTCCTCATTCTCTGCCGCCGAACCCGTCGCCTCCGTCAGCAGCGTAGAGACGAAGGAAAAGTGAGACAGCCTAACGGTGGAGTTGAGGATTCTTTGATTTAATAAAAAAGCATTTCCACTCAGGTGCTTCACCAATACAACTCATCCGACCACTGTTCATTATTCTTGCATTCTTTTAACCTTTGCAAGGCATAACTCTGATTTCAAAAAGCCGTGGTTAAGTGCATTTCAATTGTCTCTGGTTGCACTCTTTGCTGATTCACGCGTTTGAATTCAAGTGACGATCTGCCGCGGTGGCTCAGTGGCTAAGGTGCTGCGCTGCCGAGCACGAGGTCATGGGCTGGCTTCCCGGCCGCGGCGGCCGCTCTTATAATGGAGGCGAAAATAAAAAAAATGCCCGTGTTTACGAGGGTCGAACAGTACAAGTAAAAAAGCTTGAAGAATATCACAGGCTAGACGTAAATGTCGCGAGGAATTTTCGTTTTCACCCAGGAGTTTTGACGCACATGTGCGTCCCGTGACGCGAAAGAACGTGTTTACGTAATTTGGACTATCGTGCTGGTAAAGCTTTTGGGTATGTGCAAAAAATGTCCCTTTAGCTCTGCATTTGTCAATGCAGTGACGATAATGTTCCTGGAGTCCGTCCTATTATTGGAGAGAATAACTGCTGGTGGTTGTTCAAGCATAAAACATTCTCGCATTCGGTCGCGTGTCCCCAAATGCCCGGAGAAAGCGGATGGCAGTTCATTCACCTGGCCATGGTGTCGCCGCCAGAGCAGTTGGCCTTCACAATGCTCTCCAGGGCAGCCCGATTGAATGCGAACGTTTGGGGGTGTCTGCTTGGACGGGGAATTCGGGCCCCCGCCCACAATGGACCCAGGTACGCGGGCTCCGAGGCGTTCAGGTTGTGCACCAGGTACCTGAAATGGTAAAAGTTGCACGAACGCGGAATCAGTGAGGTACTTTGCGAGCGTGATACATAAAAGAGAACTGGGCGTTATGTGCAATTTGCATAACGGAAGCTCCACAGGATAAGTGTAGTGTTCGGTATTGGAATTTCCTTCGCCTTTGGACTGCGTAAAATAAAGTTTAGATGGGCAACCTACCAGCGTCTGTTTACCCCAAGACTTCCCGTATTGGCGCGGTAGTCGGGTTCTGAGCCCTGATGAATGTGCCCCGACTTCCGCATGAGGTATCGTACGCTTCATGGCAAGGGAATCAGAGAATGCCTTCTTTATCAGAAATTTTCTCCTGGTAAGGGAGAACATTACCCATGACTTTAAATACGATGAAGAGATACTATGCAATGGTCATTTGGTGTGCTAGTGCTAACGCAGCTAAAGTATGGTAAAAGTGGCTGGTTAAGGCTACTTTCAAATTGTCTACCATTTCTGCTTGTCTTCTGCCTTTTATTATTGTGGAATTATTCTATAACAGCGCCCGCAAGGAAGGTCACTGTCTGCGCCCTGTGGCCTCATATTTGGCTTGCGTGTTGTTTCCCAAAGCGGGGCTCAATATATAACGTATTTAAAGGATAGTATGTTGGATAATTGTTTAATAGTATGTTGGATAAGGAGAATTGTCTATATGAAAACAAACCAATGCATATTCTGCGCCAGGAGGCATTGTCGATGCGCCGTATCGAATGTGACAATGCAGTACCGAGTTTGACTGTTTGTGAAAGTTGAATGCAAGGTCGAGAAACCCGCAAATAGGCTTCACGTTCAGTTGAATCCTAGAGCGGCGGCTCCCATTGAAAGACGCAGTGTGATCCGGGGGAGGGGCATGGGCTTGAAATTACCTTTGACAATATAACCTTATTATGTAGGTGTGCATACATGGCTGCCTTCGTGTGCATTGTTATGCTTCTTGTGCACAAAACCAGAATAACCAGATGTTTTCTGCGTAATTTGTGTTTAGAGATGCATAGAGAAATGAGCAGCACGGAAAGATTTTAGCAAAAAAAAAAACTGCGCCTCACAAAAGAGCAGGCACAGTCAAAGCGTAGTGGCAAGCTGATGTGCATAAGGTTTTGTACTCGGTCATCTTCTCGATATCTGAGTAAGTAAAATATTTGAAACGTGAATGTCCGGGTGGTTGGAGTTCGTTCTCGGTAAGACAAAGAGCGGACAGTGTGGCGGGTAATACTGTATAAACCGCCTCACATATTGCATTCGGGAGCTTTCAAAATATGCCAGCGATGTTGCTTGACACAAGGAGGTTATTACCAATTGCAGTTCAGACGTAAATACACAATAGCCTGTCCTCACATTACAAACAGTGAGAGAAGATTCAACCCAAATTAATCGCTGGACGTGAACCAAGTACGCAATTTATTGCGGAAGAACAGTTTCACTAAGGGATCGTGGTGTCGTTTACCAGAGCAACTATTTATGTTTGGACAAATACGAGTTCTTTTTCACGAACACAGCTCACGTTGAGGTAGCGTTGCTACAGACAAATGAGTACGCATGAACGCAAAGAAAACAATGAGACGAAGATACCGCCCCGTCTATGATGACTGCAGAGGGGGACTACAGGATGCTTGGCAGCAGTGGTGTTGGCGACGTTCATTGGGCTACATTAGCAACGCTTGGCAGTGAGAACGTGTTTCATTTAAACGGAAAGCTAGATGTTCACATAGGACAGTAAAATAAGAGAAAGGAGTAGCGCTATCATAGATTCTCGTGGTGATGTGACCTAGGCTACTTTCGCCGAAGTGAGAGGCGCTGTCTCGACCTAACACTGCCAGTCGAAAATTAATTTGGTTGCAAGACCTCAAGGTTGATTTTGCTTGATTTTGGCCGGCCGGAATAATAGCTGTGACACACGGCAACCCTACATCTCGTTTAAAGTAAACCCCTTTCCCCACGTCGAAAGACATTCTGTTGATAGTGGTGGTGCTCGTGACACAAAGCTACCCCCATCTCGGTAATGTCGTTCCCGTAACTGAGATCCCATTCAAGTGGCGCTAGCAGTTCTGTGTAAAAACCATGCACAATAAGAAAAATAAAGTGCGGCTAATAGACCTTCTTCATTGTTTTAAAAAGGAACCGTGCGTTTTATTGTTGTTCAAAAAAGAAATGGATAAGTTTAGATATTTGTATTAAAAAGCAATGATAGAGTGCTTTTTTAGCCGTCCCGTGCCTAATCTGGCTACAGTGGGCAGGTGTTAACAAAAATATATTGCCATTGGGCTTGTATGGTGAAATTAATTTCATTGAAAGTTTAGCAAGTTATGAAAGTATTAAGGAATCATGGTCTCATTAGGTTCAGATGTGCTTATGATTTGCAAGCGCCTGCTTACGAGGCTGCACCGCTGCTCCTTTCCGTCTCGGAAAGGAGATAGGCGAACACCCTTTACGGGAAAACCCCGCTGTGGTAAAAGAAATTCTCCTTTGTCGTTGGTCACTGAGGCGAACGCCGTTTCGGTAGCAGCCCTTCTCGGCAAAGGCCTTTTAAGCGCCCTTGTGTCAGGGGTAGAAGGGAGTTGCCCATGCTTGGAAGTCGACACAGTCATTCACGGAAGCTGTTTTACGTTAAAGCTTAGATGATGATTACATTATTCTTTGTAACAATGTGAAATTAACCCTATTCTCACCGTCGCCCCGTGCACGCTCAGCAAGAACATTTGAATCCCAAGACAACTGATTGGCTGACGACAGAGCCCAAGGTACGGAAACCTACTTCGTAATTTATTACCATAGTGACAGCCGTGAACTGGGGGCTAGAAGCATTTCAAGGAGCCACCGGTGTCAACCAAAGAAATTGGGTAAAAAACTGTTCACGGGAACTACGAGAACTTCGAATAAACCCAATATCACCGTGAACCATGCATTGGGGTTGTTTATTTGTGTTTTGCTTTTGCCGCCCGGCTGAGCCGGTCTGTGTTATCCGTCTTGTGTGTACCAAGGGAGGCGCGTCCTGTCATGGAGCCCCTGAAGCCCCGCGGAACGGCCTTTACGGCGTAGCACCCCCAAACAAACGGACTAACGAAACGCCTGAGCAAGACAATCGCGGATATGCTGTCTATGCACGTCGACGTTGAACATAAGACTTGGGACGATGTCCTACCGTATGTCACGTTTGCGTACAACACAGTGATTTAGGAAACCACAGAGATGACACCGTTCCCCCTTGTCTACGGAAGACGGCCGACTACGTGGCTTGACGCCATTCTACCCCACGTGCAAGAAGACGACCTCAACGCCGACGGCCAAGGATACCTTCAGCGTGCGGAGGAGGCTTGCCAGCTCGCGTGAGTTCGCACAACGAACCACTACTACTATGTGCGTTTTATTGGCGCAAGGGCGTCTGAGGCCAAAGACCGCCAAGACAATGTTTGTTCACTTTTATTGCTAAAATACCATGGCGATGATGGTGATGTACTTGATAAAAAATAGTGTATAGATGGGTGTAAAGGGCCCATACTCTAAAAGGGGAGGATGATTAAGATGAGAGGTAACAATGATGATGTTTAAGTGTGACAGTGCTGGGGGCATCATAAAATGACCCTAGCTCCTGCGATGGCAGTGACGTCCCTGAAACCTGTTATGAAAACGCTCCGAACCACCCTCACTGTCCTCGGGTGGCCCTGATGTCACACATGGTATGAGATGAGTGCTAAAAATCCAATGTCAGCGAGGTAGGCTAAAAGGCGTTCACTTCTGATCGGGGGTGGATCGGATAAAAACAAAGATGGGTGTAAGGGTATCGTGTAGGTGTATAGTTCGGGGAAGTGTCGTTTCTTTGCTTCATGGTATGCCAAACATTCAGTCAATACGTGGAGAACTGTAAGTCGTCGTCCGCACTTCTCACAAGCAGGTGGTGCTGTTCCGTATAAAAGTTATGAGTTAGTAGCTTGTGTGTGACCTATCCTTAATCTACATATTGATATTTCTGTGAACCTGTTCCGTTTGTCTGTGTTGTATTTCCCTATTTGTGGTTTTATAATGTGTAGTTTGTTTTCGATTTGTGTGTCCCACTGTAACTGCCAGTGCCTTCGAATCCTACTCCGAACTGATTGCTTCATGTCTAGGTAGGGAACATGTGGAATATCTACAACACTGCGGAGAGCCGCCACAGCGGCATTCTGGTCAGCAATTTCATTGCCCGAAAGGCCGCTGTGCCCAGGTACCCAGCAAACTATTACAGTGAGTTTTAGAGCGTAGGCAGCCATTATGGACTTTAGAGGTCGATTTAAACTCAAGTTCTTCGTTGGTTTTCCTGAAAGAAGAGCTAGTACTATGCTTAGGGAGTCTGTAAAAATAATGGAACTGTGTATTCTGCTTTGTGTAATGTGTTCCACAGTTGTTAAAATGCCGTGTGCCTCTGCTGTGAAAATACTGGTACTTTTGTTCATTGTCTTTGTGATAGCAAAGTTTGGGCCATGTGCAGCGCATGACACAGAATTAGCAGACTTGGAGGCATCTGTGTGAAACGTTGTGTAGGGATACTTATGCCGTAGGTGTAGGAAATGCTGTAAGACGAGTTCTCTTGGTGCAGTTTTTTTGTTAATGGCTCGAAAAGATAAATCACAAGAAACCGCGGACATTTCCCAAGGAGCGCCAAGGTCTGTGATCGAAGTTCTGTAAGTCTCGGTAAGAGAAATCCCAAGCTCCTCAGCTTGCACTTTCACTCTCAACGAGAAGGGCAGAGATATAGACGGCCGACTGAGAAACAAGTGCATGGCAGAGCTGTCGTGGATAATAAGTGAGGAAGGATGATTTTTATAGATGTCTTCACAGCATACAATAGGTCTGTGTATAAGCGCTGGTCTTCCAGGCACCACTGATCACATTCCACGTATAGGCTTTGCGCAGGACTTGTTCGGAAGGCTCCAGACGAAAGGCGAAGCCCCAGGTGCAGAACAGGGTCAAGCATTTTTAAAGCGGTTTTCGAAGCTGAACGTATACTACGCTCCCATAGTCGAACCGCGACTTCACTAAACTGTTGTAGAGACGTAGCAGGCACAGCTTATCTGCGCCGTAGGAGTGGTGGGATAGGACTTTTAGGATATTCATCGCCTCTATACATTTTATTTTGAGTAGCTTTATATGAGGAATAAATGACAGCTTTTCATCTAGCAGAATGCCTAAAAACTTGTGCTCCTTTTTCACAGGCACAGCTACTTCATTGAGCAGGACGGTGGGCTGAGGGTGAATACCACGCCTCTTCGAAAACAGGATGCATGTGCTCTTTTGAGGATTTAGCTTAAAGCCATTTTCTTCTGTCCACTTTACAAGCCTGTTTGTGGCAAGTTGTACCTGCCGCTCACAAATAGATAGATTACTGGACCGGAAACTGATGTTAACATCATCCACATAAATGGAGTAAGAAATTGTACGGGGCAGAGCTTTTCCGAGGGTGTTCATTTTAACTATGAAAAGTGTGCAACTCAGTACTCCACCCTGAGGAACGCCATTTTCTTGCATATACAGCGCAGATACTGCAGCCCCGACCCTCACTCTGAATGTTCGTTCAGACAAATAGCTTTGAATGGCATTAAGCATATTTCCACAAATACCAAAACATTTTAGGTCCCGCAGGATGCCGTAGCGCCAAGCAGTGTCATATGCTTTTTTTAGATCAAAAAATATAGACATACAATACTGTTTGTTCACAAAGGCATTTTTCACATAAGATTCAAAAGCGACAAGTTGGTCCATTGTTGACCTGCCCGACCGAAACCCTGCCTGGCAGCTGTCGAGAATACCATTGTATTCCAGGAAGTATAGTAACCTTCTGTTAATCATTTTTTCGAACAGCTTACACAAGCAGCTGGTCAAGGCAATGGGGCGATAACTTGAAACGCAGGAGGGATCCTTTCCCTGTTTAAGCAATGGCACAATCACAGCTTGTTTCCATGTCTTAAGAAAGTGCCCGACCCGCCATATCTTGTTAAACAAAAAGAGGAGAGTATGAATTGTGTCTGTATGAAGGTGTTTGATCATAGTGTACGTAATGTTATCAGCACCTGGCGCAGAAGGCTTGCAACCCGCCAACGCAGTAATGAGCTCGTGAAGAGAGAATGGACAGTTATAGGAGTCATTCGATTGTTTGCGGTCACGTATGGACTTCTGCTCAGCCGACTTTTTGTAGTGCATAAATGTGCTTGTGTAATGTGAGGCGCTTGAGATGTGTTCAAAGTGTTGCGCCAGCGCATTTGCCTGGTCCTCTAAGGTGTCACCAGTGGTGTTAACAATGGGTAAGTTATACGTCCTTTGTCCATTTAGTTTTCTTATCCTATTCCAAACCTTTCGCGTATCTGTGAAGGAATTTATGGAGCTTAAGAAGGACCTCAAGCTATTGCCTTTGGTCTGACGCCGAATGCGCCTTCCCATGGATTTGGCGCGCTTGAATGCTACAAGGTTGTCTGCAGTTGGATATCTGCGAAGAATGCCCCACGCCTTGTTCTGTGCCTGGCGCGCTTGTCGACATTCTTCATTCCACCAGGGTCGCTTTAGGTTACTTTTGCTACCAGAAGTCTGGGGAATGAATTTCTCTGCAGCATCAAGAATATGGGCTGTGACAAGGCTACACGCTTCATCAATACCCATGTGTTCTATGGAGGTGTGTGAGAGTTGAGATTTCTGCTTAAATTTTTCCCAGTCTGCAGCGCTTTCTTTAAACCTTTTATTTGAGGTTGCAGGGTAGGGGTCTTTGTCTAGGCACTTCAAGATTACTGGGAAGTGGTCACTCCCTAACGGGTTTTTGTCCACCTGCCACTCACCGAGTGGGAGAAGAACCGCAGAACCTATTGCCAAGTCTATGTGTGAGTACGTGTTATGTGTGGTGTTATAGTATGTTGGTTGTTTGTTGTTAAACAGACACGCACCAGACGATACCAAGAACTGTTCAATTAAACGGCCACGGGCATCGGTTCTCCCAGAGCCCCAGAATTTGTTGTGTGCATTTAAATCTCCGACTAGGATGAAGGGTTCCGGAAGCTCGTCCACCAGGGACTCGAATTCTGAGGTAGACAGACGATAATCCGGGGGAATGTATAAAGAGCATATGGTAATCAGCCGACCAAAAATGATAACGCGGACAGCAACCGCCTCAAGGCTGGTGAGCAGTCTAACGGACTGGGAGGGGATCGATTTTCGGGTCACAATGGCAACCCCGCCAGATGAATGAGCAAAGACATCTCTATCTTTCCTAAAGACAGTGTATTGCCTCAGAAAGTTACTTTGCTTGTGATTCAGGTGTGTCTCTTGGAGGCAAACAATACTAGATTGATGTTTATAAAGGAGTTTATATACATCATTTAAGTTTTTTATGAGACCCCTACAGTTCCATTGAACTATGTTCTCAACAGCAATTATGCGTCAAAAATAATAAATCGAAGTGTGTTTTTTTGTTCAGATCAGTGAGTCTTGTTTAGGGCCTGTGATGCGAGGAGCTGGTTTTTTCCCACGGCCACGAGTGCTGCGGCGCTCATTTCGTTCCTGAGGTGCAGGTTCAAATGCCAAAGTGTCCATATCCTCTTCTGACACTTCAGGTGTCATCGAATTGGTACGCTTCCGTCGAAAACCTCGAGGAATGGTCCCTGAGGTGGCCTCAGCCTTCTCAGTCGGAGCCTGCGGTGCAGGAGGGGACGGGGTCTGTGTGGAGCCCCGACAGTTCGTGCTCTCAACGCCCTCGAGTGTTGTGGGGGCGAACGGAGCTGGACTGGAAGCAGAACCAGCCCCAACAGCGTCCGTTGCAAAGTCCTCCACGGGCTCCGCAGGGGTAGCGTTGGGGCGCTGGGCTGTGAGTGGCAGCCCGGCAGGATCAGGAACCACCAGGGACTCTGCTGTGGAGGCAGGAGGAGCTGGTGGCCGCTCAGAAGGGGTTAACGACATCGACACATCAGCTAGGCTGCACTGTGTCGCTGTACTAACCAGACGTCGCCCCAACCCCCGGCGGGCGGCGTCTGCATAGGATGTGGCCGAAAACAACTTGTGCTTCTGGCGTGCCTCGGGGAAAGTTATGTTTTCAGTCACTTTGATATGAATGATCTAGTTTTCTTTCTTGAAAGATGGGCAAGATCGTGAGTATGCAGCATGTGCGCCACTGCAGTTCGGACATTTCAGAATTGTGTTTTGGCATTCTTCAGAGGTGTGATCATTTTCGCCGCATTTAGGACAGGTGAGCTTGCCACGGCAGGCTAGTGTTCATTGCCATAATGCTGATACTTGAAGCATCGCCTCGGGTTAGGTATGTAAGCGCGAACACGACAGCTAATAAAAGCTGCCTTCACTGTCTCGGGCAGGGTAGAGCTGGCGAAAGTAAGAATGATGTGTCGCGTCGTTATGTCTGCCCCGTCTCTTCTCATTACAATTCTACGAACACCAACAACACCTTGGTCTCGCATTCCCTCAAGGAGATCAGCGTCTGTCTCATGCAGTAGTTCTTTGTCAGAAATGACACCTTGGACAGTGTTTAGAGTGCGATGCGGCGTGACGGTGACAGCCAAGTTGGCAATTTTTTCTTGCTTCAGAAGGTTGTCGCTTTGGTTTTTTCGCATTACCTCAACAAGTAGGTCTCCGGAGGGAATCTTTTTGGCATTGTAATCTTTCCCAACAATGTTCTCAATGCACTTGGCAATGAAGAACACTGACAGGTCAGTGATTGGTGATTTGTCGTCGGTTGAGTGTACTACAAGGTACTTACTGAATGTTGCCTGGGGTGGTTCGATTCTCAGTGCTTCGGTGCGACCCCGTTTAGGAGGCCGATCGGGTTTTCTGAGCGGAGTAGGAAATGTAGCCATAAAACTTCGAGTGAATTCGGTGGCAAGGCCGGTCGCCCACCACCGAGCCCAACAAGGGAACGTGACTGTGCAGGACACGTTAACCGTACCTTGCCACTATAACCTTATGCTTGGACTCAAGGCTGACATCTTTGCACAAGGTTAACCCTCGCCACCTAGAAAAATGTAGAACAAGGAAGGAAGGAGATGACAGGACAGAGTTAAGAAAGAGGATAGGAAAGAGAAAGAATAAAGAGGAGGACAGGAAAAGGCAATTGGCTGATTCCCCCCAGGGCGGGTCAGACCGGGGGCACCGTTTGTGAGAAGCAGGGGCCAAAGTGGTGTGTTGCCGCTGTCAGGGGGCCATGAAGGTCCAAAACAACCCTGGCGTTGGCTCAACCACCAGGATGCCCATTTCCTCAGACACGGCAAAGCCACGCACAGCCGGGGCGTGGGTGGGTCCAACCCACATGTGCTCGGCTCCAACCCACATGTGCTCGGGGATCGTGTGTGGGTTTGGACTCCCATACGACGACGTGGACTAAGTGAGAAACCTCTACGACGGTTTTTCGGATCCTACCGGATTCGACAACGTGTTGGCCAACTAACCTACGAGGTGATCCCCGATGGTGATTCCGGAACATCACGATGACGCACGCGGCCCGAAGTCGTCCAGGTGGTTCGCTTAAAACCTTTCTACGTATGATGACGGACTTCTATTTTAAATTCGAATGCATTTATTAGTTGGGGGTTGTCTTGCGTCCATCGAGCGGCGTGCGCCTGCATTCCTCCAGCGCGAGCGCACGTGAGCGCGCGCCTCGTAGTTCTGCCTTCGTCGTCGTCGTCGTCGTAAATGCGAATGCATTTCTTAGTCGGGGGTTGTCGTGCTCCGTCGGCGTGCGCCCGCAGGTGTTATCTCTCCGCGCTCAATGCCGAACGCATTCGCTTGAAGCGAGCTGTACTAGTTTGCTCGAAGCGGCAAGGACGGCGAGTACTGCGGTGTTAGTCTCGTGTCTAACGTGTATGGGAACTTGATGTCGCACGCCGTTGCCACGTCTCCCGTTCGAGACACGTCTCCGTACAAGGACTTGTACACCCTTGCCTACACCGGATACGGAGTCTTTGTGGTGACCGTGTACGTCGCGCCCAACCTCGCTCGAGACGCCGTTGCCGCGCAGCTGGACGCGGCTATGGAAAGTGTGCGCGTGCACTCCAAACCCTCTGACCCCATAGTCTTGGTTGGCGACTTCAACGTTGACGTGCGCAAGAAGACTGGCGAGTGGCTGGTCGAGTACATGCAGATCAGGCACTCTATGCATTGTCTCTCTGCCGGCTTCGACACGTGCCCCACTACCATTCACGGGAGTTGCATTGATCTGTTCTTTACTTGAAACTGTGACGCGCGTATGCTTCTCAAAGACCTTTTGACCGTGCACTTTAGCGATCACAAGGCAGTGATTCTGGCCGTCAGGTACAACGATAACAAAAACAGGTGCTGATGAATAAATGATTACGTTCACACTCTCATCATTATTTACGCCATTACTCGCAACACACTCATCGGCGCACCCAATGCATTCGCATTTCTGCAGGATTCACTTCGGGGAGGCGCGGGGGAATTTTTTTTTATTTGTTCGGACTGTCGCTTGTGTTCCCATCGGTCGATGCACTCTTACAGGGGGGGGGGGGGGCAATGCCGGGAACCATGCATTGAGTTTGTTTATTTGTGTTTTGCTTTTGCCGCCCGTCTTTGTCACGTCTTTGGCTACGTGACAATATGTTTGACGTAGGAAGGATGGCTTAAATGTACAATCTTGAGAAACGCCATTTAAGGTTTAGAATATCTTTTGAGCATCATTTGACCTAGCTTCAGAGGTTCAATGCTCTTGTGCGTAAGTTCATGTGGGAGCACATTGAGTCCTATTTTCATAATCGATTACGCCATTCGGGGCTGGTTCTCAGGCTGAGAATGTATTGACGTAGAAACTACTGATTCTCAGTCGCTTAAGAGAAATTCGCGATTTTATATAGCGTGTTACGGAGGGTAAATTGGAGTGAACAAATATTATATTTCCTGTGCTCTGCGCACGCGTAGTGAAATGAATGAAGTAAATTTTAGCTGGAGCTGGTACATAAAATGGCTGCAATAAAAACTCATGGCTGTTCTGGCGTAGAAAAACAAAAGTACCACACATACTGCCAAGACACCCCAACCTCGGGACGTACATATTGTTGCCGAAATGAATAAAACTGCCACGTAACATAAGAGGGATTCAACAGTTCTTTCATCTTGGCAGTAGCTTTGAGATGGTGCCTTGCCGGATGTCAAGCATTAGACTTATTTTGGAGGGGAGGCCAAATACCAATTTTTATACAAAGGCTGTTGCACTATTAAGCAAAAGATTAATGTAATTGAATGTGCCACAAAGGAACAGCAAACAAGTAGGCATATTTCATGGGAACATTTCCAACGAAAAGCACTTCCCAGTTTGCCGATTTTGACATTATGGACGCCTGTTTGCGGGTGATTTTGAAACTGTGCACGCCTGTTGGCGGGTGTTCAGGCAACAATCCATCATAAGTAAACTTCAGCCGTCACCGTAGTTAAAGCATGGCACTCAGTACGATTGCTGAATCTCTTGCCTCTTTACCCTGTTTCCGCTGGAAGAAACAAAGAAACTCCGATAAAGAGCAGTACCAAAGCAGGCTTCGTTACCTGAGGTTCTCGACAATGACGAAAGACATCACGGTGCTCCACAGGAACCACTGGGTGTCTCTCGAGACGTTCGCCTGTTGCAAGTACCGGAAAAGGGTCTGGCGGGCGCTCTCCGAGTCGGGATTATTCACGAACAATGTGAGTTCACTGCGCACCATGTCACGGTAATTCGTGACGAACAGCAAGTGGTTGCAATGGCGTCCCCAGGTGGAATTGACTTGAAGATCAACATTGTCGGCTATTCTGCTGTCCTCGAACATGTCGATGACGCAAAATATGACCGCGGCATATTGGGGTCTTTGGTCGGAGAGCTCTGCAATTTCATGAAATGGAACAAGGTGGTTGTTAATCCGAGGTACCTGTCGAATAAATGGCTCAAGACATTAGCGGCAATGCTACACATTGAGGCGTGAGTGCAGAAAAGCAAATAGAAGGAAACGTGGAGTTAAGTAGACTTGGACGAAGAAAACAAGGTAAGACAGGTACAGGCTCCTGTATCTGTCTTACTTTGTTTTCTTTACCCACGCCCAGTGTGCGCCGCGCTTTCTCATTTTGTTCAGCACGTACTAACTACCTCAGCAACAAGATTTTGTTGAAAACCAGGCACCTTTTGAAGCTGTACCCGTGCATTGTGCAGCATATTTACAGCAGGTGACTGTCTAAAAAGTGGTTAGAAATATATTCACCCGTATCATCTGGAGACTTCCGACCAGCTGATTACGGAACCCAATAACACTGTGCTATGAATGTAATGATGTTCACAAAACCCGCAAACCGTGGGAATTAGTATTGAATCGACATTTTAAAGATAGGTGGCCCAGTGAATGCGGGGCACTAAAGCAACATTTCGTGCATGCGGGCGCCAGGATGCGTATGGTGCAGGGCTATGAGCCCACTGTAGGAAACACAGGAAGGATGCATGCGGAGGACACTTTAAGATAATGTTCTTCAACCCTCCAGTAAGGGCTCCAGCTGCTGAGCTGCTTAATATTCCAGAAGGCAGAAGGAAGAAAGCGAAATACTATTGGGCTGCTGCATTTTTGTTCGCTAAAATGAAACCGAATCAGCGCTCTGTGCTTGTGTTGCTCTGTAGCTGCACCATTTCGTTTAACGTGTTAATTTGTATGTTCAATTTTCGCTGATAGTGCTGAAATGTAGACATGTCGCGTCATACGGGAGGCTAGGCACAATGGTTGCAAATCGGATTAGTGCGCAGTTGAGGCGAACAAGATATTTTGAGTAAATAGGTGAAGACGACTAAACAACCCCTATCGCTGTTTTTATTTCTTAATTATTCCCCTTTGGGCACCTACGTTTTGCTTTGTTAGTTACTTTTTGAAAACACTAATAAGCAGATTCACAATGTTTCAGAAAAAATGGATCATTAACATTCCATGGTGATTTCGGGTTAAAAAACGCGGCTCGCTAGACACACCGGCCTGCAACTTCGCCATCACAAGGGGTCTCTTGAGGGCGCTTGCCAGCGCGGAGTTGTTCTTGATGGCCGAAAGCTGGCGCTGCAGATGAGTCAATCCACGCCGAATGACCGTAGGGGCCGCAGGGTAAACGGAATTCCAGGATCTGGCCGGACTAGCCCACAACAGTCCCAGCGCTAGGCCAACTGTGAATCCCAGTGTCAGGATGCTGAGCCTGTAGCCGAGACCAGGAAGGCAGAAGCCTCTGTTCGCCATGTCTGCGCGCTGCGCGAGTGATAAACAGACGCTGCGTGAATAGGGCAGCGTGCGTGCTCTGGCATCCACTATGTATCGCATTCAATCGATAGCCGTCACCTACCGGAACATCTCCCAACACTCCCGCCTGCTTTGCGGACAACTTTCCCCTCCTTCACAGCCGAGGCTGCCACATGTGGCGCCTTTTTTGTGGCGCTGCACCATCAAACGCAAGCCTTCCTTACACCTGTATGAGTGCATAGGGCTCCTCATTGTTTATCCACTCCCAACTGTCTCTTGTGTACCGCGAGGCGTACTTTCTATGCCTCCCTCTGTCAATGTCCGCGCGCCCTCATCCTCATCCCCATCCAACCCTCTTGGGACAGACGGCTGGGCGCTCATACGCTTAGACCGTGACCGCCAGGAACTGCTGATGGAACTGAGCCTCGATGAGGGCCACTTCTCCACTATAAAATCAGAGTACCAAGTAAAAGTGTTTTCTCTATCTCGTACCTGCGAAATTATTTGTCGTAGCTTTATAAGTACTTGCTGGACATTTCACAAGTGCGATCGGTATTTTTTCGACAATGCAGGAAAGCTTAACACATTGACGCAATGCAATTTTATAATGGGTCACTGAGTCCGATTTTGGGGCAAGCATTCGAAGCTATGTGTGGTAGGGAAATTGACCACAGTTGGCGTGTTTAAATGCTTAAAAAACATTTTGATGACTTGCAACGCAGACTAGATGTGGTTATGCCATTTTTAGTGCAATTTAAGGCGCCCATTATTAGCATAAACGCTATGTTGCTCGTAATTGTTATTTTCGTCATCCCCAGAACTGGCAGATTTTCTGGAACAACCACTGCAAAGGTGCCCACTGTGACACAGCCGCCGAGAATGGCAGTGAGATGGTTTAGCATTGGTCTGCAGCATAGAAGGCAGAGTGAGTGCTCCGCAATGGTTTCTAGTGCTGACCAGTCGGGCACGAGAAGCGTAATAATGTGGCAGCACGTGCTTAGGGGACACGACGGTAAACAGTGCCCGCGGGGTTATACACTAAACAGATGCCTGGAAATAAGGAAAAACTGGAAAGCCTGGAAAAACTGGAAATAAGGGTATGTCAGTGAGCAGAGGATTGTACTTTGCCAGGAGTCACTGTGCCGCCGCTCGCCCCTTCCCTTCGCTCTCTCTATAAGCCAGAAGTTGCGCCCCTTACCGCTCTCCAATTGGCTAGTATCTGATGCCACTTCCGGGAGTTGAGCGACTTGTTCTGGCTACCCAGAACCAAGCGATTCGATGAGTGATTTGGCCCTCGGCGAAAATAGTTTGCGAAAATCTATTGCGAAATCGGCGAAAATCGGCGAAAATCTATTGCAAAATCACTCTATGTGGTTAGCGCTTTATAGGCAGTGAGCGAAAGTGGTATGGCCGGTTACGTAAAAATAAAAAAAAAAGACTGCTCTCTACACGAGTTGTGTTTCCTCTGCACGGAACTTTAGTGACAGTTGCCTTTCCGTGTGCACGAAACTCGACACTTTTTTCTTCGCTTAATAATTCACACTGACTCTGGCTAGTCAGTGAGTGGAAGCTATTTGGCAGGTTCTGTAAAAATAAAAAAAAGACTGCTCTCAACGCGAGTTGTGTTTCCTCTGGACGAAACTTTAGTGACAGTTGCCTTTCCTTCTGGACGGAAGTCGACACTTTTCTCTTCGGGTTCCGTCCAGACGGAATGGCAACTGTCACTAAACTTCTGTCCAGAGGAAACGTAACTCTCGTTGAGAGCAGTCTATTTTGATATTTACCCAACCGGCCAAACCTCTTCTGCTCACTGACTAGCCTGATTCACTGTTAATCCTTGGTAATAATTACAGGAGATCGGGCGTAACTAGTGATGGCTACGTTGGCCTTTGCTCTCTTGAGTACAAAATTTTGACCTACCGCTCTCACCGCGTCAATTGTAAAGTGGGCGCGAAGTTAGCTGTTACAAAACGCTGGCACAACTACGCAAAAAAAGCCTGTCTAGGGGGAATCGAACCCGGTGCGATGGTGCCATTATCCGGGGCGCAACCCCTACACCAAATATGAATACTCAAGATGGCGTCTAATCAGCTGTTTTCAGTTTCATCTGGACGAAACTGTACAAATTTCACACCGGCTCCGTCTGGACGGAACGCTAAGCTCTCAGTTGTATTCCGCCTGGACGGAAGGATAACCCGCAGCGCTCCGTTCAGTCTGGACGGAACTTTAGCACTTGTATATCGTTCCGTCTGGACGGAACACTAGCCACAGCCTTTGTTGAAATGGCTCTTCATCATTGAAAACTACGTGTTGACGAAAAAAAGCGGCTTTGTCTGTTCAACACAAACATCGAGATGCAACTCTTGCTGAGTTCAAACGAAGGACTCTTCTAAGTTCCAAAAATGTTTTCTGGACATTCCCAGCCCCCTTATACTTAATAATAAATCCCCATTCATTAAACCCGTATGTATTGTTACTTTCGATGTGTTTCTTTGTGCAAATAAAATATTTATTTTCGTGCATACGAGCGAAGTTCTGTTTGCACATCTGAAAAGAAGTATCATGACTGCGCATTTAAATACCCAAGTGGAAAGCGCTATACATGTTCTACTTCTTATAGACAAGCACCACAGTTGCACTTAGGCTTGTCCGGAATACGTTCGCTGCTCCCTGAAAAATTTAGTCTAGGAGCGTTTAGCTGGGTTTTTTTTCTCTGCAGATAATATGTTGCCGGTGGTGCTAATATTCGTATAATATACGTAGTTTGATGTGAGTGTAAGATTGCTCATATTGTAAGGGCCTTGGGTACTCGGTGAGGTAAGGCGTTTATTTTACGACTAAGCCGTCTCGGAACACCGGTCCAGCAACCAACGAAGATGATCCGTCTCGTAGAAGACGAAGCGTTCCTCGATGTGTTTGGTGATGGGGATAATGGAGCAGTGAAATAAATGATTTTCTACGCTTCGGAGCTTCGCGCTCACACTTATTCCCTTTCCTTCACGAGGTCGCGCAACTGGAGCGCTTCCGAGCGAAAGCAATCGCGTGGAGGAGACGGCGGGTCATTGAACTGGAGCTCTTCGCGGATGATTTGACGTATGAGGGCGCGTAGGTCCACGTCCCCCTGTGGTTGCATAGCAAGACCATTTGGTTGCAGACGGACGGCCTGCAGTTCGTCCAGGCGCTGACAGGTTGTCCGGATATCGCTGATGGTCGACGGATTTTGAATTACGAGGGCGTTGAAGGCAAAAGGTGCCTTGCCCTTCAGGACATGGCGAACCTTGTCGGCCTCCGGCATGTTTGCATCCACACGGCGACATAGAGCGAGAACGTCCTTATGTAAGACGTATACGTCTCCTTAGGGGCTTGAAGGCGACTGGCCAGCTTCCTTTTCGCCATGTCTGACCGAGCGGTTGGCCTACCGAATATCTGGCGCAGCTCCTGACAAAAGGTGGTCCAGTCGGCGAGCCGGTGGTTGTTGTTCAGAAACCATGTTTGTGCCACCTTGTCCAAGCAAAACCCAACGTTCTGTAGCTTCGCCACGTCATCCGAACGGTTAAACGCACTGCCTCGAGTAAACTGATCCAGCCAGTCTTCAACGTCTTCATGGTAGAGCCCGGCGAAATGAGGAGGATCGCGCTGGCAGCTGGTGATAGCAAATGCCAGAGACGCAGCAGGGGAGGTGCCAGCGCGACTGCTTCCGGCCTGACGCTCCATCGCTGCTACAGGCAATCGCCTACCTGAACGGAGCTCCAGGGGTCTGCTTGGAAGGCGTTGAGGACGGGATCGAGCGCAACCTCCACCACTTGTAAAGGCCTTGGGTACTCGGTGAGGTAAGGCGTTTATTTTACGACTAGGCCGTCTCGGAACACCGGTCCAGCCACCAACGAAGATGATCCGTCTCGTGGAAGACGAAGCGTTCCTCGATGTGTTTGGTGTTGGGGATAATGGAGCAGTGAAATAAATGATTTTCTACGCTTCGGAGCTTCGCGCTCACAATAATATTTCTCCTTACGATTATCCGACTGTATATTTTAATTAAAAAACTAAAATGTAACGCGAATGTAACGACTCGTTACAATGTTCGAAGTGTAACTGGAACGCGTTCTTTCCTCAATATAGGAGCTCGTAATGAGAACTCGTATCAATATTGAGATGGAACGAGGAACGAGCTTTTCTTCCTATTTTAGAGGAACGTGTACAACACTCGTTCCCCGCAAACGCTATAATACAGCCAACCTAGAATATAGAGGCCGGAAGAGGGCGAAGAAGCAAGTGCTCTGGCGAATTGTTAGCGACGGAAAAACTTCCTGAACACTCAGCAAGCTTGTGTGTTTTAAAGACTTTTAAACGCCTTTGCACTCTGGCTTGCAAACTAGAAATTGAATTTCGTTGATGCATGGTGGAAGATAGTTCCTAAGGATAGCGCATACTGAGCCGTGAATGCAAAGTGGAGTGACGTTGATACATGACGATGGTGCGACAGCAGTAGAACCGAACTGTTCTGTAAGCGGATGCACTGAAGTTTTATTAAAAACACCTGATAAAGGATGGGCATCGTTGAGGTTGAAGTTTCTGCGATCGGCTGTTGGGTATGATTGAAAGCTGCGCGGTTGTGGCGTTGGAAGCTTTAGGTTAAGGGGGACCCACCTGTTAACATTCTTCAGGGACTTACTTCTCCACAAGTTTGAAACCCAGCTAGCACCCACGCAAGTTTTATAAAAATACAGAAAGATGCATGACGGCATAGTTAGCCTATTTTATATATATGTCCCTTCCCTACTGAAATTAAAAAATAGAACTCTCGCATGGAAGACGGCTAGCGCTATCTAAGGGAAACTGGATACACTAAAATGCATTCCTTGTTTATTTTTTGTTTCAGTAAAGTTGTCGGTCTACTTTTTAAAAAGAAGAAACCAGGCTACTAGGAACTGTTTAGTAGATTCGTAACACTCTTCGTGTTAGTACACCATGTTTTTAACTCCGTGGTTCGTGAATAAGTCCCATAGGATTGTCACCAGGAGAGTCCCCGTGAAGTAATGATCCTTCCACGTAAAATGTGCCTTTCTCGTGTTTTCTTTTTTGAGAATGTCTCAAAACGATTCGTCGAAGGAATGATAAAACTCTTGTAAGCATCGCAGAAAGCTACATTTTGTCATCGATTTATCTGTTGCATAAAACGTGCATATTTTTTACCAAGTTACATTTCCCAACACGGATTTGCTGCTGTAATCATGGTTACCTCTTCTGGCCCCATAGCATGACACACAAAACTTTTACTTTGTTTGGCAGGTTTGCAGAACATTTATCGCTTCTACGCTCATACAGGTTGGTGAGACTGATAATGTCCAACATAAAAAACTCCCAAGCATTTCCCCGAGGGTGAACATGGTTAAGTGCGAATGCACGGGGTGATGCTATGAGGGGGAGTAAAGTTAAAATCCGTTGGCATTCGCCCGGGAGCGCGCGCGAGCCGACCCACGGAGGTCTGGCAGTTTATCGCTGCATATATAGGGGGGTACGCCGCGCCGAGCGCGCCGAGCCAGGTGGCTGAGAGAGGAGGCGAGCGCAAGGGGAGAGGGACAGCGGCGCACGGCAGCTGCAGCCGAGCGAGGCGGAGAGGAGAGAGTGTGACGTCACGATGGAGAGAGAGGCGCGCGACAGCTGCTGGAGAGAGGAGGCGCGCTGTGACGTCATACCATGACGTCACGGCGCGAGGAGCGGTGCGGGGAGTGGCGCGCACCCGCGCAGCCACGGCGAGGAGGCGGAGCGAGCGCGGTCACGTGGTGAAGTGACGTCACCGCGCCGTTGCTACCAACGCTCCTCTCCGCTCCACGCCGTTGCTAGGGAGAGGAGGACTGCGGATGCCGCCGCCGCCGCCGCCGCCACCGGCGGTGGAAGGTTTGGGGTCGCTTATAAAGTGCATTCGCACTTAAAAAAGCGACCGATATTTCCAGAGACAGTTCAGACTGAATAACAGGAAGGTTGGGACCTCGTATTTTATTGTAGCAAAATATTCACAACGCGGCAGATGGGTGACATACACATAAGCAGGGCAACATGCAGTTGCTTCATGGCCGTGTAACCTCTGTTCGGCCACCGCTGATTTGCTAAGTTCAGCAATGTCGTACATAATCCAAGGAATAAAAAGAGTACGAAGGACGGTGCCCCAAAAAGGCGATGCGAACACGTGCGAGATGAGTTGCGCAAGTGTATTTGTCTCCTTTCTAGAGTCCCCTCCACCGGGCTCTTTTCATGGCTTCCATTACCCCTGCGTTCCCGCTGTAAACATAATATTTTATTCGTGGCACTTTAAGATATAGCCGCTGACTAAAGACGCTCACTAAATTATTAGAATTCTACCTTAGCAAACCGAATGAAAGTGCTGGCATCCCGAATAATGACCGATCCACCATGGTAACACGGTAATGAATAACGAAACCTGGTGCAATTCGACCCGAGTCTGCATCTTCATATATACGGTTCAGTTCACTATTTTGTGGTACGAATACCTGAATGCGCACCCAAGAAAAGTATCCCTACGACATGGTTCTCGCTACGTTCGTAGTACTTGCCGCAGGAGGCCTCTTAATCGGTAATGTTCTGTCATAATAGTACACTCACTGGGAAACTATTTTAACAATTGACAGTAGTGCACTGCCGTGAAAGGTGATATGGAGATGATTGGTGAACGTTTTCTGTCAGAACATACGTTGGCGTCGCTGTTATAGTCGAAAGTAAAAATAGTGCATCCTTTTTATTGCTCGTCTAGTACGTATAATACGACTAAATGGAATACAAGCCGATATGTCTTTTTTTCTCATTTACAAACACGATAAGATAATGAATTTACGTTGAAGTTCCCTCCGAGTTTTTCATCTGCATATGTTCGCTGATTTGACCATTTTAAGACTTTTTCAGGGGGTCGCAAACACAGCCGACACCGTTTCAGTGATGAGTGGGGACGTTCTGATTGTGCCGCCTCGGATTTCATTCATGCACTCCTTGAGTGCTAACACCGATGCTGTCGTTCTTCATCGATAAAGCTTCATTTACACCTTATTGCGTGAAATGGTACATACTATGCAGCCCATGCAAATGGCAGAGCAATCAGCCACATCCGTCGCCACCAAAAGGCTTGAAGCACATGCATGAAGCAGTGAACGGCCCACGAAAATTGGCAGTCAACGCTGCCAGCTGCGATGCCAAATTGGATTAGTAAAGGCATGAAGCAATATTTATATAAGAAAACAGATTAAGAAAGCTCACCTTCACAGGAGAACCAATGGGTCGTCACCCTGACTTCTGTTCTTCTTCTCCAAGACCTTCAAGCGGCACATACCCGTATGGGGGATATGCCCCTTGGACGCATGAGATCCAAAACCGATGTTTCAGTACTGCCAAAAGAAAAAAGTTTCCATCATCTAGTGGAGTATATACACTTCGGCGATAGGACGCCAGCACCAGGCTTTCAAGCGTCTTTTATCCCAACTGTGCATGAGTAGTTCACGTTAACAGTAGGAGCGCCAGGAGGGAATCTGATTCCGGCATCTCGGAATGTTTCAATACTCCTGTGTGAAAGTCTGGTTTACAGGCTAGTGATAAAGGCAGTATAAAAACGGCTACCAGAAGTCTACAAACATGCGGTGTATGGTTTTTCATTGCAAATGCGGCCTTCGTAAAAATAAATCCCGAGCTCAAGCATCGTCATCGATAACAAACTGAGTTTGCGAGCGAGTACCCCTGCTTGACAGAGCAATGACGAGATGGAGATGAAAAAATGAACTGAGTACCGAGAAATATATTTTACCTTCACTTCACAATAATGACAATGGCACTGAGGTCCCAATCTGGGTTAACGCTCAGCGAGGACTGGAAGGAATGTACAGCTGATTTTATTGGGTACTGGTTGTATTGTTGCCATCAAGCTTATAGTATCCCCCACCGTCTTGTATTGTCTAAAATTGTCTAAAATGAACGGATACAACAACAAAAAACGCCACGCATTGTTCTTTAAAGTAGCTGTGGTGTTCAGCTGAACTGGGGTATACCGGGCTCATGTGTAGCTAGTGCTGAAAACAGTAACGCACACTTATAGTAAGTTTGTAACAATACCTGCGATTTTAATACATTTTAGTGAGCTTGAAATTGACCGCTGAATTAGAACACCGCAGGTAATCTGGCAATTTAAAATTTTACTTTAAACTTATACAATGTCACCTTGTCACCTTCCAGAACTTGACACGTCCAGAAGCAAGTTGTGGTCATAGTGAATCTTGAAATAAAAGTCATACCTTAAGAGCGAGTGTGATACCAATGAATATCAACAACATCGGACATACGTTTCTAATGCGTTCATTACATAAGTTCGGAGAACACTCATCAAAAAGCACGGTCATTGACATTGCAAACAATCGCCTCGCTCACATTTACTGCTATTCCTGTAAAAAGGGTCCCCTGTTATTCTTCTCTCTCAAGATTTTATTTCAAACATGAAAACCGTTAGTGGGACTGCAAAGTTGCTGTGAAGCTGACTGGGTGTTCGCCGTGCTCGCAAATACATCTTTGATCTAAATAAGAGGGATCTCCCTATTTATCCACATGATTTTGAAAGAAAAATTAGAGCAGCGCCAATAACTAGATAGATTAGATGCGTTCATGCTGATAAGCCTTGACATACGGTCTGCGCACTTCTTGCACGGCAGCTCCCCCTTTCGTTAAACATTATGCACAGTAAGTGGCACTGTTTCAATTTCTGGAAGTTTTCGTTTTTTTATTTAATTTTTTTTTTTTACAAATACTGCTGTCTCACAGTTCGAGACATTGCAGGAGTGGGTCCATAACAGTGAATACATAGTAAACTAACAGAACACATGGTTTGGTAGTTCATTCAAAAAACTATTTGTTGGCAACTTCCGGAGAGAAACATCCAGATTATTCCACAATTCAACTGTGAAAGGCAAAAATGAAAACTTAAAACAATCTAGAAATGGCATTACGGGCGTAATGTTAATAGGGTTTGACCTGCGAGTGTTTGCACCGGAGTTTGCAAAGGAAATGGGTATGTCAATGGTGATTATCTTGTTCACGATTTTATGTAAAGTGCCGATACGCTCACAAGTACGTCTGTGTTCCAGTGATTTGAGTGATAGACGTATAGCGTGTGACGAAGGCGAAAAATTCTGAGCATAACGGCGATATATGAATCTTATAGCTTTTTTTTGAACACCTTCTAGTTGTGCTATGTCGCATGCGCAGTGAGGTGACCAGACAACAGAGGCGTATTCAAGAACAGGCCGTATCAGGGATTTGTATGCTGTTAGTTTGCAATCGTGAGTTGCATCTTTTAACTTTCGCTTCAAGAAGCCCAATTTCCGAAGCGCTTTTGAGCAAACTAAGTTTATATGTTTATGCCATTTTAAGTTCGTTGAGAGTGTTACGCCAAGGTACTTGAATTCGTTAACATGCTTCATGTTCTGACCATAGGAAAAACGTAGGGGTTCCTTCTTGTTTGTGAATGTCATGCTTACCGTTTCGTTAAAGTTTAGTGCTATTTGCCACGTTGAGCTCCAAGTACAGAAAGAAGAAAAAACATTATTTAACTGTATTTGGTCACGGGAGGTACTAATACAAGAATAGAGGACGCAGTCGTCGGCGTACAGACGGAGTTTGACTGGTGTGTTTTTTGTTATTTGAACAACATCGTTCAGATAAATTAGGAAAAGGAGTGGCCCAAGGACCGAGCCCTGCGGCACAACCGATGTGACAGGGAGGGATGACGAATGCGAATTGTTAAACGCGACAAACTGCTGCCTTAAATTTAGGTAATCTGATAGCCAAGATAACAAGCGAATGCCGTGAGTGCCGCGTAGAAAGGCTTTTAATTTGAGGAGAAGTTTTTTGTGGCAAACAGTATCAAAAGCTTTCGAGTAGTCAATAAAAATGGCGTCCACTTGACCGCGATCGTTTAAAGTCGAAGCGATGTCATGCGTAAACCCTAGCAACTGCGTGACTGTCGAAAATCCTGCACGAAAGCCATGCTGATTTTGGGAGAGGAGGTTGTTTTCAGTTAAATATGTGACTAAATGTTTGGGAATAATGTGCTCTAGAATTTTACAGCATGTGCGGATTAACGAAATAGGTCGATAGCTCGGAATGAATTGTTTTCCCAGATTTAAACACCGGAACAACTTTCGCATTTTTCCAAATCTGCGGTACAATTCCTGTTTCAAGGGATCTCTGAAAAATGACTGTTAAATATTTAGCATTCCATTCAGCGTAACGTTTTAAAAATGTGTTTGGGATGTTATCAGCGCAAGCACTCTTATTTGTTTCGATGTTCAGTAGTAGATTAACAACTCCAGCGTAACTAATCTGTAGTTCTGGGAAGGCAGGCAATGTACTGTCAAGACCAAAAGCGGGACTGGTACCATCATCTATGCTAAACACTAATTTGAAATAACCATTGAATGCTTCAGAGATAGTTAAGGAATCCGAAGAGGGCTGCTCGTTCACAATAAGTAAGGAAGATGTCGGGCCGGCAGGATTAAAAGTTTTCCAGAATTTAGATGGGTCGTTTTTCATAAAGGTTGTTAGCGAAGTTTCATAGTAGAATTTGCGGGCAGCATGCATTTTTTCTCTTAGCTCTGTTTTCAGAGAGTTCAGTAAATTCTGGTTATTAAGAAGAGTTTTACGATGCCTTCGAAGTCGCTTGATTCGCCGAGTAAGCTGAATAATTTCTCTGTTTAGCCAAGGATGCCGAGTGTTTCGTTTTAGGCACTTCTGTGGGACATATGTGTGCATGCAGTGTTCAACAATCTTATAAAACTGCTCAACTAACAAGTCCACATGACATTGGTTGCTATTTAACAAGAAATCATCAAAAGATGCTGCTAGAACTGCAAGAATTGAATTGTCGTGCGCGTGGGTAAAATCTGCAACCGTTTTGTACGTCGGAAGTTTAGGTTCACAGGCAACATTCAAGCTAAGAACGACTGCCTTGTGGTCAGATACACCATCCACTTCTTCACATTCAAATCCATTCTGCTGTACAGCCTCATTTAAGAATACAAGGTCTAAAATGGCATTTTCCCGTGTAGGAACATCGACTACTTGGGTAAGATCAAAGGACACAACAAGATCAATTAAAGCTTCACTGAGTGCCCTATCGCGACCAGTGGGTAAGAGTGAATTCCAGTCAACATGCGGTACATTTAAATCACCACATAAAATCAGTTTTAATTTGTGAAGCCTGTTTTTCAAAATATATTCACTAATAGCAGGAAAAACAACGTGGTCAGCACCAGGAGGCCGGTATATTACACCTAATACGGTTGTTTTCCCCCCAAGGCTGATTTTGCACCATACGGATTCTGACTCGGGAAGGTCGGGTAACGGATAGAATTTCAAACTATTCTTTAAGAAGATGGGGACACCGCCACCGCGGCTGTCCGCTCTGTCTTTACGTAGTACCGAGTAACCCGGGGGTAGAAATTCAGCCTCGGGAATAGTATTATTTAACCATGTCTCAGTGACACAAATTAGTGATGGGGCGTAAGTTTGGATGAGCCAATTAAAATCTACATTCTTATTCACCAAACTGCGAGCATTTACGTTCAGAAGCACTAACTTACTCTGGCTTCCGGAAAGTCATTCATTGCTACGGGGAACACGAGTGCTAGACGCTTCAACAACTGACTTGGTGACGTCGTCCCAGACGTAGCGAACACTGTCAATAACTAACTGATCGTACTGTAGGCGTACTTTTTCGGCTGCTTTTCTGAAGTCAGCAGAGTGCTGCCATAGTTCCTTGCGGATTTGTCGTTCCCTGACTGAAAAATCTTCGTTGATGAAGACATCCGTTCCTTTTAATTTGCTAGCATTACTTAAGATCTCAGTTTTTGTTCGGAAATCGAGTAGCTTTATAATAACTGGCCTTGGATTTTCGCTTCTGCGTGTTCCGAGGCGATGGCACCGTTCGATGTTGTCACATTGAATATTAAGCTTCGTTGATATAAGGTTCACGACCGACGGTAGTAGCTGCTCGGGTTTCTCATCACGTGGTTCCAGCAATCCATGTATGACAAGGTTATTCCGTCGTGATCGATTTTCCAAGTCGTCGTTTTTGCGATCAAGTGTGTGCGCTGCTTTAGTTAGATCGTTCGTTTTAATCTCTAATTCCGGTACACGTTTTACAAGATCGTCGTTATCAGTGACACTAGACTCCAATTTGTTAGACGGGCTTCGAACGCTGCAACCCTTGTGGTGAGGGCTAATATATCTTCGATAATGCGTGTTTGCCCAGCAAGCAATTCCAATAACATATGTTCAGTTTTGGATGTAGGGCCGGGATTGGTCTCGACATCACCAGACAAAAGTAACAAAAATCTTAAGGAAAGTTTTACACTAGTGACAACACTCAAAAGCCATGCGCAAGTAGGGTCCGGCAGAAGCAGCAAAAAACGGTTGTCACTTCTATGGCATTTATACCGGTAGGGATTTCCTACCTGCAAAATGAAGCAGAAGACACTGTAGCGCCTGCACTTCATGCCGCTGCCGGACCCACTGAAGGGGAGCGTCGGCGACGATGCTTTTATGTCCGTTTGCCTCCAGGTAGGTGTCGCTGCCGTCCCACGCCGTGTGCAATTTGGCCAGCTGATCATGGACCAGCCGACGGGCGAGCACCACGTGGCAGCGTGCACGTCCCAGAGAGTCGATGATTTGGCGCATGTGCTGTTATTGAAGGGTTCGTCATGCTGTTTGGAGGGCGCGTTGCAAGCGTGGCTTTCGGAAGGGGCATGCAAGTGCATGTAACAGTCTAACTAAGTTTTCGTTCTTGCGAAGCTTAACACACTTTATGTATGAAAATGTTTACATAGCAACAAACGATGTCATCTGAAGGGACGAGTGCTTACAAAACTAGGATGGAAACAAGAACGAATATAACCAAGCAACGAGTTAGAAAAAGACACACCAATGCTTACAGTTCTGTACCAAGTGTACATATGTTTAAAAACAGTCTAACAAATTGTGTGCTCAATGCATATACAATTAAGTGCTGAATTGCCCATGCGAGTCGTCAACGTCCAATGGCGCTGCAGAGGTAACACGTCATTGTATCTTCAAATGCTTCCGCAGAGCGACAATAGCGTTCGTGAATGGCCCCGAAGAACTTCTAGAGGTCCTGCTGCTCACTTCGGACTCATCTGACTCTCTAGGGTGCTGTTGAATACATCCGAAGAGCGGACTCTTGTACGGCCGCCATCGTTGGTTGTACTTGGCTTTTGAGTGCTGTTGAAGGCCACCGAGAAACGACTTAGCGCTGCACTGCTTGCTCCTGCTAAGGTTAGATTTTCAATCTCGTTGAAGTTGGCTGGAGCAAAAGTTGGCTCCACAGTGCCCTGGCGGATTTCATTGATTGTACGGGTTGTCATCGGCCTTGTCGTTGTCGTTGTCGTCGTCGATGTCGATAGCCTTGTTACCTCAGATGAGTTCCAATTCGGCATTGCGGAGACGTTCCACGGGATGCGGGCGTCAGTCACGTTGAGCCTTGCACGCAGACCGTAGGGAGTGAGCACATGGGTCAGGTACTCGAACAATATCCCTTGCAGCCAGCTGCCCGTCTGCACCGATACGAACGTGGTGCTCACGCATTTCCCGGACTGCATTGCAGAGCAACATGCCAGAAACAGTTAGTAATTTGTGCTGCCGAAAGGGTCACGGCAAATAAGCATCGATAAATCGATGTTGGGGTTGGTTTCTGGAAGCGTGTCAAACTGTGCGGTCACATAACAACGCTCTTCTCAAGTTTGCGGTATTGAAATTGGTTAACATCATCCTATAAACCGCAGCAGAAGGATCTTACATTACGGCTGCCAATCGCGTTTATAAGCATAACGCACTATCCTAGCGTGCGATCTCTCTTGGCGCATGTTGCATCTCCAGAAAGAGTATTAGCTGTCCCGAGTTATCCCAGTGCGCAGATCAGTTGTGGATAAACGTTTGTTAAAAACACCCGTGTGTCGTGATTTAGGCGCGCGTTAGCAATCCCCGGGTGGTGAAGAGTAATGCAGGTTCTCTTACTACGAGACGTCTCTGGTGTAGCCCCGCCACGTTAAAACCCCGCAGTTTTACTTTTTGTTGATAAAAATTTGTTACGCGCATGTTCAGCTTGCTCAGAATACAGGTGGCAGTTCCTACAGGATTGCTACGAAAGGCGCATTCAAGTCAGAGGAAAGTTTATACCAGGCGCTTTATATTCGCTTGGTTGTCTGCGTTTGTCTTGCGTCGTATGGCGGGGTTAAGCGCTCCATGCCAGTTCCGCTCACGCTGTAAAAACACTTCAACACAGCAAAGAATGGTAGAACTGGAAGGAAGCTACAACTTAGAAAGCATTTTCGGTGTGATATTGAAGTGCCAACCGGAAAGGGATTCATCTTGTTTCCTCGGCCAAGTCAAGTTGAACGAGTCTACCTAACATGCAGCGTTTACATACGAATTGAGTTAAAGTTGGCCTTAGCATCACCATTGTTGCCATTCCCGTTTGAGTTTGGACTGCACTATGATGAACACAAAACATGAAGGAAAAACTCTGGGAAATATCCTAATATTGGAGGTTGCGGATACATTCCTTATCTGCGAGGCAGAAGTGGATTTCGTTTTGGTCATGTTTGCTTCGTCCATGCCCTGTTTGGAGGCGTCCTTACATATTCGCCTCATCATTCCAAGACGCCAATCTGAAATTTTGGTGCCAAGGTCGAACGCAAAAACGAAAGCAACGTCGGTTTCACGTCGGTTCACCCCTCTTGTACAAACGAAGAAGCATAGGAATGAGGTGCGGCGCTGTAGGCTGCCAATGAATTGTTTAGACCATCTGGAAATCGTTACGTAAGCCGTAATGTTCCCCATGTTGGTTTTCGCACCCAGCATTCGTCAATACTTCAGCCTCCGCAATTCTCCATGGGGGCATAACCCTGCAAATACCAATGGCATATATTAATTAGAAAATGCATTGCGGAAGCGAAGAAAGAGAAAATCATCCGCTTAACAATTAAAGAGAAATTGAACGAACCCAAATGTGAACGTATACCCACAGTGGTGGCTCAGAGGCTGTGAAGTTGTGCTGCTGAGCGCAAGGATGCGCGTTCGATGCCCGGCCCCGGTGGTCGCATTTATGACGGAGGCGGAAAGCGAAAACGCCCGTGTGTTCGAGATGTTAGCGCAAGTTAAAGATCCCTATGTGGTCAGATTTATAATGCGACTGCATCTCATTCACTCGCCTTGTCCCTGCATCTGGCGTCGTCGGCGTCCGCCCCTCCCCCATTCTCCTCGGCGCGCGAGCTGCGCTCTCCGTCGCTCACCCCCTCTCTTCTCCGATGCCCCTCTCTCGCGAGGGGCATTGGATTGGATTGGAATGGATTGGCTTGGCTTGGAATGGATTTGGATTGGATTGGAATAAAGTGGATTGTGTTAGATTGTGCTCCGTCATAGTTACGGCAGACGCACTGGCGCCGGCGCATGTGCAGTACTCTCTCTCGCCCCGGTCTCCTCTCCTTCGGGCGCGCTGCACATATAACCGGTGTGCCGCTCTCCGGCGGCCTTTCGGTCGACGGTTGCTCTCCGCTTGCGCTTGAACCCCCCTCAGCGTCGCATCACACCATGGTTCCCGCGAGGGGAGATGGGCGTAATTTTTTTCTGGGGCCCTCCACTACGGCGCGTCTCATCGCTTATACAGCGTCGGCACGTTAAACCCAACATTAAATCAATCAAACAAATATGCAGGTGTTGGTACATATCGGTATATGAGAACGTGATGCCCTGTCAGCCTTTAAAAACAAAAGATGCCATCTTTGATATTTTAATGCAGCAAACATAGGTGGGCTGCTTGTCACAGGATTTCATGTCACCCCTGCCATTCGTCTAAACCAGCGAGGGACCGGATCAGGACTTCTCAGTTACTTTAACCCACGGGAACCCTAATAACAAGGCACAGCCCGTCAGGTGCCCCAAAAGAAAAAAATGATTCCGCTCCTTGCCTAGGATTGCTTCAAGGCGCGTTCACACTTGCGACTGGAGCAATAGAAGCGACGCGATTTCGGTTGCCTTAGTACCCTGCGGTCTCTTTCGTTGTTTATACTTAGCCAATTTCTGTCGCCGCGGCAGGAATCGCATCGCTTTCGTCGCAAGTGTGAACGGGCCTTTAGTGTACAAATGAATGCAAGGCCCGTCACCAACAATGTCGCCATAGACGTCGCTCAAAAGGCTTTATTTTGCACCACGACGGTTTTGAATCGGCGAGAGCTGAGGAAAAAACCTTTGTCATTAAGAATACACCCTGGCAAAAGAAAATATGGATATGTTCAATGTGGTCAAATGATTGTTTTTAAACCGAAGCTTTTTATGCCACCCTTTCACCGTAGAACGCAAAACCAAAACGCAGCGCAGGAAAGTCAACTTTACACACTGGGTTTTTGCACAGAGTACATGGCGATGACGGTAGTGATGAAACGTGAAGTCCTTCAATTGAAAAACCCTTCCCGTGGTCGCAATCGAACCTGATGGCCCCACGTTATGAAGCCGACGTCGATCCAACTGGGCTTTTCGAATGCGGTCGAAGAATGGTGGGTCTTGGACTTTGACTGAAGTTGCATGGCGGAAAGCTTCGCGTTTTAACAGTATTTCTTTTTAGAAAGGAGCTTTGATTTATTTAACGGCGGAACTGTTGTTTCTACGGTAATGTGTGGGCCATAACGGGTTAAAGATACCAAGAAAATTCCGAGCGCTCATGAACGCCTGCCTCGGAGCTACCACCAAGCGTCCCCGGATTGCGAAGTGGCTTTAGGAAAAAAAACAAAACTGGCGAAGACCCTGAGGAGCGGCTGGCATTGCCGAGCAGCTAATAACGCCACAGCCGGAGCAACACCTGTTCCCCGGAAGCCCGGTGCGACTAGAGAAACACGTCGCATTCCTCGTGCACGTACGTACGCGCCGCCGCTGTGCCCCTGGTGTCGTCAGACGCTCCCGCGCATCTAATCGTTGGCATAAGCAACACGATGATATCATTGCATACCACGATGATTACTACTAGCACAGTGCAAAGCGAGAACGGAGCATGTCAATAAACAATTTAAAACTTGTACAAATGCGAGGCGATGTGTCATCAAGTGTTCACGTTGAAAAAAATCCTTTAGCTCGCTATGGTTCAACCCTTGCGCGACTTGGTGCAAGCTTCACCACTTTTTTTGCGATGTACGATCGTCTGGATGCACACAGGCAGGCGAGAAGTGACGGGAATCGTTAGTTTCGGGGCCGCGTTGATAAGGGATAATCACCATTACGGATCCCGTGGTGCGCGTACGCACGTGGGCACCTTTCCCGCGATGGATCTCCTTTTCGCAAGGACATAATGGTCCTTCATAAAGATTGAAAGTGAGGCTCATCGTCCCGCCACGGCAATGGGAGGTGTTTTTGCAGTAAAGAAGGTACGTATTTCAGAAACGTATTGCACGAGCGCGTTTCAAGCTAGAAGGGGCAGTTAACTGGGTGCCGGACGGTGAACACAGTCGCATAGATAGTCGAATTTTTAAGGTATCCGAGATATAATCGAATGGTATGGGTTTATTCCTCACCCTGGAGGCCTGTTTTCCGTCAATGTGTTTCAACATAAACTCAAAATGTTAACTAAACGAATAGCAGTAAACAGCCAGACCATTTCTACACAAATGAATAAATACATAGCTATATTAATGCCTAACTATAAGTAGATATCAACATAAATATACAAGCTAACAAAATTGAACGAGGAAGCGACCAGGAGCTTTGCCGACGTTTCAGAAAAGGACTTGTCTACATCAAGGAAAGAGACAAGAGACTTGCCTTCAGCAGGGCAACACTTGCCTTGACGAAGGCAAGTTTCATTGACGAAGCATTGGCAAAAAAGGTGGTCACAACCTTGTTCGATGTTTTATTTTCTTGTGTCCCCCACCGTTTTCCAAGTTTTATTGCTGCCTAGATAATTATCTATCTATCTATCTATCTATCTATCTATCTATCTATCTATCTATCTATCTATCTCTCTCTCTCTCTCTCTCTCTCTCTATATATATATATATATATATATATATATATATATATATATATATATATAAATATATAAATCTGGAGAACGATAAACTCACAAAGCGCGCAGAAAAAGTATAAGTGAAGAGTCGGATACACAGCAAGAACAATAACAAACAATGTTTACTTACGTAGCGGCAACGGGACTTGCCTTCATCAGAGTAAAGTTACATAATTTTACTGTGTAACTTGAAAGTAAAATCATGTAACTTTACTCTGATGAAGGCAAGTCCCGTTGCCGCTACGTAAGTAAACATTGTTTGTTATTGTTCTTGCTGTGTATCCGACTCTTTACTTATACTATAAATATATATATATATATATATATATATATATATATATATATATATATATAAATATATATATATATATATATATATATATATATATATATATATATATATATATATATATATATATATAGGAAATGAGGGGCGCGGTGAATTAAGACAGAATAAGAAAACCTCCGAAAGCAAAGGGGGGAATGCGGTAGGTCATAGAAACAGATGAGGAATTTTTTGAGTCATTCAGAAAGTGGTGAAATGCCCGCCGGGTGGGATCCGAACCAATGACCTCCAGAATACCGGTCTTGTGCGATGACCACTACGCTACCGGCGGGGCTGTTTCCCAAATACTTTCTCGGGTATTTATGTTAAGGCATTTTTTGTTTCCTCCACTTGGGGGTGGTAGCCAGCGCCACTCGAAGTACTCGGGGTGAAGGGAACGTCCCCTTCCCTTTACCCTGGGAAGGGAAGAAAAATACAAAGGTTATGAGAGGGTATAATTGGGAAAGCGGTGGCAGCTAAGGCAGCGCCGCTGCCACAGGAAGCTTTTCATTCCGATCTTGTCCCAACTAGCACAACCAACATATAGGTTGGGAGACCATGACGAGAATGGGCCGAAAATATTTTTCACATGTTAAGATCCTTTATTTTAAGGCCCGCCCTCCAGGTCAAGGCATGGCCGTCGCCCCTTACTTGCAGCGAAAACGTCCTCACCAGTTAAAAAACAGCGCCAAAAAACGATACGAGAGGGAGTCAAGACAAACACCGCACTGAACTGCCAACTGAGGTTTATTTAGAAGAACAATGAATATATACTATAATCAAAAACAAGGAGGACAGAAGGAAATTCATAACACAAACACACAAAAAATGAAAGTTCATTGTGGAAATGAAAGCAGCCACGTGTAATGCGTTGATCATAATCCTAGGTATCTTATCTCCCTGTCGTACAACTCGACAGAGGGTGTGCTCACGCACCTATCTCCCATTGTGTGGATGACGAAAGCGTCTTCCCCTTGTTTTTGATTCTAGTATATATTCATTGTTCTTCTTAATAAACCTCTGTTGGCAGTTCAGCGCAGTGTTTGTCTTTACTCCCTGTCGTATCGTTTTTTGGCGCTGTTTTTTCTAAGTGGCATCATGCACCAACTAGCCCGTCTCAGTTCACTTGTGCAGTCCTCACCAGCTTGGGAGACAGGGCGTGCCGAAAGGGGAGCTTGTCCGCTGTCAACTCGGCGTCGAGGAATCGAGCGCATCCCTGGTCGTCTCGGCTGTCCAGAACTTTCACTCCAGCCATGCGCAAACACCTGCCAGGATGGGGCAGTAAGAGTAATGTAGGTTTTTAGCGATCCACACCGGGTTTTGAAGTGTAGAAAAGTATATAATTTTAAGATTTTACACAGTTTTTCTTGTCCTAGTTATGGCTGTAAGCTGGTCTATGCGCACCGACCAATAAAAAGGCGATGGTAAGGGCCCACACGCCTTGAAAAACGGATTGAACTCATAGTTTTTCCCGAGGTCACCTTTCTGGACTTCAGGAGCGGTGCAGCAAAACCGTCGTTCGGCACCCCTGCGGTAACACGCAGGAGATGGTGGTGTATTAACCAGGCGAGACTGGCAAAATCACGAGCTTGGCGTTGCTTAGATGCCTGTTATTTGTAGTGAGTGAGTGAGTGAGTGAGTGAATAAACATTTAGACGAGCTTCAGGTGCTGCTGGTTTGGGCCCTGGCCGGTAGGGGGCCTCCTTTATTCCGGGAAGCCCTGGTCCGCGCTGCCAGCCTTGGCCCTCTCCACCAGGCTACGCTGGACTGAGTGTTCGGTGCTCAGCGTTACAGGATATATACCGGACATATGCCGGGTGGAGGAATGTCGCGGAAATAATCCCCTTCAGGAATGGAGACGGCCCCACCAAGTTCCGAGGATTGTTGACGTAGCAGAGAACAAGAGGGTAATTATCGTCTTCTGACCACACCACGGCGGCGGCTTCTCCACGAGACCCCGTGGTCACGCGAGACTGTTGGAACAGCTGCTTTTCGGTAGCCGACACCCTTCAACCCCTCCCCTAGGAGGAACGTGTACTCGCCGCCTCGGGCTAGGTCAGCCGCATGCAGGGCTTTGACCCGAAGGTTGCGGTACCTCAGTGAATATTCGGCAAATGGCAGAGTGACAGCTGTCTGCAGGAATTAGGGCCTTCGCTTGCGCGTGTACGAAATTTAGAAAGGCGTTCTCGAGAGAGTAAGTAATACCGAACAGGTTAAAGGCCGAACTCGGCTGTTAGAAAGGGTTCTCCTCTGCGCTCTAAGCCATGCACTTCCAGGCGAGACAAGAGGTCTCGACCGCTGAAGCTAGGTTGGGATTTGTCAGCCCCCTAAGTGAGAGGTAGACTTCAGGATTGCGTCGGAAGTTTAGAGTACAGCTGTGTACCGGGCAACTAGACGGGTACTGCGACGGGAACAGAGTCCCGGCCATCGTTTCTATAGAGCGGTTTGTGTACGCTCCGAGCATAGCAGAGTTCGACGAAGTATGAGAAGCTCGAGTGACTTGTACGCACTTAGAGCTAGCGTCTGTATTTGGAAGTTTTTCCTTTTCATTCCTTATGTATCCAGTTACTGCATTGTAAATAGTTTATAAAAAGTATTCATTTCTCTTCGTTAATCACAAACACATCGGGTTCGTCTCTTCGACCGCCATCTCAGAGAACTTCAACACCGTCGCACTGCGAGCCTCTTGCCAAACCAACCGGAGCCCGGGCGATTGTGTTCCTGATTGGCCCGGGACTTCGGGGAAACGAACGGCGTTAATATTTACTCAAGGTATAGAATATTGCACATAAAGGAAATAAAAACCCTAGGCATGAATTATACAAACAAAGACGGCAGCTGAGGGTGGCGACGGAAACATATTTCTGCAGGCCAAAATTGACGTGGACACCCCCAGGCGATCGAGTAACGTCGACCCAAAGCGAGCGAAAGGTAGATATGTTGGACTAAAGACCATCACGCAGTCTTTTTGACCGTATGTATTTATTATTTTCTATCACTTTTAGTAACATAGTTGAGTTCTCTGCTTCAATACAAGCTTTGTTGCGTTATCACCTTCCTGCCCGCCACTTCTGCCACGCTATCGTCTACAGCTAAGTTACAAGTGTATGGTGTGGTCACAGAAAAAGGCAGATGCGACCATCGCTTGTATGAGGCAAAAATGGAGCGAAACGCTACGCCTGATAACCGCGGGGCATAGCGATGTCGCCTATTCACTCATTCATCAAGCCAACACCGCCTTACACACATGGCCTAGCGCGTCGCATGCTTTTCAATGGGAAAGGAAAGGTAGAGACGCTTAGTTCAGGCACTCATCCGCTATTTGGCGCGCACCAGCGGACATACCGCCCTACGTCACTGTTTGCGAGTCGCGAACGCTGCATCCACTTCTACGACGCGTGACTGTCTGCTTGCCTGTTAGGGTTGGGTTTTAAGAGCAGTTTCGCCTAAATCTTACCCGTATCGATATATAGTGCCGGGCGCAGGGGGGATCTCATTCAACCTGTCGCTCGCTTCAGATTTGCTGCATTTTTCCGAACATAACTGACGGTCGTGGAAATGAAATAGTGGAAGAACATGTTAATTGTAGAGGAGACAAAAACGAATACAAAAAAACGATATGTTCGAACGATACAGCGAATATTTTACTGACTTCAATAAGGCTTGGTGTTGGGGTAGTTGGTATCTATACATAATGTAACAATAGCGCTGAACTTAACACGACGACGTCAGGATCAAGAAAAAAGGACAAACGAAACGGTAGATGCGCTACTAACAACTGTGAACAGTTTTAATAAACAAGACAACATATAAATACTCTTGCCACCTCGTATAACCACCCAGTGCAAGCTCGAATTACATCACCTCATACAACCGTTCTTTTTCTTGAGAAAATCAATCTCTCTTTCCAGCAACGAGACTGACGAAGCACTGACGCACTTGCCTTCGAGGCCAGAAACCATAAAAAATGCTTGACATATTTTCCTTGTAACCCTGTCCCTTGATTTAAAGAGCACCTTCGTGTTTGTGAAATGTGGAGTGCATTTGCACTTGTCGCAGTGCTGTGCCAGATTGCCATAAATAGCCGTCTGCTGACACAGCGCGCGATGCTCCTTCAGCCTTTCGTTCACACAACGTCCTGATTGTCCTATGTATGCCTTTTTGCAGGAAAGCGGGATCTTGAAAACTATGCCAACAGAGCACTTCACAAACTTCCACCAGTGCGTAACACCACAACTACTATCTCTATTAGTTTCAATTTTCTTGGTTTCCAGCGCTTTATTAACCCTATTGCACATGCTTCCAAGCTTATCTGGTGCGGAACAAAGTACCTGTGAGTCATGTCTGCCCCCTATTTTTTTCAAGCGATGGTACAAACCATGAATATACGGTATCACGACCGCACGTCTATCTGGTTTGCCACCCGTTGATTCTTTTCCATAAACAACAGCGGACATAACCAATCTTGCTACAGCACCGATTAAAGATACTGGATAGCCACTGTTTCTGAGCCTGGCTGTTTGGATGTCAAGGCTTTCTCCCATGGCATGATAACACAATTTTTTTATCACTTGCGTTAGACAACCTCTGGGTATGCCTCGCTTTACTAATTTACTATGCTCAGAATCAAAAGGAAGCAGCTGTTTTTCTCCCCCGGTATGGTAACACCCGCAAGTGTGCCCCTGTTGGAATCTACCGTTTCGTGTGTCCTTTTTTCTTGATTCTGACGTCGTCGTGTTAAGTTCAGCGCTATTGTTACATTATGAATATTTTATTTATATTTTCTCCCTGGAGGATGATTTAATAAAGAAATAATCGCTTTCACATTTTTTGTTCATGCGCTCACTGCTACCATTACTTTCCAAAAATATCACGTGCTTGTAAATTTCAGAACATTATGGAGAACATCAGGATAAGCCTCTGACGCTCCAGCCACATTGTCCGGGTGCTTCTACAGTACAGTCCTGATTTTTAAATGTACGTACCGATGCGGAGTGGGAACAGCGGGGACGAAACAAGACCGAAATTCGGAGGGGACAGAGGGGTTATGCCCTGTCAGAAAATTTCGGTGCCCATGATCCAAATAGGTAAGAGCGCAAAGGTAGCATCAGCCTCCGGCAGCACAAGTGAATTTGCATCCGTGGCAAAGGTGGTATTACCAGCGACAAAACAAGCCAGACAGGCATGGTGAAAACACGAAGGCGTATGAGCAGTGCCTAGGGAAAGCTAAACAGACTTTCAACTATTTAGCATAGTTTCCGAGAAGTGGCGCTGGCCGACGGACATGACAGCACGCAGGGAGGCTGCGGAGCGGGAAAGGGTAGGAGAGAGCTAACAGGAGAGTGGCTGATCGGCTATTTTTCGCTCACGCGTTAGGTAATGAACATACAGGCGGCGTTGGTCAAGCTCGACTTCAATCTGTGCAGTATTGATTCAAACATTCACTTTTCTTTGTTATTTTTCTCTTGAGTTCGATCATGTGCCCCAGAAGATCAGTAGGACGACTGTGGACAAACGCCAGGCTTTGGGTTCTTTTTGTCATGGAGAGGATTGTTGCTGTTGGGTTGCTACTACGCCAAACTAATAATTTTTGTTTTATTGCCAAACATAAAGGCAAACTACGGCACGTTATTTGTATGCTCCGTGATCACTGACTTGGAAACACTCAAAACGTAGTCTTTCTCGGTAGAAAACAAGCTTTAATCCGCGCGTCATGCGAAACTGTGCCTGCTGCAAATTCACGGGGTATTCACGGCGCCGAAGGTCGGTGAGATTTTTCGCCCTTTTTCACGGCGACAGCAGCCGCCATTTCAAGCTGTTAGGTAACATTACGTCATTTTCTGGCATGCTGAAGTTGCCGTTGTCCGACGTAATCGTTCACGCTAACTGTTTAAGTTACGTCACTCCTTCTCAGCAAATCACAGAGATTGCGTGATATACAAGTCGTGCTGTTGTTGAATAGCAAAGACAAGCGTAGGTTGTCATGTCCGCTGCACTTATTCTAGTTTTTTTTGCCAGCCAAGAATTATGCGCTTTCAGTAAAAAGAAATAAGGCAAATTTTAGGACTGGTTCCCGTAAACGGCATGAAGCGACAAAAGGACGACTGGAGACAAAACTTTGCCAACCGGAAGCATGTGATCAAAACTGGAAGCCAATCAGAAAAGACTTCCAGCAAAATCACAGTTCCCTGTAAATTTTTGCAGTCGAAAATAGGGCCAACGGTCAGTTTCTTTCGTGTTAGCTCTAAATGTTTAGATATGACACCATGCAGCGATGAAAGCACGGCAGTGTCTTTGCTAGCATCGTAAAACAGTGACCTTTCTTGATAAGGAATGCTGCCAAATGTGCCGCCTTTTATATCTTTTTCTAACCATTCAGCGAAATGTTGCCAACCGAAGATTGTTTTAAAGGGAATCTCTTAACCTGTTACCCAAGGGTCCTGCCGCGACCGCTGGTGTGAACAAAAAACTCCCGCCAACAAAAATAAGATACTGGCACTACCAGGAATCGAACCTGGAATGCCTAGAGAAACGGAGCGACTGCCCGTTGTCTTACCGATCTAGCTACCAGCCCACGCGGAGAGGGCGGAGACAGACGGAGCACTCACTGAGCGCATTCCTCGGTGAAATTCCACGCATAGCGTTATGCTTCCTCTCGCGCCGCTGTGAGCTCCGCCCACGTCACGTATGGCGGCGCTGTGTGCGCCTTGCACACGCTCTAGGAATTACAAGAATTGAACGAAGCTGACACCAATGCATGACACCTCACTTCTCCTCATTCTCTGCCGCCGAACCCGTCGCCTCCGTCAGCGGCGTCGAGACGAAGGAAAAGTGAGACAGCCTAACGGTGGAGTTGAGGTTTCTTTTATTTAATAAAAAGCATTTCCACTCAGGTGCTTCACCAATACAACTCATCCGACCACTGTTCATTATTCTTGCATTCTGTTAACCTTAGCAAGGAATAACTCTGATTTCAAAAAGCCGTGGTTAAGTGCATTTCAATTGTCTCTGGTTGTACTCTTTGCTGATTCACGCGTTTGAATTCAAGTGACGATCTGCCGCGGTGGCTCAGTGGCTAAGGTGCTGCGCTGCCGAGCACGAGGTAGTGGGCTGGCTACCCGGCCGACGCGGCCGCTCTTATAATGGAGGCGAAAATAAAAAAAATGCCCGTGTTTACGAGAGTCGAACACTACAAGTAAAAAAGCTTGACGAATATCACAGGCTAGACGTAAATGTCCCGAGGAATTTTCGTTTTCACCCAGGAGTTTTGACGCACATGTGCGTTCCGTGACGCGAAAGAACGTGTTTACGTAATTCGGAGGATCGTGCTGGTAAAGCTTTTGGGTATGTGCAAAAAATGTCCCTTTAGCTCTGCATTTGTCAATGCAGTGACGATAATGTTCCTGGCGTCCGTCCTATTATTGGAGAGGATAACTGCTGGTGGTTGTTCAAGCATAAAAAATGCTCGCATTCGGACGCGTGTCCCCAAAGGCCCGGAGAAAGCGGATGGCAGTTCATTCACCTGGCCATGGTGTCGCCGCCAGAGCAGTTGGCCTTCACAATGCTCTCCAGGGCAGCCCGATTGAATGCGAACGTTTGGGGGTGTCTGCTTGGACGGGGAATTCGGGCCCCCGCCCACAATGGACCCAGGTACGCGGGCTCCGAGGCGTTCAGGTTGTGCACCAGGTACCTGGAATGGTAAAATTTTCACGGACGCGGAATCAGTGAGGTACTTTGCGAGTGTGATACATAAAAGAGAAGTTGGCGTTATGTGCATTTTGCATAACCCAACCTCCACAGGATGAGTGTAATTTTCGCTATTGGGGTTTCCTTCACCATGGGACATTTGAAAAATAAAGTTTAGATGGGCAACCTACCAGCGTCTGTTTACCCCCAAGATTTCCCGTATTGGCGCGGTAGTCGGGTCCTGAGCCCTGAAGAATGTGCCCCCACTTCCGCATGAGGCATCCTACGCTTCATGGCAAGGGGATCAGGGAATGCCTTCTTTATCAGAAATATTGTCCTGATAAGGTAGAACATTACCCATGACTTTAAATACGATGAAGACATACTATGCAATGGTCAGTTGCTGTGCTAGTGCTAACGCAGCTAAAGTATGGTAAAAAGTGGTTGGTTAAGGCTACTTTCAAATTTTCTACCATTTCTGCTTGGGTTCTGCCTTTTATTCTTATGGAAATATTCTATAACACCGCCCGCAAGGAAGGTCACTGTCTGCGCCCTGTGGCCTCATATTTGGCTTGCGTGTTGTTTCCCAAAGCGGGGCTCAATATATAACGTATTCAGAGGATAGTATGTTGGATAATTGTTTGGTAGTATGTTGGATAAGGAGAATCGTCTATATGGAAACAAACCAATGCATATACTGCGCCAGGAGGCAACGTCGATGCGCCGTATTGAATGTGACAATGCAGTACCGAGTTTGACTGTTTGTGAAAGTTGAATGCAAGGGCGAGAAACCCGCAAATAGACTCCACGTTCAGTTGAATCCCAGAGCGGCCGCTCCCATTGAAAGACGCAGTGTGATCCGGGGGAGTGTTATGGGCTTGAAATTACCTTTGACAATATAACCTTATTATGTAGGTGCGCATGCATGGCTGCCTTCGTGTGCATTGTTATGCTTCTTGTGCACAAAACCAGACTAACCAGATGTTTTCTGCGTGATTTGTGTTTAGAGATGCATACAGAAATGAGCAGCACGGAAAGAGTTTAGCAAAAAAGAAAAAAAAGAACTGCGCCTCACAAACGAGCAGGCACAGTCAAAGCGTAGTGGCAAGCTGATGTGCATAAGGTTTTGTACTCGGTCATATGCTCGATATCTGGGTGAGTAAAATATATGAAACTTGAATGTCTGGATGGTTGGAGTTCGTTCTCGACAAGACAAAGAGCGCGAAGTGTGGCGGGTAATACTGTATTAACCGCCTTACACTCTGTATTCGGGAGCTTTCAATATTTTTGAGCTACGTTGATTGACACACCGAGGTTATTAGCATTTTCGGTTCAGACGAAAATACACAATAGCCTGTCCTCACATTACACACAGTGAGAGAAGATTCAACCCAAATTAATCGCTGGACGTGAACCAAGTACGCAGTTTGTTGCGTAAGAACAGTTTCACTAAGGGATCGTAGTGTCGTTTACCAGAGCAACTATTTACGTTTGTATAAATATGAGTTCTTTTTCACGAACGCAGCTCACGTTGAGGTAGCGTTGCTACAGACAAATGAGTACGCATGAACGAAAAGAAAACAATAAGAGGAAGATACCGCCCCGTCTATGATGACTGGAGAGGGGGACTACAGGATGCTTAGCAGCACTGGTGTTCGGGACGTTCATTGGGCTACATTAGCAACCCTTGGCAGTGAGAACGTGTTTCATTTAAACGGAAAGCTAGATGTTCAAATAGGACAGTAAAATAAGAGAAAGGAGTAGCGCTATCATAGATGCTCGTGGAGATGTGACCTAGGCTACTTTGGCCGAAGTGAGAGGCGCTGTCTCGACCTAACACTGCCAGTCGAAATGAATTTTGTTGCAAGACCTCGAGGTTGATTTTGCTTGATTTTGGCCGGCCGGAATAATAGCTGTGACACACGGCAACCCTACATCTCGTTTAAAGTAAACCCCTTTCCCCACGTCGAAAGACATTCTTTGGAAAGGAGTGGTGCTAGTGACACAAAGCTACTCCCTATCTCGGTTATGTTGTTCCCGTAACTGACAGCCCATTAAAGTGGCGCTAGAAGTTCTGCGGAAAAACCATGCACAATAAGAAAAATCAAGTGCGGCTAATAGACCTTCTTCGTTGTTTTAAAAAGGAACCGTGCATTTTATTGTTGTTTAAAAAAGAAATGGATAAGTCAGATATTTCTATTAAAAAGCAATGATAGAGTGCTTTTTTTATCTGTCCCGTGCCTAATCTGGCTACAGTAGGTAGGTGTTAACAACAATACATTGCCATTGGGCTTGTATGGTGAAATTAATTTCATTGAAATTTTAACAAGTGATGAAAGTATTAAGGAATCACATTTGGTCTCATTAAATTCAGATGTGCTTATGATTTGCTAGCGCCTGCTTACGAGGCTGCACCGCTGCTCCTTTCCTACTGGGAAAGGAGAAAGGCGAACGCCCTTTACGGGAAAACCCCGCTGTGGTAGAAGAAATTCTCCTTTGTCGTTGGTCACGTAGGCGAACGCCGTTTCGGTAGCAGCCCTTCTCGGCAAAGGCCTTTTAGGCGCCCTTGTGTCAGGGGTAGAAGGGAGTTGCCCATGCTTGGAAGTCGACACAGCCATTTACGGAAGCTGTTTTACGTAAAAGCTCAGATGATGACTACATTATTCTTTGTAACGACGTGAAATTAACCGTCTCACCGTCACCCCATGCACGCTCAGCAAGAACATTTGAATCCCAAGACAACTGATCGGCTGACGACAGAGCCCAAGGTACGGAAACCTACTTCGTAATTTATTACCATAGTGACAGCCGTGAACTGGAGGCTAGAAGCATTTCAAGGAGCCACCGGTCTCAACCAAAGAAATTGGGTAAGAAACTGTTCACGGGAACTACGAGAACTTCGAATAAACCCAATATCATCGTGAACCATGCATTGGGTTTGTTTATTTGTGTTTTGCTTTTGCCGCCCGGCTGAGCCGGTCTGTGTTATCCGTCTTGTGTGTACCAAGGGAGGCGCGTCCTGTCATGGAGCCCCTGAAGCCCCGCGGAACGGCCTTTACGGCGTACCACCCCCAAACAAACGGACTAACGAAACGCCTGAGCAAGACAATCGCGGATATGCTGTGTATGCACGTCGACGTTGAACATAAGACTTGGGACGAGGTCCTACCGTATGTCACGTTTGCGTACAACACAGTGATTCAGGAAATCACACAGATGCCACCGTTCGAGCTTGTCTACGGAAGACGGCCGACTACGAGGCTTGACGCCATTGTACCCCACATGCAAGAAAACGACCTCAACGCCGACGTCCAAGGATACCTTCAGCGTGCGGAGGAGGCTCGCCAGCTCGCGTGAGTTCGCACAACGGACCAGCACCTGGTGGATGCGAGACGCTACTACCTCCGAAGACGAGACGGCGAGTACCACCCAGGGGATCGTGTGTGGGTTTGGACTCCCATACGACGACGTGGACGAAGTGAGAAACCTCTACGACGGTTTTTCGGACCCTACCAGATTCGACAAACGTGTTGGCCAACTAACCTACGAGGTGATCCCCGATGGTGATTCCGGAACATCACGATGACGCACGCGGCCCGAAGTCGTCCAGGTGGTTCGCTTAAAACCTTTCTACGTATGATGACGGACTTATATTTTTTAAGTGCGAATGCACTTTATAAGCGACCCTGAATTCCGTTGACCGCCGTCCGTCCACATAGCAACAGCTGCGGGTGCGCGCGCTCCTCGTCTTCCTTGGCAACGGGGGGAGATGGGCGCGCGCTGCCTGGCCGCTGACATGGCTCATACCCACGTGGGGCATTGACCAGGAATCTCCTCGTCTTCCTTGGCAACGGGGGGAGATGGGCGCGCGGTGCCTGGCCGCTGACATAGCACATACCCACGTGGGGGATTGGCCAGGAATCGGGCGTGAGAAGGGCTAATGCACCCGCTTAAAGGAGTACTGACACGAAATTTCAAAGCTGAGATCCGCTCTAGCAATCAAGTACAACGACAACACAAATAGGTGTCTGTGCATGGCACATACCCACGTGGGGGATTGGCCAGGAATCGGGCGTGAGAAGGGCTAATGCACCCGCTTAAAAGAGTACTGACACGAAATTTCAAAGCTGAGATCCGCTCTAGCAATCAAGTACAACGACAACACAAATAGGTGTCTGTGAATAAATGCATCTTTCTTTCTTTGTAGTTGTGTGTGTGTGTGTGTGATCTCTCTTTCGCGAACATTACCGAACTTCTTGTATTACAGCGCACTACAAACAGGACACAGGGAAGGACGCAGTAGTGCGCTGTAGTGCGCTGTAATACAAGAATGTCGAAATACCAACTCGCCCATCAGTCCACACTCGTCATTACCGAACCGCGCAAATTCACCTCGTGCATTCGCACTTTCACATTCTTCCCCTCGGGGAAATGCGGGGAAATTTTTATTTATTCGGACTGTCGCTTGTGCTATCATCGGTCGATGCACTCTTAAAGGGATTGGGGGGGGCAATTCCGCGAACCATGAATTAAGTTTGTCTATTTGTGTTCTGCTTTTGCCGCCCGGCTGCGACTGACTTTTATCGGTGTTGTGTGTGCCAATGGAGGTGCGTCTTCCGTTCTTTCTTTCTTGTCCACATGCGTTATCGCTTCTGATAGGGGGAGAGTTCCGACCTAACGTGAACAGCCTAGACTAATCTTCGTTGATCTACAGGGTTGTGGACACAATTCGAGTATTCCAGAAACCTTTGCGCCGAGTGATAAATTCCCGCTGAGCAGATTCCGCGGCATTCGAATCACCGACACCCGTCTACGCACGTCACTTAATTGTTAGGGGAGCATAAGTTCGGTCCAATAAAGTTGTTTTTCTTCAAGACAGCTGCGTCGTCTTTGGCTACGTGACAATATGTTTGACGTAGGAAGGATGGCTTAAATGTAGAATCTTGAGAAACGCCATTTAAGGTGTAAAATATCTTTGGAGCACCATTTGACCTAACGTTGGTGGTTCAATGCTCTTGTGCGTTCGGTCGTGTGGGAGCACATTGAGTCCTATTTTAATAATCGATTACGCCATTCGGGGCTGGTTCTCAGGCTGAGAATGTATTGACGTAGACACTACTGATTCTCAGTCGCTTAAGAGAAATCCGCGATTTTATATAGCGTGTTACGGAGGGTAATTTGGAGTGAACAAATATTACATTTCCTGTGCTCTGCGCACGCGTAGTGAAATGAATGAAATAAATTTTAGCTGGAGCTGGTACATAAAATGGCTGCAATAAAAACTCATGGCTGTTCTGGCGTAGAAAAACAAAAGTACCACACATACTGCCAAGACACCCCAACCTCGGGACGTACATATTGTTGTCGAAATGAACAAAACTGCCACGTAACATAAGAAGGATTCAACAGTTCTTTCATCTTGGCAGTCGCTTTGAGATGGTGCCTTGCCGGATGTCAAGCATTAGACTTATTTTGGAGGGGAGGCCAAATACCAATTTTTATACAAAGGCTGTTGCACTCATAAGCAAAATATTAATGTAATTGAATGTGCCACAAAGGAACAGCAAACAAGTAGGCATATTTCATGGGAACATTTCCAACGAAAAGCACTTCCCAGTTTGCCGATTTTGACATTATGGACGCCTGTTTGAGGGTGATTTTGAAACTGTGCACACCTGTTTGCGGGTGTTTAGGCAACAATCCATCATAAGTAAACTTCAGCCGTCACCGTAGTTAAAGCATGGCACTCAGTACGATTGCTGAATCTCTTGCCTCTTTACCCTGTTTTCGCTGGAAGAAACAAAGAAACTCCGATAAAGAGCAGTACCAAAGCAGGCTTCGTTACCTGAGGTTCTCGACAATGACGAAAGACATCACGGTGCTCCACAGGAACCACTGGGTGTCTCTCGAGACGTTCGCCTGTTGCAAGTACCGGAAAAGGGTCTGGCGGGCGCTCTCCGAGTCGGGATTATTCACGAACAATGTGAGTTCACTGCGCACCATGTCACGGTAATTTGTGACGAACAGCAAGTGGTTGCAATGGCGTCCCCAGGTGGAATTGACTTGAAGAACAACATTGTCGGCTATTCTGCCGTCCTCGAACATGTCGATGACGCAAAATATGACCGCGGCGTATTGGGGTCTTTGGTCGGAGAGCTCTGCAATTTCATGAAATGGAACAAGGTGGTTGTTTATCCGAGGTACCTGTCGAATAAATGGCTCAAGACGTTAGCGGCAATGCTACACATTGAGGCGTGAGTGCAGAAAAGCAAATAGAAGGAAACGTGGAGTTAAGTAGACTTGGACGAAGAAAACAAGGTAAGACAGGTACAGGCACCTGTATCTGTCTTACTTTGTTTTCTTTACCCACGTCCAGTGTGCGCCACGCTTTCTCATTTCTTTCAGCACGTACTAACTACCTCAGCAACAAGATTTGGTTGAAAACCAGGCACCTTTTGAAGCTGTACCCGTGCATTGTGCAGCATATTTACAGCAGGTGACTGTCTAAAAAGTGGTTAGAAATATATTCACCCTTATTTTCTGGAGACTTCCGACCAGCTGATTACGGAACCCAATAACACTGTGCTATGAATGTAATGATGTTCACAAAACCCGCAAACCGTGGGAATTAGTATTGAATCGACATTTTAAAGATAGGTGGCCCAGTGAATGCCTGGCACTAAAGCAACATTTCGTGCATGCGGGCGCCAGGATGCGTATGGTGCAGGGCTATGCGCCCACTATAGGAAACACAGGACTGATGCATGCGGAGGATACTTTAAGATGATGTTCTTCAACCCTCCAGTAAGGGCTCCAGCAGCTGAGCAGCTGAATATTCCAGAAGTAAGAAGAAAGAAAGGGAAATACTGTTGGGCTGCTGCATTTTTGTTCGCTAAAATGAAACCGAATCAGCGCTCTGTGCTTGTGTTGCTCTGTAGCTGCACCATTTCGTTTAACGTGTTAATTCTTATGTTCCATTTTTCGATGATAATGCTGAAATGTAGACATGTCGCGTCAAACGGGAGTCTAGGCACAATGGTTGCAAATCGGACTAGTGCGCAGTTGAGGCGAACAAGATATTTTGAGCAAATAGGTGAAGACGACTGAAATTCTCCTATCGCTGTTTTTATTTCTTAATTATTCCCCTTTGGGCGCCTACGTTTTGCTTTGTTAGTTACTTTTTGAAAACACTAATAAGCAGATTCACAATGTTTCAGAAAAAATGGATCATTAACATTTATGGTGATTTCCGGTTAAAAAACGCGGCTCGCTATACACACACCGGCCTGCAACTTAGCCATGACAAGCGGTCTCTTGAGGGCGCTGGCCAGCGCGGAGTTGTTCTTGATGGCCGAAAGCTGGCGCTGCAGATGAGTCAATCCACGCCGAATGACCGTAGGGGCCGCAGGGTAAACGGAATTCCAGGATCTGGCCGGACTAGCCCACAACAGTCCCAGCGCTAGGCCAACCGTGAATCCCAGTGTCAGGATGCTGAGCCTGTAGCCGAGACCAGGACGGCAGAAGCCTCTGTTCGCCATATCTGCGTGCTGCGCGAGTGATAAACAGACGCTGCGTGAATAGGGCAGCGTGCGTGCTCTGGCATCCACTATGCATCGCATTCAATCGGCAGCCGTCACCTACCGGAACATCTCCCAACACTCCCGCCTGCTTTGCGGACAACTTTCCCCTCCTTCACAGTCGAGGCTGCCACATGTGGCGCCTTCTTTGTGGCGCTGCACCATCATACGCAAACCTTCCTCACACCTGTATCAGTGCATACGGGTTCTCACCGTTTTTCTTCTCCCAACTGTCTCTTGTGTAATGCGCCGCGCACATTCTATGCCTCCCTTTGTCAATGTCCACGCGCCCTCACGCTGAACCCCCTCCAACCCTCTATGGACCTTCTCCGTGGCACTCATATGCTTAGACCATGACCGCCATTAAGTGCTGATGGACCTGACTTTCGATGAGGGCCACTCCTCCACTATAAAATCAGAGTACCAAGTAAAAGTGGTTTCTCTCTATCTCGTACCTGCGAAATTATTTGTCGTAGCTTTATAAGTACTTGCTTGACATTTCACAAGGGCAATCGGTATTTTTTCGAGAACGCAGAAAAGCTGAACACATTGATGCAACACAATTATAATGGGTCAGTAAGTGCGATTTTGGGGCAACCATTAGAAGCTATGGGTGGTAGGGCATATGACCACAGTTGGCGTGTTTAAATGCTTAAAAACCACATTGATGACTTGCAACGCAGAGTAGATGTGGTTATGCCATTTGTAGTTGAATTTAGGACTCCCATAATTAGCATAAATGCTATGTTGCTCTTCATTTTTACTTTCGTCATCACCAACACCGGCAGATTTTTTGGAACAACCACCGCAAAGGTGTCCACTGCGACACAGCCGCCGCGAATGGCAGTGAGAGGGTTTAGCATTGGTCTGCAGCATAGAGGACGGAATGAATGCTGCGCAAGGGTTTCTAGTGCTGACCAGTCGGGCACGTGAAGCGTAATAATGCGGCAGCACATGCTAGAGGACGCCACGGTAAATAGTGCCCACGGGGTTATACATAGAGCAGATGCCTGGGTTCACCCCAGTGTTGTACGGAACGGCGTTCCAAGGCACAGCGTTCCTGTAACTAGTTCCTTTCGGGAGGAACAGAGGAACGCCACCGTTCCATTAAGAGTGCGTGGAACTGTAGCGGTAACTCGTTACGTTTACGGAGGAATGGAGGAGGGAACATTGTTCGTTCTTTAAACGTTCCATCGCTAGGGTTTGACTGTTTTGATGTCACAGCTTTAGGGCTGGAGCTAGTACAAAAAGCCACAGGCCACTGCTGTCTTTCTCTTCCTATGAGGTGTCCAATTTGTCCACCCTTCTGCAGAACGTATTTCCTCGAAAGTGGAAGGAAGAGGAATAACCACGCAGCGGGCCGCAGGCTGTCGCGCACGGCGATGTCGCTACATCGTCTGCAGATGCGCATGAGACAGGTGCTTCGGTGCCCCTTTGATTTTTCTTCTGCTGTGACTTTTTCTTTGTATACACAAAATCTGAGTAGGAGAAGACGTGTCTGCACCGTGTCTATCACACGCGTGTTCTCTACAGTACAACCAGCCGAAAGAGCCGTACGAGACTTCCCTGCTGGGTTGCCCAGCGTTGCGCTCACCGCGTGTAAAAACAGGGCGTCAAGTTCCCAGCCTCGGATTCTTGAAATATTGCCGCTGCCGCCCAAAGCGAGCGAGAGCTACATCTCACGCGACACAGCAACCATTCTTGAGTTGTGCAAGCCGAATCTGACTTGGGACCTTCTATCGCCCCGCGGCACAGACATGGCGCTCGAACCTGCCGCTCTGAATATGACCACCCACTGAGCCGACGTGCGGTTTCATGATGTGCCAGGTTTAATTTGATGATTTGTTTTCGAATTTTGCTTGTAATTATTGTGCCCCTTTCCTTAGCATCAGAGCAGTGCGACGACTGTGCTGTAATATTACGGACCGGTTCCGACCAGGGCTTCAGTCGGGCACCGATGGCGAGCCGAGTCGTAATAGAGTATCTGGTGGCTGCTGCCGTGCACAGAGTTCCTCCGTTCTGACGGCGAGAAGCCGGCGGCCAAACTTAAAAACTGTTTATTGCATGGCTAAGTATATAGGAATAAGGAAAGTTACAGGAGACAAGGCTGTGAAGAAATGCGAACATGAATTCTCATCTTGGCACGAATTCTCAACTCATGAATTCTCAACTCAAGTAACACTCCGAAGCTCTTTTTTTGAGGCACCGGTGATCCCGCTTGGGAAAATGTAAGGAGCAAACCACAACGGTCAAAGTTGTGCGCACGGCACGATAGCGCGTTTTAACGGCCGTCAAACAAAATATACACAAAACAACCAATGTCCGCGGAGAGGCGGGTTGCATGCTAGCACACGCCTATGAGGACAAGTGCAGGCGGTCTCCTGAGCCTGAGGGACTGAACCAACGTCTCCTCAGTTACAACACGGTTGTACCCTCAAGAGCTTTGTTGAAGGCTGTGGCTAGCGTTCCATCCAGACGGAATGATATACAAGTGCTAAAGTTCCGTCCAGACAGAACGGAGCGCAGCGGGTTATCCTTCCGTCCAGATGGAATACAACTGAGAGCTTAGCGTTCCGTCCAGACGGAGCCGGCGTGAAATATGTACAGTTCCGCCCACACGAAAGCAAAACCGGCTGATTAGACGTCATCGTGAGTATACATATTTGTTGTAGGGGTTGAGCCTCGGATAATGGCACTATCGCAACGGGTTAGATTCACTTCGGACATACTTTTTTTGCGTGGTTGTGCAATAGTTTCGTAAGAGCTAACTTCGCTCCCACTTTACAATTGACGCGGTGAGAGCGGTAGTTCAAAATTTTGTACTCTACAGAGCCAAGGCCGACGTAGCCATCGCTGGTTACGGCCGATCTCCTGTAGTTATTACCAGGCTACTCAGTGAGCGGAAGCGGTTTGGCCGGTTGGGTAAAGATCAAAAAAGACTGCTCTCACTGAAATATTGTGAAGCGGGTGGCGGCTGGGAGATCCGCTGGGATTAACCTAGAGTTATTCCGATCATCTCTGATTATTAATAATGATTAGTACTAAAGAGTGATTCTAATAGAATCGCTCGGTTCTGGGTCTCCATAACAAGTCGCTCAAGTCCCAGAAGTGTCCTCAGCGACTAGCCAATTGGAGAGCGGTAAGGGGCGCAACTTCCAGCTTATGGAGAGAACAAGGGGAAGGGGAAGCAGATGCACAGTGCATCCTGCAAAAGTACGATGCTCTGCTCACTGACCTATCTTTATTTCCAGTTTTTCTGACAAATGCACAAATACGAAAAAAAAACCTTGTGGCCGTGTGTACTTCGATAATCGCATTGGGCGCTGGAAATAAGCGTATGCCAGTGAGCAGAGGATCGTACTTTTCGAGGATGCACTGTGCCGCCGCTCGCCCCTTCCCCTCGTTGTCTCCCTAAGTCGGAAGTTGCGCCTCTTACCGCTCTCCAATGGGCTAGTCGCAGCGGCCACTTCCGGGAGTTGAGTGACTTGTTCTGGCGACCCAGAACCGAGCGATTCGATCAGCGATTTGGTCCTCGGTGAAAAGTAGTTCGTCGCTGGTCGCGTCACTCCCCAAATCGCTTGCAAAATCGCTCCATGTGGTTAACGCTTGAGCAGTAACCAGATGCAGCGATTTTTGCAAGCGACGCGACTAGCGATGCGACAGGGATGCGCAATCGGTCGTCCCAGTCGCTCGCCGAGGCAGTCACATGAAAGCGATCGCGCGAGCGACGCGACTAGCGATCCCAATATTGCCGCACAGCGCCCAATACGATTATCCAAGTACACACGGCCGCAAGGGTTTTTTTCTGTGTGCATTTGTCACAAAAACTGGAAATAAGGGTATGTCAGTGAGCAGAGGAACGTACTTTCCCGGGATGCACTGTGGCGCCACTCGCCCCTTCCCCTCGTTCTCTCCATAAGCCAGAAGTTGCGCCCCTTACCGCTCTCCAATTGGCCAGTCGCTGAGGCCACTTCTCGGAGTTGAGCGACTTGTTCTGGCGACCCAGAACCAAGCGATTCGATGAGCGATTTGGTCCGCGGCGAAAAGTAGTTCGTCACTAGTAGCGTCGCTCCCCAAATCGCTTGCAAAATCGCTCCATGTGGTTAGCGCTTTATAGTCAGTGAGCCGAAGCGGTTTGGCCGGTTAGGTAAAAATAAAAAAAGAAGACTGCTCTCTACGGAACTTTATTGACAGTTGCCTTTCCGTGTGCACTGAACTCGACACTTTTCTCTTCGTCTAATATTCGCACTGACTCTGGCTAGTCAGTGAGTGGAAGCGATTTGGCAGGTTCTGGAAAAATTAAAAAGACTGCTCTCAACGCCAGTTGTGTTTTATCTGGACGGAACTTTAGTGACAGTTGCCTTTCCGTCTGGACGGAACTCGACACTTTTGTCTTCGGGTTCCGTCCAGACGGAATGGCCACTGTCACTAAAGTTATGTCCAGAGGAAACATACCTCTTGTTGAGAGCAGTCCTTTTTTATCTTTACCCAACCGGCCAAACCGCTTCTGCTCAATGACTAGCCAGATTCACTGTTAATCCTGGGTAATAATTACAGGAGATCGGGCGTAATAAGTGACGGCTACGTCGGCCTTTGCTCTGTTGAGTACAAAATTTTGACCAACCACTCTCACCGCGTCAATTGTAAAATGGGCGTGAAGTTCGCTGTTACAAAACGCTGGCACAACCACGCAAAAAAAGCATGTCTAGGGGGAATCGAACCCTTCGCGATAGTGCCTTTATCGGAGGCGCAACCCCAACACGAAATATGAATACTGAGAGACGTCGGCCAGGAGTCGTGGTGAAGCGTTTATTGCAAGACAACGGTGCAACCAGCTTTGGTGTGAGACCAGCCAAGATGGAGCCCGAAACGAACGCGCTCGTCGGCGAGATGATGATGGTAATGGGAGTGTTCCTGGCTGGTTCAGGTTGTGATGAGATTGACCAGTACAGAACACGATATCCTATAGGACTGAGTAACTGTGCTCACACTATTTCCCCCCGGGCGGCGATGCGGCCATCTGGCCGAAAGTCGAGGGGATGGAGAACGGCAGACGAACGGCTTCATACGTGACACGTGCACAATCTCCACGCCGCGGCATCGGCGGTCGGCGAGAGCACAAGTAGGAGCTACTAAATAGTTCACTGGAGAGGTACGCTGAAGAACTTTGTAGGGGCCAATGAAGCAGGGCATAAACTTTTCGCACAGTCCTGGCGCACGGAGAGGCGTCGAAAGCAGCACTTCATCTCCCGTTTGAAAGGAGACATCTCGGTGAGCTGCGTCATAGCGAGATTTTCTGTCGTTCTGGCAGGACTCAGTGCTCAATCGGGCGAGGTTCCGACAATGCGCTAGACGGGAAACAAAATGATCCGCTGCGTTGTCTGTTGTAGATAACGGGCAGGAAAAGAAAGAGGAGTCCAGAACAGAAGGGGGGCGGCGGCCATAAACAAGAAAAAACGGTGAAAATCCGGTGGTACTTCGAACGGCAGTATTGTAGGCGTAGGTTACGAAGGGAAGGATAACGTCCCAATTCTTGTGGTCGGGGTTGATGTAGCAGGAAATCATATCGGAGAGGGTACGGTGGAATCCTTCTGTCAATCCATTCGTCTGAGGGTGATAGCTTGAAGTTGTTTTATGGGCAGTACCGGCCGATCGAAGGACTTCCGCAAGGACTGCTGAAAGGAATGTTCTGCCACGATCACTTAAAAGAGTGCGAGGAGGTCAATGGCGCAAAAAGATAGCTCGGAGGAAAAAATCTGCCACCTCGGAAGCGCAACCCGTACGGAGAGGGACAGTTTCCGCATACCTGGTCAAATGGTCTACAGCGGTCACGATCCACCAATGACCAGTCGGCGTTAGAGGATGAGGTCCATACAAGTCGATGCCAACCATGTCAAATGGAGCAGGAGGACAGAGAAGAGGTTGTAGCATCCCTGCAGAGGCCGAGGTTGGGCCTTTACAGAACTGGCATGAAGGGCATGACGCAACATATTTAGCGACGCTGGACGAAAGGCGCGGCCAAAAGAACCGGCTTTTGATTCGGTCGTAAGTCTTGTGGAAAGCAAGATATCCAGCTGTCGGATCGTCATGGAAAATTTCTAAGATCTGGTTCCGAAGGCGGTGAGGGATAACTGAAACCCATCTGTCGCCGGTGGGATGATAGTTGAGGCGGTAAAGAGCTCCACCATTCAGAAGACAAAATTTGTTTAGTCTTCGGCGGAACGTCCGTTGGCTGGTAATTCTGAACCTTCCAGTTGGTCGATGAGTGGTCGGCAGAACGTGTCCTCGCGTTGTAAAGATACAAGTTTAGAAGGGAGAGCTTGTCCAGTGATGTACAGAGGTGCCATTGGCAATGCTGTTGCGGAATCGCAAGAGGCTGAAGTATCTGGTGGGGATGACTGTGAACAACGGGACAGAGCGTCAGCATCCTTGTGGGTTCTGCCGGACTTGTAAGTGACAGAGAAATCGTGCTCCTGCAAACGCAGAATCCAGCGGCCAAGACGTCCCGATACATGTTTAAGCGACGATATCCAACAAAGGGCGTGATGGTCCGTTACAACCGAGAAATGCCACCCGTACAAGTAGGGTCGAAATTTTTGCACAGCCCAGACAAGGGAAAGACACTCTTTCTCTGTTATGGTATAGTTCTTTTCAGCAGCGGACAAAGTGCGGCTCGCGTAGGCGACAACACGTTCTGAGGAGGCATCGGTACGTTGGAGAAGAACAGCATCAAGACCGTGCCCACTGGCGTCGGTATGAAGAACAGTGGGGGCGGCCTCGTCAAAATGGCATAGTACAGGTCCAGAGGTGAGTGCTTCTTTTAGGGTTTTGAAAGCTGTTTCAGTCTTCAGTCCAGAGAAATGAGGTCCCGGATGAGAGCAGCTTGTTAAGTGGAGAAGCTATTGTTGCAAAATTACGAATTTATCGTCGAAAGGAGGAAGCCAATCCAAGAAAACTACGGAGTTCTTTTTGACGGAGAGGCCGGGAAAAATTAAGAACTGGATTAATCATATCATGGTCGGGACGGATTCCATCCTTGCTAACAACATGACCCAAGACTTTGATGGAAGTACTGGCGAAGTGGCATTTTTTTGTGTTGAGCTGGAGATTGGCTTGGGCTAGACAGGTCAGTACTTCGTCCAAACGTTGAAGATGTTCCGTGAAAGTGCCAGAAAAAATAACAATGTCATCAAGATAACAAAGACAGGTCTTCCATTTCAAGCCACGAAGGGCGGTATCAATCATGCGCTCAAAGGTAGCTGGAGCGTTGCCTAAACCGAACGGCATCACGTTAAACTTGTAGAGGCCATCCGGTGTGGCAAAAGCTGTTTTTTCTTTATCGGCTTCGTTCATGGGTATCTGCCAATATTTCGACCGAAGGTCAAGGCTTGAAAATTACTTTGAACCATGTAACATGTCGAGGGCGTCATCGATGCGGGGCATAGGGTAAACATCTTTCTTAGTTATTTTGTTAAGAGCACAATAGTCAACGCAGAAGCGCACTGAACCGTCTTTATTGCGGACCAAAACAACCGGCGATGTCCAAGAGCTTTCTGAAGGACGAACGATATCGCGCCGAAGCATCTCGTCAACGTTCTCTTGGATGATCTTGCGTTCCGACGATGAAACCCGATATGGGCGGCGGCGGATAATACACGAACCATCGGTGTCTATGCGGTGGAATGCGGCTGAAGTGCGTCCAAGCTGAGTGGAATGCGAACCGAATAAAGACTTGTGCTTATTAGTAGGCCCAAGAGTTGTTCCTTCTTTTCAACGGGGAGTTGAGGGCTGATAGTGGACATGCGGAACGAGGACGTAAGTTCTGGAACACAGGTGCGCTGAACAGGCGCAACAGAGCAAAGAGGAAAAGGACCAACTTCGTCTTGGCAAACAGACGCAACAGTAGTGCCTCGAGGAAGCAGAAGGGACTGAGAAGTAGTGTTCCTGGCGGCAATGAGAGCTGATCCACCTAAAAATCGCATTACACATGAAGGTATTATGACGTCTTTGCAAGAGAAGGTACCAGCGGGCACAGCAATCACATCTCTGTCGGTATTACTGGCACAAGTAACAGAAAAGACAGTTTCTTGTACGGGAGAGAGAACACAATTGGCGGTTGCGACCAACCGCGGGGCTGGGACGTCTGATAAACTGGCAAGAACAGTGTCAGAAAGGTGAATAAAGGGTTGACGGCAGGAAATTGCCGCAGACGATGATGACAGAAAGTCCCACCCCAAAATGATTTGATGAGCACAGGGCGACAACACTGCGAACTGAATATGATGAAGAACTCCACTGATGAAAACACGTGCCGTGCAATGTCCAGAAGGCTTAATCATGGTTTCGTTAGCACCACGTAGGAGTGGACCGACATAAGGAGTGCGCACTTTCCGGAGACGAGAGCACAAATCTGCGTTGGTAATCGAAATGCTTTCACCAGTATCTACAAGGGCGTCTACTCGAAGGTCTTCTACAAATACAGTCAACGTGTTTGATGGTTGAGCAGGAGGATTTGCAATTTTTCCAAGCGGCGCAGTTTCCCCTCCAAAAACTGCTCCTTCTAGTTTTCCGGGTTGTTTTCATGGAGTCTAGAAGCTGGGCAAAGGGGCGATGCAGATCGACGGGGAGGGGAAGGCGAACGGCGTCTGAAAGAGGTCGAGTTGCGCTGGTGGTCCAACGAATCCGGCGGCGGGGAAAAGGAGCGCCGTGGAGCATACGGGAAAGGCTGCTGGTAAGGGTCGTAAAATTGGCGTCGGTCGTTACGAGAAAACTCAAGGTAGGCGCGGCGTTCATCCTGCTGGCGTCTCCGAGAAAAGCGAGATATATGGCCTCAAATGCCACAGTTATAACACGAGGGACGAGGCTGACGCCAGGCCGAGAAGTAGAGGGACTGCGGAGGAGCTGTAGACAATGGAGCCAAGTGTGGATGGCAAGGCTGCGGGAGGGATGGAGCAAGAGGAACCGCAGGAGCACTGGGCGGCGGCGGAAGGACGGGGGTAGGCGGCGCCGCTGCGGCAATGTCTCGCTTCGGGGGAAGGCCGCACATGATGGAGGCGAGCTCTTCGCGAATTATCCCACGCAACCCAGGAACGGGTGACTGAGGGTGAACACCCGCATACTCAGAGGACGGCTGGCCGTAAAGTTCCTCACGGATGATGGACCGTATAAGCGTCCGTAGGTCGGAGTCATGGTGAGAGGTAGAGTCCAACTTGGTCTGTTGCAAACGCAACGACTGTAGATCGTCAAGGCGCTGACAGGTTGTGGTGATCTGACGAACACTAGTAGGGTTTTGCACGACGAGCGCGTTGAACGCAAATGCGTTAATTCCTTTCAGGATGTGGCGAACAAGGTCTTCCTCCACCATGTCTTTGTTGGCGCGGCGACAGAGGGCCAAAACGTCCTCAATGTACGACGTATATGACTCGCCTGGTTGTTGAACGCGGTCTTGCAGTTTCTTTTTGGCTGCTTCTGAACGTCGGGAGGCAGTCACGAAAATACGACGCAGTCAGCTGTAAAGCGATCCCAGTCCGCCAAATCTGCTTTGTTGTTGTAAAACCAAGTTTCTGCCACCTGGGTCAGGGACCACGACACGTTCTGGAGCTTGAAGGAGTCGTCCCTTCGATTGAAGGCACTCACACGGTTGTAGCTGTCAAGCCAGTCTTCTACGTCGTCTCCGGGGAGTCCAGTAAAAAAATGGGGGGTCACGCTGCCGGCATGTGACAGTCCAGCCAGACGTTGGAGTGCTAGCCGTCGTCGCATTAGCCGTAGTCATTGTGGCAAGTCGCCGACCCGAACGGAGCTCCAGGAAAGTGCCGGAAGGGGTCGAGGTACGAGAGATCGATGCTAGCTGCCTCCACCACTTGAGAGACGTCGTCCAGGAGTCGTGGTGAAGCATTTATTGCAAGGCAACGGTGCAACTGGCTTTGGTGTGAGACCAGCCAAGATGGAGCCCGAAACGAACGCGCTCGTAGGCGAGATGATGATGTTAATGGGAGTGTTCCTGGCTCGTTCAGGTTGTAATGAGATTGACCAGTGCAGGACAAAATATCCGACAGGACTGAGTAACTGTGCTCACAATACGTCTAATCAGCCGTTTTTACTTTCGTCTGGACGGGACTGTACAAAGTTCACGCCGGCTCCGTCTGGACGGAACTCTAAGTTCTCAGTTGTATTCCGCCTGGACGGAAGGATTACCCGCAACGCTCCGTTCCGTCTGGTCGGACCTTTAGCACTTGTATATCGTTCCCTCTAGACGGAACGCTAGCCACAGCCTTTGTTGAAATGGCTCTTCATCATTGAAAATGACGTGTTGACGAAAAAAAGCGGCTTTGTCTGTGCGACACCAACATCGAGATGCAACTCTTGCCGAGTTCAACCCAAGGACTCTTTTAAGTTCCAAAAATGTGTTCTGGACGTTCCCTCCCCCTTATACTGTAATAATAAATCACCATTCATTAAACTCGTATGTATTGTTACTTTCGATGCGGTTTTTTGTGCAATTGAGATATTCATTTTCGTGAATTAGAGAGAATTTCTTTTTGCACATCTGAAAAGCAGTATCATGACTGCGAATTTGCAGACCCAAGTGGAAAGCGCTATACATGTTGTACTTCTTATAGACAAGCACCGCAGTTGAACTTAGGCTTGTCCGGAATACGTCCGCTGCTTCCTGAAAAATTTATTCTAGGAGCGTTTTTTTGGGTTCTTTTTCTCTCCAAATAATATGTTGCCGGTGGTGCTAATATTCATATATTATACGTAGTTTGAAGTGAGTGTAAGATTGCTTATATTATTTCTCCTTAGGATTATCCGACTGTATATTTTATTTTAAAAAATCAAATGTAACGTTAATGTAACGACTCATCACAATGTTTGAAGTGTAACTGGAACGCGTTCTTTCCTCAATATAGGAGCTCGTAATGAGAACTCGTATCAATACTTGGATGGAAGGAGGAACCAGCATTTGTTCCTATTTTAGAGGAACGTGTACAACGCTGGTTCACCCTAAACGCTATAATACAGCCAACCTAGAATAAAGAGGCCGGACGAAGGCGAAGAAACAAGTGATCTGGCGAATTGTTTGTTACGGAAAAACATCTTGAACATTTAGCAAGCTTGTGTGTTTTAAATACTTTTAAATGCCTGTTCACTCTGGCTCGCAAAATAGAAATTGAATGGCGTTGTGGCATGGCGGCAGATAGTTTCTAAGGATAGCGCATACTGAGCCGTGAACGCGAAGTTGAGTGACGTTGATGCATGACGACGGTGCGACAGCAGTAGAACCGAACTCTTCTATAAGCGGATGCACTCAAGTTTTATTAAAAACACCTGATAAAGGATGGGCATCGTTGAGGTTGAAGTTTCTGCGATCGGCTGTTCGGTATCATTGGAATCTGCGCAGTTGTGGCGTTGGAAGCTTCAGGTTAAGGGGGACTCACCTGTTAACATTCTTAAGGGACTTACTTCTCCACAGGTTTGAAACCCAGCTAGCACCCACGCAAGTTTTATAAAAATACAGAAAGATGCATGACGGCCTAGTTAGCCTATTTTATATATATGTCCCTTCCCTACTGAAACTAAAAAATAGAACTCTCGCATGGAAGACGGCTAGCGCTATCTAAGGGAAACTGGATAGGCTAAAATGCATTCCTTGTTTATTTTTTGTTTCAGTAAAGTTGTCGGTCTACTTTTTAAACAGAAGACACCAGGATACTAGGAACTTTTTAGTAGATTTGTAACACTCTTCGTATTAGTCCACCATGTTTTTAACTCCGTGGTTCGTGAATAAGTCCCATAGGATTGTCACCACGAGAGTCCCCGTGAAGTAATGATCCTTCCACATAAAATGTGCCTTTCTCGTGTTTTCTTTTTTGAGAATGTCTCAAAACGATTCGTCGAAGGAATGATAAAACTCTTGTAAGCATCAAAGAAAGCATGAAACGTGCATGAAACGCGCGTATGTTTTACCAAGTTACATTTCCAACACGGATTTGCTGCTCTAATCACGGTTACCTCTTCTGGCCCCATAGCATGCCACACAACAGTTTTACTTTTTTTGGCAGGATGTTCAGAACATTGATCGCTACTACGCTCATACAGGTTGGTGAGACTGATAAGAATCTCCGACATAAAATAAGCGACCTTTATTTCCAGAGATAGTTCAAACTAAATAACAGGAAACTTGGGACCTCGTATTTTATTGTAGCAAAATATTCACAACGCGGCAGATGGGTGACATACACATAAGCAGGGGAACATGCAGTTGCTTCATGGCCGTGTAACCTCTGTTCGGCCACCGCTGATTTGCAAAGTTGAGAAATGCCGTACATAATCCAAGGAATAAAAAGAGTACGACGGACGGTGCCCCAAAAAGGCGAGGCGAACACTTGCGAGATGAGGAGCTGCGCAAGTGTTTTTGTCTCCTTTCTAGAGTCCTCTCCATTGGGCTCTTTCATTGCTTCCATTACCCCTCCGTTCCCGCTGTAAACATATCATTTTATTAGTGGCACTGTAATATATACGCGCTGAAGAAAGGCCTGGCCTTCACGGTATCAAAGTTATTAGAATTCTACCTTTGCAAACCGAATGAAAGTACTGGCGTCCAGGTTAATGACCGATCCACCATGGTAACACGGTAATGAATAACGAAACCTGGAGCGATGCGCACCCAAAAAAATAATCCCTACGACAAGGTTCTCGCTATGTTCGTGGTACTTGCCGCAGGCGGTCTCTGAATCGGTAATATTCTGTCCTTATAGTACACATCCTGGGCAACTATTTTTACAATTGACAGTACTCCACTGCCGTGAAAGGTTATCTGGTGATCATTGGTGAACGTTTTCTGTCACAACATACCTTGGCTTCGCTTTTATATCTACTCGGGGAAAGTAAAAAAAAAATTCACAGCATATCCACGGGGTGAATGATGATGAGTGGGCGAAGCTCTTGAGGGGAAATCATCGGTAAAACCGCGCGCCGCAACCTCCACGGCCGCCGTGGAGGTTGCGGCGGACGCCGTGGTTTGACGCGCCGCTCAGTTTTCGTCCATCCCAACCTCCATGCAACGTGACCCGGCGAACGCCGCCGATGGTCCGGGCGCGTTCACCGCCGCGCGTTCGACATCTAGCTCGCGTAGATCGCCGACGAACAGCCGTATTTTCGACGCCGGCGGCGGAGCTGCCACCGCCGGGCGACGTTCGCCGCCTTTTCGCCTACATTTCGCTGCATGGAGGTCGGCCCTTATCCATCGGGCGACTCCGAGCGCGCGCCAACAGCGAACGGATTTTATTACAACGCTCCCCGCCATCTAGTAAACAATCCAAGAACTAAACTAGAGGTAGCCACGCCATCTAGTAAACAATCCAAGCGCATCTTTTCATCATATACAAGTACCGCAATCTAGTAAACAATCCAAGAACTAAACTAGAGGTAGCCACGCCATCTAGAAAACAATCCAAGAACTAAACTAGAGGTGGCTACATACATGCGTCGAGGATGGACAGACCCCCGCCTTAAGGAGCTTCGCCCCTAAAAAGTGCATCCTTTTATTGCTCGCCTAGTACGTATAATGGACTCAATGGAATACGAGCCGTTGTCTTTTTTTCTCATTTCCAAACACGATAACTTAATGAATTTACGTTGAAGTTCCCTCCGAGTTTTTCATCTGCATATGTTCGCTGATTTGATCATTTTAAGACTTTTTCCGGGGATCGTAAACACAGCCGACACCGTTTCAGTGATGACCGGGGACGTTCTGATTGTGCCGCCTCGGATTTCATTCACGCACTCCTTCAGTGCTGAAACCGATGCTGTCATTCTTCATCGATAAAGCCTCATTTACACCTTATTGCGTGAAATGGTACATACTATGCAGCCCATGCAAAGGGAGAGCAATCAGCCGCGTCCGTTGCCAGCAAAAGGCTTGCAGCACATGCATAAAGCAGTGAACGGCCCACGAAAATTGGCAGTCAACGCGACCATTTCGATACATGTTCGTGTAGCTGCGATGCCAAATTAGATTAGTAAAGGCATAAAGCAATATTTCTACAAGAAAACAGATTAAGAAAAGCTCACCTTCACAGGAGAACCAAAGCGTCGTCACCCTGACTTCTGTTCTTCTTCTCCAAGACCTTCAAGTGGCACATACCCGTATGGGGGATATGCCCCTTGGACGCATGAGATCCAAAACCGATGTTTCAGTACTGCCAAAAGAAAAAAAGTTTCCATCATCTAGTGGAGTATATAAACTTCGCCGGTCAGACGCCAGCACCAGGCTTTGAAGCGTCTTTTATCTTAAGTGTGTCTGAGTAGTTCACGTTAACAGTAGGAGCGCCAAGAGCGAATCTGAGGCCGGCATCTCGGAATGTTTCAATACTCCTCTGCGAAAGTCTGGTTTACAGGCTAGTGATAAAGGCAGTATAAAAACGGCTACCAGAAGTGTACAAACATGCCGTGTATGGTTTTTGATTGCAAATGCAGCCTTCGTAAAAATAAATCCCGAGCTCAAGCATCGTCATCGATAACAAACTGAGTTCGCGAACGAGCACCCCTGGTCGACAGAGCAATGACGAGATGGAGATGAAAAAATGAACTGAGTACCGAGAAATATATTTTACCTTCACTTCACACTAATGACAATGGCAATGAAGCCCAATTCTGGGTTAATGCACAGCGAGGACTGGAAGGAACGTGCAGCTGATTTTATTGGGTACTGGTTGTATTGTTTTGATCAAGCTTATAGTAGAGACAGCATGCAGAGCTGTGAAATAAGCCTAAACGTACTTATTGCGGCACGAGAAAACAACGGGAAGGAGTTCTGGCTAAACGCGCCAATTAGCGCTCCTGTGGTCGGCTTTCCTCGTCATTTTCTACGCGCTGAAAGCATCACTGAAGGCAATTTGTGAAACTCTGTTCTTGTTTGCATTGCATAGACCGGCTCAAAAAACCCACTTTTCATCATTGTTCCCTCGGTGAAGCAGTAGGTAGTTTATAAAGCATGAAAGAAGACAAAAAATTCACCCGCATTTCCCCGAAGGGGAGCATGGGGAAGTGCGAATGCACGGGTGATGCGAAGGAACTCTTCTTGGCCAATCGCCCTAAGTGGGTATGTGGTGCGGACGGACGGACGGCGGTGGACGCGTGATTCAGGGTCGCTTAAGATAATACTGATTGTGGAATTAAAAGCTATTTAATGCCACACTAGCCTGGTCAAAGTTTCAATGACTTGTGGGCTTGGCGCCTCTTGATCCCGATGTATGCTATAGGATTCAACCAGGGCTTCAATCCCATCTCGGTGAGGTATATTTGTGTACAGAGAAGTTACATCTATAGTTACAAGGAAGGCGCCATCAGGGATTTTTATGTTGTTAATTTCCCGTAGGAAGTGGTTAGTATCACGAAGATATGCCGAATGGGTAGCGAAGGAACTCTTCTTGGCCAATCGGCCTAAGTGGGTATGTGGTGGGGTCGCTTTCGCACTTAAAAACTCGTCTTGGCCAATCGCCCTAAGTGGGTATGTGGTGCGGATGGACGGACGGCGGTGGACGCGTGATTCAGGGTCGCTTAAGAAGTGCATTCGCACTTAAAATTACACCATCTTCCCGTGGGGAACCCTGATGAGGATACGAAGCATCATGGGGGTTCCGTGTGCCATCGCCCAAGATCGGAATTCATACCAGGGGTAATGTTCCCGAAGGGCCCAGTTGTAGCCAAGTTTGGGCGAAGCAGAGCTGTCGTAAGAATGATAAGCTCATCAATAATAGTTCAGGGCGGGGTTAAAAATTTCAAAAGCACTTCATGTTATTTGCTGACTGTTTAGGTGACGTACCCGGCATAGGGCAGCGCGCTCCAAGAATGCGCGACTACGTCGCACCCACTTCCTCTATCACGCGCATGACCCCAACCTTGCGGACAGCAGAGCCACTGCCAAGCACGAGAGCACGGCGAAGATCCGCGCCGCAAGACCCCTTGATCTGGGGCCACTTCCAGGACGGCGTCGCAGAAGGCGCAAGTCCTGGTACACAAAATAAGGGCCGGAGATGATCCTACGAATGACGCCCTTGCAAAGTGGTTGGCCCACCGTCGCTCCACACACCTGAGGGAAACCCCGAGGACCACACGGAGACTACCATCGTGACCTGCTCGTCGTGACCCGTGCCAGCGGGCTCACCATGCACCACAAACTGTGGGAGTTTCAGGGGATCGCGCCGGAGACGAGATCTTCCTGTACAGAACGTCGAGACCTTCCAAGAGTGGGCATCACCTCTTCTGTGCTTGGCGCTCCCAATAAGAGGGTGCCATGTCGCTGTAGTATTTCGCAAATACCACGGGGATACACCACGGGGATCCCCTCGTTTACAGCCTTCACCAGGCACGACTAGACTTTCGGTCACCCCTTCTAAAAGGGCCCTCAAAAGCGTCTAGAGCACACTAAATGAACCAGCGCAATCGTTAGATTGGGTCGTCAACGTCATCTGTGCCAGGTACTCTTTTACGCGCAGCGGAAAAGCTCACACTTTTGTTGCAAAGTTTGTCGTTTTTTTCTCACCCTTCCCTTCGTGTTTTTAGACGGCGCCATCTTTAAATGTCTACATCATTGATTCCTAAATGTTTGTAATGAGCTAGACATCCTGCTATTGGGCGGCTTTTTTACGCACTTCCGACAAAGAGATGAGTCGTCTGCTCAGCGTCGGCTCGCCGGCTGCTCTGCCAGCGGAGTGCCGGAGTGCTTGGACATTTTACGACAAACGAAACAAGTGTAAACAAACGCTTAACTATTTGTATTGAATGCAACACGGCCATAACACCACATGGATATTCGCTTACCTAAATACGTTCGATAAAGAAAGCGTTGAAGCCCCGTGGCACTTCTTTCGTGCAATTGCAGAGAACGCCCTGAGCCGAATGCCCGGGTTTGACGCACACATTTTATTCAACTTCAAAACAATCCAGAGATGAGTTTCTAACGAACACAACGTCACAACATGCGTTGCAAGTCTGAACTGCGATTGACAGACGATGGGTTGCCTCCTCCTGCCCGTTGTAAATTCGGTGCTCACCTCGCGTGCGGTTTGCGGGGACGAACATCAGGTCAATAAACTCTGGCGCACAAGCCGAGATGGCGTTTAGCCACGCACATTGCACATACCCACGCGAGGTTGAGTGGTACGTCGCTCGAGAAAGATAATCCAGACCATGGGAAGCACTATCCACCCCCAGAAGCACAACGTCGCATTTCATCGCGAAACAAAGGCGTCCACAACACACACACCATCGCCTCCTGTAATGCCAAACCCATCTCGCACTTCCCAATCGGAGTGAGTGGTACGCCTGCAGTGCCCACATGTCGCGAGGTGGGGCCTCGAACTGAACCGGGATCATGCAACTGTAACTGACTTCTGGAGCGGTTTGTGCCTTGTTGCCAAGGCAACCGATGATTGAGATTCATAGAGTTTCTTAGTAAGTATACTAGAGAGGAAACTGCTCCTGGTAAGCGATGTAGTCTTGGGGGTTCATGGGAAGACCTCTTTTTTTGCTTGGGCTTGGAATGACAATTGGATTTTTAAGCAGCTTTTCGAATTTGCTTTCTTCACTATGCATTAAAACGTTTACGAGCTACAAGGAAGCCAAAATCCTGCCTGTTCTGCGGCAGCCGTGTTCGGTGAAACAACATGGATTACGTGATCGCACCTGACGTTGCTTATGCCGCAGTCAACGGACGTATGACTGAGCGGGTAATGTGCCGCCTCGAAATTTGTAGCCGACGAAAAGAAGAAATGAAACGTACTTCGACGAAGGCAAGATACGACAGATACGGGTGCTTGTACGCGTCCTATCTTGTCATCGTCCACGACTGTTTAACGCCACGTTTTCTTTTTTCTTGTTAAACTAGCTGCCGTCGGTGCAACGGTTCAACACGAAGGGAACGCTTTCTTAGGCACGCTCAAAAAACTTTCGAAACTCTTTAAACAACTTATGATTTGAAATTATGGTAAAATGACAAAAATCAGAGTCTCATTGAGTCCCCCCCCCCCTACAAATATTAACATTGTTCGTAACTACAACCTTGGCCTGCGCAATATCAGGCACAACCGTTCCGGCAAAAATACGCTTTACTTCCTTTTTGCTTAGTTTAAAACAGCCTGTTTTTATTTTACACATACATAATTGCACACTATTCTGTACGTTTCTGTGGCACTTTGTTTAAATTTGCGGTAACTAAAACGTTTCAATCCAAGCCAATGATGAAACTAAGGCGAGCGCGATGTATAATGGCGGCCCATGACGACACAGACGGCCTTGACGTGAGCCGCATAGACGCTAGCGCCAGATTACTCTCTAGTGTATATTGTAAGAAACTCTATGTTTGAGATTGTCCGAGAATTGGCGGTCGCTCCAGCGCTAGAAAGCTCAGAGCCGCGGCAAAGCATGTTTTGCGAACGTCGCCGCTCTCCACCAAGCGTCGGGCCAAGCTGAACTGGTCAGATGATGAAGCGCTTTGTGCACGGTATAAAACGTCTTTTTCACATGCCGCCAGCAGGAATTACCACCGCCGCAAAAAAAGACCCGGCACCAGCGAGCCACATCTGATACGGCGCTTTTAAGTGCGAATGCACTTTATAAGCGACCCTGAATTCCGTTGACCGCCGTCCGTCCACATAGCAACAGCTGCGGGTGCGCGCGCTCCTCGTCTTCCTTGGCAACGGGGGGAGATGGGCGCGCGATGCCTGGCCGCTGACATGGCACATACCCACGTGGGGGATTGGCCAGGAATCTCCTTGTCTTCCTTGGCAACGGGGGGAGATGGGCGCGCTCTGCCTGGCCGCTGACATGGCACATACCCACGTGGGGGATTGGCCAGGAATCGGGCGTGAGAAGGGCTAATGCACCCGCTTAAAGGAGTACTGACACGAAATTTCAAAGCTGAGATCCGCTCTAGCAATCAAGTACAACGACAACACAAATAGGTGTCTGTGCATGGCACATACCCACGTGGGGGATTGGCCAGGAATCGGGCGTGAGAAGGGCTAATACACCCGCTTAAAGGAGTACTGACACGAAATTTCAAAGCTGAGATCCGCTCTAGCAATCAAATACAACAACACAAATAGGTGTCTGTGAATAAATGCATCTTTCTTTCTTTGTAGTTGTGTGTGTGTGTGATCTCTCTATCGCGAACATTACCGAACCGCGCAAATTCAACTCCTGCATTCGCACTTTCACATTCTTCCCCTCGGGGAAATGCGGGGAATTTTTTTGGAGGAGGAGACGGAGGAGGAAAAACTCTATTATGAGCCTGGTGGTGTGGGAGTGGCTCCTCATTCCAGGAGACCATGGAACGACCTCGCTGTCTCAGCCCTGGACTCCAGGAGTTGCTGTGCATGCAAGCCGGCGCTGGTCGTCAGGTTCTCCCACAGCTCAGGGAGGGGAAGGGAAGTGGGTAAAGGTGGGAGGGCTGGCTTGTGTGCACACCCCAAGATCATGTGTATGAGGGTACATGGGTTGGGGCAGAATTTACACGCGGCAGGGTATTGGGTGGGCTGCATCCGATGTAGCCAAGTTGAGTGAGGAAAGGTGTTTGTTTGAAGCTTGCGGAATATTACTTCTTTTTTAGTAAGCTGCGGGTGGGTAGGGGGAACATGTTGGCTTGATGTGCGGCAATGTTGGGTGATGTCTTGAAATGTGAGGAGGGGAACGACCCTATAAACAGTGAGCGTTGCATCAAAGGGAACGAGCGCACAATCCTCCCCGTGCGGCTGCGAGTTCGCCGCCGATAAAAAGTCACGTGCCGCCGATAACAACTGCCGCAACGTACACTGCGAAAGGGCAAGGCCAGGCCGCCGCACACATGCGGCCAGATTTTTCGTTCCATTTTACAGCCTTGAGCGGAGTGCGGGATTCATGGTGTCAACAAAGCTTGCCGTAGCAGACGGCAGTCATAGCGGAAGTACGTCACCGCTGAGGAGCGCAGCATCATAGGAGAGAAGGGTAGCGCACCGTCAACAGCGAAGAATAAGTTGAAAGGAGGAGGAAACGCGGCGCGACGATAATGCGCGGTTTTGGCTTACGATTTCTCAGCTAATACTCATCGCATTAACAAAATTCTTGCGTGAGGAGATTTCTAATACATTGCTTTATTTCGTTACATGTACATCCATGCATCGGCGGAAGGTATTTCAGGATCCGTTTAACACTCCTCCTTCTCTTTCTGCGCCTCCTCGTCTACCTCGTCCTCCTCCTCCTCCTCCTGCTACTACTACTACAAATAATATTAGTAATAATAATAATAATAATAATAATACTAATAATAACTTTAATAATAGTATTTATAATAGTAACCTTCCTCAGTTGCCTTTGGCTATGTTGCAAGAACAGCATGCCTTGGTAAGTCTTTCTCGGTAACGAATTATATTTGGCAAATGTGAAGGCAAACGTCTGCCATACCATAGCAATGAGTAAATGCATGAGACCCTAAGAATAGTGCGGGAACGAGGGCGCTAAGTGAACAACAACATTTTAAGCACTGGTAAGACGCAGAGTGTAATAAAGGAGGCTATTCCTTTTAGCTTCCTTTATTACCGACCTCTGCTACGACTGAGCGTGCGCTCCACGACAATCTCACACTGGGTGTCGTCGCTAAAAAGCATCGGAGGAGGACGAGGAATAACTTTAATTGCAGAGCGTGTCAGCACTAAACGCGCTGGATGGGAGTGGATCCCTCTTCACAGGATTCCATATGCTGCCTTCGCCACCTGGCCGCTGGTAACCAGCCGTAGCTGATCCTCCAAGGCGGGGCTGGACAGCAAGATCTCCCATCGCTCGATAGGGGTAAGGGTGGGGTTCTTTGTGGAGGAGTTGCTGATGAGAGGTGGGTGTGTTGGGCTGACGTCGCACTCTCCTATCATGTGGCGATGAGTACCGAGCTGCTTGCATAACGGGCAGGCCTTGTCGTACTGATTTGGGAACATGCTATTCAGTAAGCGAGGGTGAGGGAAAGATCCTGACTGAATCTGTCGATACAGTACTCGCTGCTTCCCCGTGAGTTATGCCAAGTACTTCGAACTACCGCAGGTACTTTTTTCTGAATGCACAAGAAAAAAAACTGCATTTAACAGCGAAATAGTGTGCTAACGCTAGTCCCACTTCGTGAAAAAGAATTACGTGTCCTTTCATTTGAGAACAAGGATGAGAGGACGACCTGGGAGCAGTCCAAGGAGTTCACGAAACTAGACACGGTTGCTTCTGATTTCGGATTGGCCATATTTCTTGGCTATTTATCTGAATAAAACAAGGAAGAACTCGAGCTTCATTCCAGCGGACAAACTTGGGGCTGTCTGCTGTTCTCCCGCGTGGGAGGCATCTTACTGTCTAAGACACCATTTGAAACCTCTCGAGCAGGCAGTACAGTAGTCAGGTCGCATAGAGGGGCGAAATGTCACAGTATGATGAAATGTCCAATCAGCACAACGGGCGTGTCAGCACTTTGCGCAAGAAACGTCGTTGCGCGTGCACGCCTAAATGGCACCCGATTTTATGCGGGTACGAAGACGGGGAAGACGCGGGCCAGAATCACGCTCCCGAAGCCGTTCGCAATGTATCGCAGAAACACCGGGCAAACTCTCACTCGCGGTTTCCTTCAAGATGGCAGCACCTAAAATATGAGGGGGGGGGGGGGTCCTCTGCCTGCGCCGTTTTACTGACGGACAGAGACAGACAGATAAAGAACATGACTTTGCCAGAGCATGCATTTAAGATTGAGTAAGCCTCTGAGCAGTTGAGGCGATGATGTTCGATGGAAGGAAGGATAAGGCTTAACCTGCTCCTAGTAGGAAACATATTCACCTGTACCATTAAGAAAGTTATGCATTGTGATCGTGTGAGCTTGGGGTGAGGTGATGGGAGTGTCCTTCATGAGAGTTGATAGAGGGATTTGAATTCATAGAAAGTGAGTAGAGGGTCTCTGCACTCGCCCATCCTGTCACTGAGGATAGCGCTCGGACGGGCGCGGCTCGTGAAACCTCGAGCATGGTCGCTAGCAAACTCGTTGACGCTGGGGATTTCTGAGTATACTGCGGGTCCATGCATGCGGGGAACCATGTAATGTTGTGCAAGGATTCTTCGCTACGTGTGGTCAGAAGTTTGGCTAAGGGCTCGTGCTCTGACTGCACATCTTTTCTCGTTGTGCTGCTGTAGCACGTTCCGTGGGATAGGTTATACTTGCATGGTTCCTGGTACATGTTGGGGAGCTGGACGGTATGTTTTTTCAGGTCTTCAGTTCTGTAGCCCAGAATGCGCAGGAACTTGGGACCCACTCTCGTTGTGAGAAGATGTTATGTCTGAGCCGTGCTCTGGTCTTCTATAACTACATCCAAGATATTCTTTAGCCCGAAAAGTTCCAACTTTGCGGTGCTTGCCGTGATGGGGATATCAAGTACTCTCTTATGGTCTTGCACATAAGTGTATTGATCTTTGTTTCCTCCACTTGGACCAGTCAAGTGCCGTCCAGGTAGTTCATCTAGCGCACGAGGAAAGCATGATATAATCTAAGGTGGTGTCTTTCCGTTTGACCTCCATGTCGGTTGGATACGAAGATGATGAGTCTAATCGTGTTCTCTGTATAAGTGGTGAGATTCTAGATGGTTTTCATATTGCTGCGCTGTTTTTGTATTTAGGAGTCCAAGGATACGAATACATTGCACTTTAGGGATGGATTGGGCAGTCTTTGTATTTAGGTTGATATCCGTTTTGCTTCGGTGGGGACAAGCCACGTCCGCCTTTTCAAGAGGATCGGTAGAGAAGCATCTCCGATGTGGAGGTTGAGAGGTTTAGTCCCGTTCCTACCAAAAAGCTCTCTTTGACCTCAAGCGCTTGTTGTCATTTCTGTTCGATTTAGGCTTCGGACCCACCTCTGCTCCGTGACGCCATGAAGGACGTGGTGTACCCTTGGCATCTGTGCGAGTTGCTCGGACAGCTTATTCAGTGCAATGTTAAATAACAACGGCGAGATGACCGCCCCCTGTGGTGTGCCTTGGGCTCCCAGATTGCACTTGGTAGAGCTGATGTGCCCGATTTTTAGTGTGGCCTTCGTATTCCGGAGAGAAGATCGAACATAATGTTATGAAAATTGATTGATTGTGGGGGTTTAACGCGCCGACGCAACGCAGGCGATGAGGCGCGCCGTAGTGGAGGGCTCCGGATTAATTTCGACCACCTGGGGATCTTTATCGTGCGCCGAAATCTCGTACACACGGGCGTTTTTGCTTTTCGCCTCCATCAGAAAAGCTGCCGCCGCGGCCGGGATTATGAAAATTCTCACCCAGGTTCATCTGTGATATGGCATGCTTGAGATACTTGTTTCAAACTGTATCGAACGGCTTTGTAAGGTCGAGGGCAAGGATGGCTCCTACATCCTTGGTATGACAGTCGATCATTTGGGGCTTGATCATTAGCATTGTATTCTGGGTACAGAGACCTGGGCGAAAACGCAGCATGTTATCTGGGAAAATGTTGTTTCTCTCAATATATTGACGTACGCGGTTGTATATAGCAGGCTCGATGACCCTGCCCACACACTAGGTAAGTGAGAAAGGTCGGAGGTTTTTGGGTGGCAGTGGTTTTTCGGGCTAGGGAATGAGGATGACCGACGCCAGCTTCCAGTTATCAGGCACCTCTCCCGTGTCCCATATGCGTTTGGCTTCTTTGATGAGTAGCTTCATCGAAGCGTTGTCACAGTTGCGTAGTAGTTTGTTGGAGATGCCGTCGTGCCCAGGGGCAGACCCTCCGTTTGTTTCTTTTAAGACTAACCATGCCTCCTGTTCTGTGAAAGTGGAGTGGAGTTTTGTGATGTCAGTAGCCTGATCATGCGGGTAATCTGCATCATCTACAGGGCTCTTGGGGATATATCGATTACCCAGATACTCTACCAGAGCTGCATCCTCGATACCCGCAATCATTTGCTTGTGCATGATGCGGTCGATTGCGGGTCGTCGGTTGCCTTTGTTCTTAGTCGTCAAGAAAATGCTTTAGGAGGTCCCATCGACTACCTACCCTCATTTTCCCGTCCATTAGGGCGCGCACTCCCGTCCACTGTTGTCATACAAGCTCTTCCGAGTGCCGGTTGATTTCTCTGTTGAGTTTGGCTATCTGTCTGCGGAGACGTCTGATTAAACGCTGCGTTTTCCTCCGAGAGAGGGTAGATTCCTTTGCCTCGAGTAAGTGTGCTAGGTGGGAGTCCATACGGTTAACCTCTAGGGACGTCTCTACGGATCTCAACGTGGCTTACGTGCTCTTTGAGTTGTGCGAACAGATTCGCTGTGTTCTTGTAGGTTGCGTGGTCGCCGCTGCGGAGGGTTCTGAAAGTGTCCCAATCTGTGATTTTGAAGGTCCGTTTCTGGTGGGTTTTAGTGTTGACCGTGACGGAGGTAATGTAGCGGTCGCTACCCAAGTTCTTCTGGAGGTTGGCCCAAGCCAGGTTTCACCCGTGATGTTCTTGGTGAATGAAAGGTTCGCGGTGATGTGTCTTGCGACTGAAGTACCAATCCTCGTGGGATACTGTTTGTCTGTGAGTAGCTGCCGAAAGCAGTTTCCGGTTGCCTGTGGATGACTGTCTCATTTCTTGTGAGATTTTTGTCTGGATGAGTGGTGTGTTGTTTGACAGGCCACTCGCTTTGGTTATGAGAGCCTTAAAAGATTGGTTATAATCAGAATGTGCGCTATAGACGTTTAGTATGAATAGCCGTTCGCGCTTGTGGATCTTGGCTATAATTTGAACCTTGACTGTTTCGATACGGGAGGTCCCAAGGTTAAGCTGGTGTTTTTTGGAAGGAACAGTGCCGAGTGGCAAGCGTTGCAGTACTGAGTTCATCATAGGTGAGCGTTGCCACCGTACGAAAGCCCAGTAAAACGTGTGCTTCGCCTAGGTTTTTTTTGTAATAACGTGTCTAGTGGTATCCTTGTCTGCACTGCAATGTATTGCTAAAGCGTAGTTCTGTGTTGTTTGAAATTGCCGCAGTTCCCCTGCCATATTGTAAGTTCTTCAAAGGCGACTTTCACGTTGGTAGGTATGGTCTGTTACGGCCGCCACGCCCGTTCGCGCGTGTGCTAGACGGCTGTGTTCTTCCGTTGATAGGCTCATGGGTCTGATTGGGCGATGACTGGGTTTTGCGCTCTCTAAGGTTGGAGTTCTCTGAGAGTGTGAGGCTAGAGTGCTTTCCACTGGCCATAATATTTGAAAGATCATGGAAAGTTGGCGGACATTTTCTTGACAGTCTGTGTCAGTGTGGTTAGAATTTCTTCGATTATGCTTTCGGTAGTATCGTGTGGCTCCAGAGCCCTTGGCTTTGTTACCTTAGCTGAAACCTACACTTGTGGAAATGTGTGGGGTGAGACATCCTTACCGCATAGCGCCTCACTCTCTGCCTTAAGTCGAAGGTTTTCCTGTTGAACCCGCGGAAATGTTTGCATAAGCGGCTCTAGCGTCGGAGTAACGTGTACGAGTCTGAGAGATTTGCCAATTCTCAGCGACAAACTGGTCTACTCTGGGATCGTTTACATGCTCTGGCGAAGGCCCTGGCATTACTTGTTTTGTATCTTGTGGCGTGCGCTCCTTGACCTTGTACGCCAGCGGAGAGGAGATCTCGAGGTTGCATCCGGATCTTGTTCGGGACTCAGACGGGCGGCCGGACTAGAATAGTCATCTGAACTGGGCGCGGCTCTCTTGGTTATGCGACCGGCCCTTGGAGACACTGCGTACTAGGCTGGCGGGAGAGAGTGAGCGCTCTCTCTTTAAGGCCCTCCGGCTTTGCGTTGCTGGAGTGGACGATCGGTCTCGCCAGGTGACGTCACCGCGAAGATGCCGCGACTGACTCCTGAGCTGCTGCTGTGGCCTGCGGCGCAGGCTGCAGCTGCATTGCCGTCGGCGTCGACGCACGCCGCACAGGCACCTGTAAGCGTTGCTTGCAGGTCTTTTTGCGCGTTGGGTATGCGCCTGAGCGCATCGCTCATTTTGGAGCACACGGAAAATCTTCTGAGGGGCAGTTGATTCCAAAGTTTTTGCAGCCGTCGGTTGTCGGGTTCACGCACACATCTGCTCGGTAACCGGGTTGATTACATGTGTAGCACACATTGTTGTCTCTTGTATAACAAACACCGGACCATGTAGATCCTGAACACGACATGGCGGGGCACTCGGATTCCGTCGAAAAGTAGCACCATCCTCAGCAATGTTTTGATTGCCTTGATTTGCAAAATGGTGGGATTTCGTTTGTTTGCAAACAGTTCCAGCAGTTGCGTTTTTATTGCGACAGTATGCCCTTTGGCATAAGGTACTACAGGTACAAGTGCGCTGAGGCTCGCGTTGATGCCACGAACGACTCCCTTACTTAAGTTGTCGGGGATCGCAATATATGCAGCCACCGCGTAGCTCTTGCTTTCGACTTGAATGTGCTGTAACGTGGAGTATCCTTCGGCATTACCCTCCGATACCGTTGCAGATGGGATGTTTTGGTACCCGTTGGGGCATATAATGTCGCCTTTCGCTGCTTCAGGAGAAAAGCCAACAACCTGCACGAAAGCTTGCACGATCGTAGTATTTCTCTTTTCGCACTTAAAGGATGCCGCGCGTCCAAACGATGATTCGGACGTGTTCCCTCGGTAATTAGGGAAGGCAGGATGCCGTAGCTAGGCCTTTGATTGTTCCTTTAGCGTCCGCGGTGCGGCGTCTGACCCGTGTGCCGGCACCCGCGTGAGCAACGTTGTGGGATACTTGCAATTCCGATCTCGGTTTACGCGTTTTCGCAGCACCCTCGTTCCATTCCGGTGCTCCCGCTTCATCGGAAGTGATTTGTGTGACTTCCACCATTTCGACCTCGGGCATGACGTACTGGACAATGCCTTCCCCGCCGACAAGACGGGCCTTAGGCCAAACCCGTTTATCCTGGCAGTTTTTCGGCGTGGTCGCTTCGAAAATCTTCAATAAGTTCCGAAAGGGTCACTGAGCGAGAGTAAATCTTACATCGGCGTGTTTGCTTCGAAATCCGCTTTGAACGGTGCGAAAATTCAGTGGCCCCGTTCACAAATACATTAGTATCATGAATTACAGTGGGAACCGGTGAGACACGCGTCCGCACCGCTTGGTCAGTGGCTCCCCCCCTTACTGACGGAGAACGCGAATACAGAGAACCCTAACCATATACAGCTCGCATGTAACAAGAACTTCATGTGTAAGCTTAGCGTGGTACAACCTTTGTGGGACTCAACAAGAACGTTTAAACTATCTCTAATGCTTAGGAACGTACCTTCACCAGGCATCGACCACTTTAAAGTAGCTGTGGTGTTCAGCGGAACTCGGGTATATCGGGCCCATGTGTAGCTAGTGGTGAAAACAGTAACGCACACTTCTAATAAGTTTGTAACAATACCTGCGATTTTAATACATTTTAGGGTGCGTGAAATTGACCACTGAATTAGAATACCGCAGGTAATCTGGCAATCTAAAATTTTACTTAAGACTTATACAGTGTCACTTGGTCACCTGTCAGAACTTAACACGCCCAGAAGCAAGTTGTGGTTATACTGAAACTTGAAATAACAGTCATAACTTAAGAGCGAGTGTGATATCCATGAATATCAATAACATCGAACATACGTTTCTGATGTGTTCATTGGATAAGTTCAGAGAACACTCGTCGAAAAGCATAGTCCTTGACATTGCAAACAATTGCCTCGCTCACATTTACTGCCATTCCTGTAAAAAGGGGCCCCTGTTGTAGTTCTCTCCCAAGATTTCATTTCAAACATGAAAACCGTTAGTGGGACTTCAAAGTTGCTGTGAAGCTGACTGGGTGTTCACCGTGCTCGCAAATACGTTTTTGATCTAAATAAGGGGGATTTCCCTATTTATCGAAATTATTTTGAAAGAAAAATTAGGGCAGCGCCAATTAACTAGATAGATTAGAAGCGTTCATGCTGATAAGCCTTGACATACCGTCTGCGCACTACTTGCACGGCAGATCCCCTTTCGCTGAACATTATGCACAGTTAGTTGCGCTGTTTCAATTTCTGAAAGTTTTCGTTGTTGCAAAGCTCAGGACACTTTATGTATGAAAACGTTTACATAGCAACAAACGATGTCATCTGAAGGGACGAGTGCTTACAAAACCAGGATGGTAACAAGAACGAAAAAAACCAAGCAACGAGTTAGAAAAAGACACACCAATGTTTACAGTTCTTTTCCAAGTGTACATATGTTTAAACACAGTATAAAAAATTGTGTGCTCAATGCATATAGAATTAAGTGCTGAATTGCCCATGCAATTCGTCAACGTCCAATGGCGCTGCAGAGGTAACACGTCATTGTATCTTCAAATGCTTCCGCAGGGCGACCCTAGCGTTCCTGAATGGCCCCGAAGAACTTCTAGAGGCCCTGCTGCTCACTGTGGACTTAGCTGACTCTCTAGGGTGCTGTTGAAAGCATCCGAAGAGCGGACTCGTGTAGGGCCGCCATCGTTGGTTGCACTTGGCTTTTGAGTGCTGTTGAAGGCCACCGAGAAACGACGTAGCGCTGCACTGTTTGCTTCGGCTAAGGTTAGATTTTGAATCTTGTTGAAGGTGGCTGGAGCAAAAGTTGACTCCACACTGCCCTGGCGGATTTCCTTGATTGGACGGGTTGTCATCGCGCTTGTCGTTGTCGTCGTCGATGTCGATGGCCTTGTTACCTCAGATGAGTTCCAATTCGGCATTGAGGAGGCGTTCCACGGGATGCGGGCGTCAGTAACGTTGAGCCTTGCACGCAGACCGTAGGGAGTAAGCACGTGGGTCAGGTACTCGAACAATAACCCTTGCAGCCAGACGCCGGTCTGCACCGATACGAACGTGGTGCTCACGCACTGCCCGGACTGCATTGTAGAGCAACATGCCAGAAACAGTTAGTAATTTGCGCTTCCAAAATGGTCACGGCAAATAAGAAACGACAAATCGATGTTGGCGTTGGTTTCTGGAAGCTTGTCAAACCGTGCGGTCACATAACAACGCTCTTCGCAAGTTTGCGGTATTGAAATTGGTTAACATCAGCCTATACTATATCTCTTACTATAAACCGCAGCAGAAGGATCTTACATTACGGCTGCCAATCGCGTTTATAAGCATAACGAACTATCCTAGCGTGCGATCTCTCTTGGCGCATGTCGTAGCTCCAGAAAGAGTATTAGCTGTCCCGAGTTATCCCAGTGCGCAGATCAGTTGTCGATAAAAGTTCGTTAAAAACACCCGTGTGTCGTGATTAGGTGCGCGTTAGCAATCCCCGGGTCGTGAAAGGTAATGCGGGTTCTCTTACTACGACTCGTCTCTTGTGTAGCCCCGCCACGTTAAAACTCCGCAATTTTACTTTTTGTTGATAAAAATTTGTTACATGCATGTTCTGTTTGCTCAAAATACAGGTGGACGTTCCTACACGATTGCTACGAAAGGTGCATTCAAGTCAGAGGAAAGTTTATACCAGGCGCTTTATAATCGCTTGGTAGTATGCGTTTGTCGTGCAGCATGTGGCGGGGTTAAGCGCTCCGTGCCAGTTCCGCTCACGCTGTAAAAACACTTCAACGCAGCAAAGAATTGTAGAACTGGAAGGAAGCTACAACTTAGGAAATATTTTCGGTGTGACATTGAAGTGCCAACCAGCAAGGGATTCATCTTGTTTCCTCTGGCAAGTCAAGTCAAGACACAAAACATGAAGGAAAAACTCCGGGAAACATCCTAATATTGCCGGTTGGGGATTCATTCCTTATCTGCGAGGCAGAAGTGGATTTCGTTTTGGTTATGTTTGCTTCGTCAATGCCCTGTTTGGAGCCGTCCTTACATATTCGCCTCATCGTTCCAAGACGCAAATCTGAAATTTTGTTGCCAAGGTCGAACGCAAAAACGAAAGCATCGTCGCTTTCAGGTGGGTTCCCCGCTCTTGTACAAACGAAGAAGCATAGGTATGAGGTGCGGCGTTGTAGGCTGCCAATGAATTGTTTAGACCATCTGGAAATCGTGACGTAAGCCGTAATGTTCCCCATGTTGGTTTTCGCACCCAGCATTCGTCATTACTGCAGCATCCGCAATCCTCCATGGGCGCATAACCCTGCAAATACCCATGGCATGCATTAATTAGAAAATGCATTGCGGAGGCGAAGAAAGAGAAAATCATCCGCTTGACAATTAAAGAGAAATCGGACGAACCCAAATATGAACGTATACCCACAGTGGTGGCTCAGACTCTGTGAGGTTGTGCTGCTGATCGCAAGGATGCGCGTTCGATGCCCGGCCCCGGTGGCCGCATTTATGACGTAGTCGGAAAGCGAAAACGCCCGTGTGTTCGAGATGTTAGCGCAAGTTAAAGATCCCTATGTGGTCAGATTTTTAGATGCGACTGCATCTCATTCACTCCCCTTGTCCCTGCATCTGGCGTCGTCGGCGTCCGCCCCTCCCCCATTCTTCTCGCCGCGCGAGCTGCGCTCTGCGTCACTCACCCCCTCTCCTCTCCGATGCCCCTCTCTCGCGAGGGGCGTTGGATTGGATTGGAATGGATTGGCTTGGCTTGGATTGGATTGGATTTGGATTGGATTGGATTAAAGTGGATTGTGTTGGATTGTGCTGCGTCATAGTTGCGGCAGACGCACTGGCGCCGGCGCATGTGCAGTACTCTCTCTCGCCGCAGTCTGCTCTCCTTCGGGCGCGCTGCACATATAACCGGTGTGCCGCTCTCCGGCGGCCTTTCGGTCGACGGTTGCTCTCCGCTTGCGCTTGAACCCCCCCTGAGCGTCGCATCACACCAGGGTTCCCGCGAAGGGAGATGGGCGTAATTTTTTTCTGGGGCCCTCCACTACGGCGCGTCTAATCGCCCATATAGCGTCGGTGCGTTAAACCCAACATAAAATCAATCAAAGAAATATGCAGGTGTTGGTTCGTATTGGTATATAAGAACGTGATGCCCTGTCAGCCTTTAAAAACAAAAGTCGCCATCTTTGATATTTTAATTCAGCAAACATAGGTGGGCTGCCTGCCACACGATTTGATGTCACCACTGCCATTCGTCTAAACCCGCGAGGGACTGGATCAGGACTTCTCAGCTACTTAACCCACGGGAACCCTAATGACAAGGCACAGCCCGTCAGGTGCCCCCCCAAAAAAGAATGATCCCGCTCCTTGCCTAGGATCGCTTCATGGCGCATTCACACTTGTGACTGGAGCAATAGAAGCGGTTGCCTTAGTACCCTGCGGTCTCTTTCGTCGTTTATTCTTAGCCAATTTTTGCGGCCGCGGCAGAAATCGCGTCGCTTTCGTCGCACGTGTGAACGGGCCTTTAGTGTAGAAATGAATTCAAAGCCCGTCACCAACAATGTCGCCATAGACGTCGCCCAAAAGGCTTTTTTTTTGCACTACGACGGTTTTGAATCGGCGAGAGCTGAGAAAAAAAAAACCTCCGTCGTTAAGCATACGCCCTGGCAAAGGAAAATACGGATGAGTGCAATGTGGTCGAATGATTGTTTTTAAACCGAAGCTTTTTATGCATCCCTTGCACCGTAGATCGTAACACAAAAACGCAGTGCAGGAAAGTCAACTTTACACAATGGGTTTCTGCACAGAGTACATGGCCATGACGATAGTGATGAAACGTGAAGTCCTTCAAGTGAAAAACCCTTCCCGTGGTCACAATCGAACATGATGGCCCCACGTTATGAAGCCGACGTCGATCCAACTGGGCTATTCGAATGTGGTCGAAGAATGGTGGGTCTTGAACTTTGACTGAAGTTGCACCGGGGAAAGCTTCGCGTTTTACCAGTCTCTATTTTTAGAAAGGAGCTTTGATTTATTTAACAGCGGAACTGTTGTAGCTACGGTAATGTGTGGGGCATGACGGGTTAAATATACCAAGAAAATTTGGAGCGCTCGTGAGCGCCTGCCTCGCAGCTACCACCAAGCGTCCCCGGATTGCGAAGTGGCTTTAGAAAAAAAAACAAAACTGGCGAAGACCCTGAAGAGCCGCAGGCGTTGCCGAGCGGCCAATAACGCCACAGCTGGAGCAACACCTGTTCCACGGAACCTCGATGCGACTAGAGAAACACCTCGCTTTCCTCGTGCACGTACGTACGCGCCGCCGCTGCGACCCAGGTGTCGTCAGACGCTCCCGCGCATCTAATCGTTGGCATAAGCAACACGATGATATCATTGCATACCACGATGACTACTACTAGCACAGTGAAAAGCAAGGACGGAGCATGT